>NC_072478.1:63572039-63904539 GCF_027574615.1 Eptesicus fuscus | reverse complement strand
CCTGCTACCTTGGCTGTGGTCCCATGGTCACCAAGTCTCCAGCCACCCCAGGCACAGGCTCCTGTGAGTTCCAAAGCACGCTTCCTTCTTACCGGCCCAATGCTTTAACCCAGGGCACTAAGACCATGTGAGCAGCAGACACGTGAACAGCTCAAGCCTGTCCAAGGGGGGGCAGCCCCACGAGCAACCCACCCCAGGCCAAAGAGCAGCACCTCACGTGGTCTGCCCCTGTCAAAGGAGCAGCAGCTGTGTGAGTGGCCCTCTCCCCTGTCCTAGTAGCAGCAACTACGCAAGCAGCCAGCCCCCATCCGAGAAGCAGCAGCTGCATGAGCAGCCCACGCACGACTGAGGAGCAGCAGCTGCACGCAGCCTGCACCCTGCACCCATCCAAGGAGCAGAAGCTGCGTGAGCAACCTGCCCCCGTCCAAGGAGCAGTAGCTGTGTGAGCAGCCCACCCCAATCCAAGGAGAAGCAGCTCTGGAGCAACCTGTCCACGTCCAAGGAGCAGCATCCACATGAGCAGCCTGCCCCTTTTTGAGGATCAGCAGCTGCGCAGCCTGCCCCCATTCAGGGAGCAGCAGCCTCATGATCAGCCCACCCCCATCCGGGGAGCAGCAGCTGTGCAAGCAGCCTTCCCCCATCAGCCAAAGGAGCCACCACTGCTGTGAACAGCACCCACCAGAGGAGCAGCTTCCAACAGAGAAGCAGCTGCTGCAGTGACTGCCTGAGGAGCAACTGCCACCCTAGGAGCCACTGCCACCCAAGGAGCAGCCTTTGCACAACTCGACATCTAGATCCATCATTGAGATAAAATATGGGTAGACAAAGAAACCCCCAAAGGAAAGTAAAGGAAGACTCGCTAGAAAATCAGCTAAGTGGAACAGAGGCATGCAATATGTCAAAAAGAATTCAGAATAATGGTCATAGAGTTCCTAAACTGAATGGATAAAAAAATCAACAACTTATGGAAGAATCAAGAAGAAATGAAGAATGATATAGCTGCAATAAAATAAGACCACATGGAAAGTTTCAACAGTAGACTAGGAGAAGTGGAGGACTGAATTAGCGAATTAGAAGACAAGGAAGCAAAACACACCCAAACTGAACTGAAATTGGAGAAAAAAAAATTAAAAGACAGGAGGAGAGCCTAAGGTAGCTATGGGACAACATGAAATGAAGCAACATACAAATAATAGGGGTTCCAGAACAACAGGAAGAGGAACAAGGGTTAGAAAACCTATTTTAAGAAATAATGTCAGAAAACTTCCCTGATGTGGGGAAGAAAAAAGTCACACAAGCACAGAGAGTCCCAAAGAAGATGAACCTGAAAACACCCACACCAAGACACATCATAATTACAATGGCAAATGTTCAGGACAAAGAGAGAATCTTAAAGGCTGCAAGAGAGAAACAGAAAGTTATGTACAAGGGACCTCCCATAAGATTATCAAATGATTTCTCAACAGAAACATATCAGGCCAGAAAAGAATGAAAAGAAATTTAGAAAGTGATGCAAAGCAAGGGATTGAATCCAAGAGTACTCTATCCAGCAAGGCTATCATTCAAAATTGAAGGGAAATAAGGAGCCTCACAGACAAAAAAAAAAAAAAAAAAAAAAAAAAGGCTAAGGGAGTTTATCACTACCAAGCCACCAATGCAAGAAATGCTAAAGGGACTGGTGTAAAAAGAAGAAATAAAAAGGTAAGAAGGAACACAGGCACAAAAAATAAAAATGGCTACAAATAAGTACCGATCAACAATAACTCTAAATATAAATGGACTAAATGCTCCAATCAAAAGACATAGAGTGGCTGAATGGATAAAAAAACATGACCCATATATATGCTGTCTACAAGAGATCCACCTCAGAACAAGGGACTCACACAGACTAAAAGTGAAGGGATGGGAATATATCTTTCAGGCAAATGGAAATGAAAAAAAAATAGCTGGGGTAGCAATACTTATATCAGACAAAATAGACCTCAAAGTGAAGGCCATGACAAGAGATAAGGAAGGCCACTTCATAACACTACAAGAGGATATAACCCTGATAAACATATATGCACCCAATGCAGGAGCACCCAAATACATATAAAAAACTCTTGGAAGATATCAAGGGAGAGATCGACAACCATACAATCATAGTAGGGGACTTTAATACTCTACAACTTAAAGAATTCGAAAGAGGGCAACAAGAAAAGCCCAGAGTGAGCAGAAGGAAGGAGATAATAAAGATCAGAGCAGAAATAAATGGCATAGAGACAAAAACAAACAAACAAACAAACAATACAAAAGATCAAAGAAACCATGAGCTGGTTTCTTTGATCTTTTGTATTGTTTGGCAATGGACGGATAAGGACACATATGTAATACCTTAATCAATAAAGAAATTAAAAAAAATCTGAATTGCTGTTGCTGTTATCATTGTTGGTTTTTATATGCAATTTAGACCTCATCTAAGATATTCAGAAAATATATAAATCTATGTTTGAATATCATAATGTTTCCTATAAAATTATCATTTTAACACTTCCAACATTTCAGTGCAATTTTGTTCTGATCTTCTTGTCATATGCTATTTTCTGAAATTAACAATGTTTTTGTATTCTTAAACAAAACTAGGAATAAAACCTTTATTTTAAAAAAAATATATATTTTATTGATTTTTTACAGAGAGGAAGAGAGAGGGATAGAGAGTTTAGAAACATCGATGACAGAGAAACATCGATCAGCTGCTTCTTGCACACCCCCTACTGGGGATGTGCCTGCAACCAAGGTACATGCCCTTGAACGGAATCGAACCTGGGACCCTTGCGTCCGCAGGCCGATGCTCTATCCACTGAGCCAAACCGGTTTCGGCAGGAATAAAACCTTTAAAACAAGAGGACATGAGTATTTTTATAAATGGTTAGAAAGCAACTCTTTAAAAACAAAGTTTGTCAATGATGATTTCTTTTAGAGAGTCAAAATCAATTTTAAATACTCAACCCAAACCCAGAATCTCAGACATACTGTATTCCCTACACATCCATGTGCTGCAGAGAAATATGCTCTTTATATTTTCTGCTCTATGAGAAGGTTAGTAAAGCTCAAAGGTCAATGCCCTCAATTTCATAATTTCTTTTTTCATATTATCAAACTTTGAAGATATGTAGCAAGTATTTTTCTTATTTAATTGAGTGGTGAAAAAGTAGATTTACTCCAGAATAGCAATTTTAATGTAATAGTCTTAAGGAATTATATCTTTCATGTAGTGATATTTTAACTTAATTTTTGAAGTATAAGAAGAGTGGCAAGTTATACTTTAACAAAAATATGCTATCCCCATATGTAGACATTCCCAAAGTTTGACAACAAAGTGTACATTTCAAAATAAATTTTAATGAGTATAGGTAAAAAGCTACTGGCCATTATAAATTAGATTATGACATTTTTGAATATCATTATAACTTATACTGAGAAAAATAATGAATTACAATTAACACATAAAAATATATTATTTTCTGAAAGTCAAAAACCACTTGGTCCTAGGTGGTTTGGGCTCAGTGAAAAGAGCGTCAGCCTGTGGGCTGAAGGGTTGCGGGTTTGATTCTGGTCAAGTGCACATGCGGGCTTGATCCCCAATAGGGTGTGCAGGAGGCAGCCGATCAATGATTCTCTCTCATCATTGATGTTTCTATCTCTTTTTCCCTCTTCATTCCTCTCTAAAATCAATAAAAATATATAAAAAACACTTGCAAGTACATAAATCCTATTAGAGAAAACTTTTTTTCAAAATATAATCTAGCTTAAAAATATAATATTCCCCTAGTTAACCTAGTTTAAAAGTATAGTATTTCTCATGAATAAATTTTGATTATACTGTTTTCATACATTTATCTGTATGTTACTTCCTAATAATTCTAACAGTGGCTAAAAATACTATTTACATAATAATTATTGTATAAAAAGCCATTTCAATTTAAACCATTTTTCATATAAAAATATTCATGATACACAATAATTTTTAACAGCACATATTATTCTTAAAGAAAACTTCAAATTATCAATTTAAGACCTCTTAGAATCTCATTCACTGAAGGCACCAATATCCTAAAGTTAACATAAATAACATCATTTGTTTATTTAATATATGTTGTACTTAGTAATTTAAAACTCCTCACATTTCTGATTCTTTTAAATACCAAGAAGTGATCTTATTTTCTTGTTTTTATTCACTGCCTCTTGTAGTCACATAGGAAACATTTTGTCTATTCTCTAGTATCCATAGAATTGCAAATGCTGAGAAATAACTGTCTTCTTGGACCATATTTGTGCAATGAGACTTTTGAGAAATTTATATTATTATAAAACTAAGCATTTAGTGGCATTAAAATATATATTATTTACTTAAATAACATGTTTTCTTACTTTAGATTAACAAAATGTATCTACATATTTATGTAACATATGCATTAATATATGTAATATATGCATTCATATATACTTTAAAGCAATGAGATGATTCTATCTTGCCATTAAATTTAATGGCTACTTATTCATATGCTTTCCATCTAAAGACATTCCCAAAAAGTTAAGTGCATCTATGATATATCAGATTTAATAGCCTTAGAATCAGATGCCTATGTCCACTGCCAGAAATGATGCATTCAGCACATCTAACAGGCACAAAAGTGAATTAGAGACTGCTGCTAGGCTAAGAGCTAAGTGTGAGTCCCATACAGTTTAAAGTCAGCTAATACAAAACAATTTGAAGCACAAAAACAATTTCATCGGATTATTTAAAAACCAAATCTAGGAGGTCGCATATATATTTTGTACAATCCCTTTTCCTTCCCACCACCCAAGATGCCAAAGGGAAAGAAGGCTAAGAGGAAGCAGGTGGCTCAGGCCCCTGCTATCCTGAAGAAGCAGGCCATAAAGGTGTTCAATCCCCTATTTGATAAAAGGCCTCCCATGTTATCTGCCCCACTGAACACCTGAGCCCAACACTGTAATCAACTACGCTGAATATCTGGGGACCCATGTAATCCACCACCCTGAACACTTTTGGCCTCCCCTGTAATCTACCAAGCTGAACACCTGGAAACCCCTGGAATACACCACGCAGAACACCTAGGGTCTCCTCTCTAATTCACCACGCTGAAAACCTGAGGCCTCCCTTATAATCTGCCACACTGAACACTCGGGGCCTCCCCTCTAGTCCACAATGCTGAACACCTGATCCCACCCTGTAATCCACCACTCTGAACACCTAGGAACCCCTGTAATGCACTGCCCTGACCAACTGGGCGCCTCTGTAATCAACTTTGCAGAACAACTGGGCGTCGCCTATATCCCCAAACTGAACACCTAGGATCACCCTGGAATCAACCTCGCTGAACACCTGGGAACCACTGTATCCACCAACCTGACCACCTGGAGCCCCCTGTAATCAACCTTGCTGAGCACTGGGGCCTCTCAGTAGTCCACCAGGCTGAACACCTGGGGTCTCTCTAGTAATCCACCACCTTGATCCCTAGGACCACCCAGTAATCCACCATGCTGAACACCTGGGACCCCCTGTAATTCACCACACTAAACACTAGGGAACCCCTGTAATCCATCACCCTGACCACCTGGGGCCCCCTGCAATCAACCTTGCTGAACACCTCGGCCTGATCTGCAATACACCAGGCAGAACATCTGGTCCTCCCTATAATCTGCCATGCTGAAGACCTGGGTCCGCCCAGTAATCAATGTTGTTGAACACCTGGGGCCTCTTGGTAATCAACTATGCTGAACACCTAGAACCAAACCTTAATCAACCTCTCTGAATACCTGGGAACCCCTGTGTCCACCACCCTGACCACCTAGGGCCACCTGTAATCAACCTTGCTGAACACCTAGGCCTGGCCTGCAATACACCAGGCAGAACACCTGGTCCTCCCCTGTAATCCACCAAGCGGAACACCTGGGTCCACCCAGTAATCAACTATGCTGAACACCTAGGGCCAAACCTTAATCAACTTCGCTGAACACCTGGGAACCCCTGTAATCGATCACCCTGTCCACCGGGATGCCCTCCTGTAATCAAACTCGCTGACCACCTGGGGCCCCTCTATAATCCACCACACTGAACATTTGGTGCCTCCCCAGACACTCACCACCTTTAATTCCTGGGGCCTCCCCTGTAATCCAGCACCCTGATCACCTGCCCCGCCTCCCTGTAATCAACCTCGCTGAACACCTGTGGCCCCTTGGTAATCAATCATGCTGAACAACTGTGGCCTTCTCTCTAATCCACCATCCTAAACACCTGAGGCCTCCCTGGTAATCCACCACCCTGATCACCAGGGCCTCCCCTGTAATACACCACACTGAACACTTGGGACCACACTTTAATCAACCTCGATGAACACCTGTTCCTCCCCTGTAATCCACCATGCTGACCACCTGGGGCCCCCTGAACCAACCTCACTGAAGACCTGGAGCCCCTACGTAATCCACCATGCTGAACACCTTTGCCTCCCTTGTAATCCACCATGCTGAACACCTGACCCCACCTTGTAATCCGACACCCTGACCACCTGGGACCCCCTGTAATCAACCTCACTGAATAGCCAGGGCCCCTGGCTAATCCATCATGCTAAACACCTGTTCCTCCCCTGTAATCTGCCACGCTGAACACCTGGGTCCACCCAGTAATCAATGTTGTTGAACACCTGGGGCCTTTCAGTAATCAACTATGCTGAACATCTAGGACCAAACCTTAATCAACCTCTCTGAACCTCTGGGAACCCCTGTGTCCACCACCCTGACCACCTAGGGCCACCTGTAATCAACCTCGCTGAACACCTGGGGCCCCTCTGTAATCCATACACTGAACATTAGGTGCCTCCCCAGACATCCACCACCTTGAACACCTGGGACCACCCAGTAATCCACCATCTTGAACTCCTGGGGCCTCCCCTGTAATCCACCACCCTGATCACCAGGGCCTCCCCTGTAATACACCACACTGAACGCTTGGGACCACGCTTTAATCAACCTCACTGAACCCCTGTGAGCCCCTGTATCCAACATCCTGACCACCTGAGGCCCCCTGTAATCAACCTCACTGAACACCTGTGGCCCCTCGCTAATCAATCATGCTGAACACCTGGAAACCCCTGCAATCCACCTCCCTGATCACCTGGGGCCTCCCATCTAATCCACCACGCTGAACACCTGAGGCCTCACTAGTAATCAACCATCTTGAACACCTGGGCCCTCCCCTGTAATCAACCATACTGAACACCTGGGGACCCCTATAATCCACCACCCTGAACACCTTGGCTCTACCCTCTAATCCACCACGCTGAAAACTTCGGCCTATCATTTAATCCACCTCCCAGAATATCTGGCCTCCCCAGTAATCTACCCCCTTGAACACCTGGGGTCTCCTGTGTAATACACCACCTTGGACACATTCCGCCCCCCCCCCCCCCCCGCCCCGTAATCAACCATGCTAAACACCAGGAACCCCTGTAATCCACCAATCTGACCACCAGAGACCCCCCCTGTAAACAACTTCACTAAATACCTGTGGCCCCTTGGTAATCAGTCATGCTGAACACCTGGAAACACCTGTAATCCACCACCCTGATCACCTGAGGCCTCCCATCTAATCCACCATACTGAACACTGAGGCCTCCCTAGTAATCCACCACCTTGAAGACCTGGGCTCTCTCCTGTAACCAACCTTGCTGAACACCTGGGAACCCTTGTATCCACCACCCTGACCACCTGGGGCCCCCTCTAATCAACCTCGCTGAACACCTGAGGCCCCTCGCTAATCCACCATGTTAAACACCTGGGGCCCCCTGTAATCCACCACCCTGAACACCTGGGATCTCCCCTCTAATCCACCATGCTGAAAACCTTTAGCCTCCCATTTAATCCACCGTGTTGAACATCTGGGGCCTCCCTTTAATCAATCTCGCTGAACACCTGGGAAGCCCTGTAATCCACCACCCTGACCACCTGGCACCTGCCTGAAATCAACTTCATAGAACACCTGGGGCTGCTCGGTAATTCAACATGCTTAACACCTGGGCCTCCCCTGTAATCCTGCACCCTGGTCCCCTCGGGGCCCCCTGTAATCAACCTCACTGAACAGCTGGAGCCCCTCTGTAATTCACCAACTTGAACACATTGGACCTCTCTTGTAATCCAGTTCGCTGAACACCTAGAGCCCCCCTGTAATCCACCACCCTGATCATCTGGGGTCTCCCTTTAATCAACCATGCTGAACACCTGTGGCCTCTGTCTAAACCACCATGCTGAAAACTTGGGTCTCCCATGTAATACACCCCGCTGAACACCTGGGCCTCCCCTATATCCACCATGCTGAACACCTGGGGCCTCCCTTGTAATCCATCACCTTGAACATCTGAGACTATCCTGTAATCTGCCACCCATATTAGTGTGGGCTTCCATCTAATCAACCACGCTGAACACCTGGGGCCTCCCCTGTAATCCACCACCCTGACCTACTGGAGGCCCCTGTAATCAAGCTAGATGAACACCTGGGGCCACTCTGTAATTCACCATCCTGAACATCTGGGGCCTCTCCTGTAACCCACCGGGCTGGAAACCTGGGATCTCCCCTGTAATCCACCATGATGAACACCTGGAAACCTCCCTATAATCCACTAAACTGAACACTTGGGACATGTAATCCTCCACGCTGAACACCTTGAGCCTCCCCTATAATCCACGACCCTGAACATCTGGGGCCTCACCTCTAATCCACCATGCTGAAAATTTGGGGCCTCCCATGTAATCCACCAGGCTGAAAACCTGGCCCCACCCTGTAATCCACCACCTCGAACACTTGTAGCCTCCCCTCTAATCCACCAACTGAACACCTGGAGCCCCACTGTTATCCATCACCCTGACCACCTGGGGCTCACCTGTCATCAACCTTGGAGAGGACATCCAGCCCAAAAGGGACCTCATTCCTTTGTCAAGCGCCCCCACCACATTAGGCTGTAACAGCAAAGGACTATTCTCTATGAGCATCTCAAAGCTCCTCCTGCCATTAACCAGTTCACCCAGGCCTTGGACCACCAGCTGGCTACTTTCTGCTGAAGCTGGCACACAAGTAAAGGCCTGAGACAAAGCAAGAGAAGAAGCAGAGGAATGTTGGCCCAGGCTGAGAAAAAAGCTGCCAGCAAAAAGGATGTCCCACCAAGGGGCCACCTATCCTTCAAGCAGGGGAGAACACGGTCACCACCCTTGTTGGGAGCAAGAAGGCCCAGCTGTTGGTGATAGCCCACGACGTGGACCCTGGGGATCTCCCTGCCTGCCCTTTGCTGTGAGATGGGGGTTCTAATCGCCAGGCTGGGGCATCTTGTCCACAGGAAGGCCTGAACCACCGTTGCCTTCACACAGGTTAACTCAGAAGACAAGGGGGCTCTGGCTAAGCTGGTGGAGGCTATTCCAGACCAACTACAAGGACAGATACGACGAGATCCACCGCCACTGGGGAGGCAAAGTCTTGGATCCAAAGTAGGTGGCTCACATTGCCAAGCTGGAAAAGGCCAAGGCTAAGGAACTTGCCACTGAGGTGGGCTAAGTGTGCATTGTTGAGTTTTCTGTACATAAAAGTAATAAATATTCTCCTTCAGCCAGTAAAACAAAACAAAAAACACCCCAAATCTATATTATGCAAGAAGCATTTGCTTATTTTCATGTGACTCTGAAAGTGTATCTCTAATAAAAATCATCTTTAATAAATGAATGTTTTGTTGTGACATACCTGTGTGTATCTTGAATGTTCTGAAACTCAGATTTTACTCATATTTATGCTAAAATAATGCAATGAAAACATCATGGTTGATTAATAAAAAATAATTTATAATAAAACAAATCCACCAATATTTAGCAGACAAAATTTAGAAAAAAAACCTTAAATATATTTTTTGCCTTACTTTTAAGCAAAAATGTCTCCCATCATAGGAGTTATGACTCACAATGTTAATAATAATAAAGATTATTATTTTACTGACTTTATTTTTAGTAGAAAAATGCCTCTGAGAAAGCGTTTCCTCCCCTGGATCTTGACCTAATTGGACAATTTGATGTGAGCTCATATTTGTGGTCTGATAGGGCTTTCAAGGGAGCCAATTATATGTTTTCCACCACAATATTGCAGCAGTACAGCTTTTTTTCCTGGAACTTTTGTACCTTTTCTGTTGTAAATATTAAGTTAAGTTTGACTCTTTGGGACAAAACCTTTCTTCTGTGACTGTTATTGTTGCTGATAGTGGAAAGATTGCCAGCAGAATCTGTTGTAAAGAAATAGGAAAATATTTTTTCCTAGAAATGATTGCATTTTATTTCATAATACACTAAACAAAGTTTAACTAACACTAGAGAATTGCAGGTAGCTTACTATAGAAGAAATAGAAAAATCCTTTCTATCACAAATGAAAACTTCTAAAAATCATTACTGTGAGTCTAAAATAGAGATGCCGGCTGATAAGGGAAACCAATACTTCTAAAGTTGCTCTGGTTTGTATGTGAGTGTGTCTGATGAAAGCAGAACAAATATCCATCTGAGAAAATCCCATCTTCAGTATAATCCTTTAGAATATTCAAGGTACCAGAAAAACTGCAAAGCTGCTATTCAAGATAAGACAGGAATGAGCTTTCTGTGCTCACATTTCATTCCCAATAGGATCTGGGTCCCTGAGGCTCAGATGTAGACCTGGCCTCTGCCGAAGATGAGATGTGCAAACTCTTTGCATTCATTCAGATCTTTTGTGAATAATGAAAGGAGTAATGGGAATTTCTGATATGGTAAAAAAAAAAAAAAAAGGAGGGTGTTCTCCATGTTAGACAATTGTGCATTATATTTCAAATCCTTTTTCTTCTTATTATTAATTTTGTCATATTAAATGTTCTGGGATGAGACTTTCAGAGTTTCAGACTTGTTTTTTTTAAAAGTGCAATTTAATATAATCCATTTTTAAAGGACAATAAAGTAAAATAATTTGTAGATGAAAAGTGCTTTTCAATAATATAAGAATATAACTAGTAATTTTTGTAAAAAATAATGGCAGAATGTGCCAATTAATTTATTTTAAATAAAAATGTAAGAGGTTATGAAACAACTTTGGAGAAATACAATAACAAATTTCAAATAATTGTTAGGAGTTTCACGAAAGAAACTTGTTCTGACAAAGAAATGTATGCAAAACATCCCCTACATTGTGTGAATGTTTTGATATTTCTACTACATTAAATTTCCCATGGTTTAAGGCACCTCTGCACAAAAGTCCAAAAGATTGACTGACATGCATCAAAGGTAGAAGTGCTTTATGTTTCACTATTTAGTACATAGATAAAGGTGCTCTGGAGTTTTTCATAGGGATATTTAACATCATTGTATTGTTTGGTAACTATCTAGTAAGAGTTAAATTTGAATTTCAAATATATTTCAAAGTAGTTGGACACTTTTTTGTGAAATAGTTTGGACTCCATGTATCTCTTTCCTTAGAATGGGCTCTTTTCTATTCCTAAGGTGAGTGTGTTAATTAATTTTCCATCTTTGAAGTTAGCTTCCGTTCAGGAGCACACAAATGGAGCAATTCATATGGTTTTAAATATAATAAACTCAGGTATCTTATTAAACGCTCTAGAAAGGTTAAAAAATGTACGACATAAAAATGTGTTTCCCTTGGTTAAAGATTGATCCTGCATTTTTATTTGTACAGAAAAATGCTAAAGATGCATGGGATTAGACTGCCTGGTTGCTAGCTGAAAAAGACTATTTAGGAATTCTATACTTATTGGAAATAAATTAACTATCCTAAAAGTCATTTTTAGCATTTGAAAGTGTGAATAATAATGGTGTGTACCTTAAAGTGATGCTATAAAAATAAGCAAAAATAATCCAAAGGAATATGCATAGTGCCTTCAACATTCTAGATATATCAATACATTAGTAACATTAATAACATTATCCCACTGTCTTGATTATTATTCTTAACTATTAATTATTATATTTTCACCATAACAGTCATACATTAGAATTCTATTATAGAATTATTCTAATTAGAATTACTTCATTCACAATTTATAGCATTCAGTGAAAAATCACCCTATGATCATATCTGAAAATATGTTCCTGTATCTGAGAGTTTTATGGCACAAAAATGTGGATTACGCTATTCTGTCTGCTCTTGCCTGCAATCAAAAGGTGGAGAGTAAAGGTGAGAATCTTTAAAGAGCTAGGAAATATTGGAATATCAACTGCACATCACTAATTAGAGTTTGTCAGATAGTCTGTACTTTATAAAAAAATACCACATACAGGTTTAAAATTTCAATATTTTTCTAGCTAAGAGGTTACAAAGAAATTTGTGACGTTAAATTGGTGTATTATGGGAAGAAAAATAAAAATGCATTATCTACTACCCCATCTAATAAACCAGGGAAAGAACAACAAATTAAATCCAAATAAGTGAGTGTCAACAAATGAGCAAATAAGAAAAACAAGACACAGACAACAGCATGGTGGTTACCAGCGGGAAGGGGGTATGGGTAGTAAAAACTAAAGGGAGTCAGCCCTAGCAGGTTTGGCTCAGTAGATAGAGTGTCGGCCTAAGGACTGAAAGGTCCCAGGTTTGATTCTGGTCAAGGGCACATCCCTAGATTGTGGCTCAATCTCCAGTAGGGGGCGTGCAGGAGGCAGCGAATCAATGATTCACTTTCATCATTGATGTTCTCTCTCTCTCTCCCTTTCTCTTCCTCTCTGAAATCAATGAAAATATATTTTTAAAAAAGCAAAGGGGGTCAAATATATGGTGATGGAAGGAGATTTGACTTTGGGTGGTAAACACACAAAGCAATATACGGGTGATATATCATAGAAATATTGAAACCTATATAATCTTATTAATCAGTTTCACCCCAATAACATTTTTTTAAAAAGCTGTCATAGTGGACCCAGCTAGGCTTTTGTGCTATCTTGTTTAACATAAAAATTTTCACAGATCATTAACGTCAAACAAGGCCACTCTATCGCCATGAAAGGTCAAGAAAAATATTAGGTTATTTCACAAACAATGCAAAAACACAGACAAAGTCATGATTATGGTGGAAATCACAAAAATGAATAAATATTCCTGGTTAATATGAATGACAGCTGCTACTTTTCCACTCACAGTTGTAGCTTTGCTTCATGCCTCATGGATATTCTGTCATCTTCATCCTCAAGTTGCTAAAAACCCTGAGTCACTCATTGCCACAGAAAGGCTATTGTTATGTTTAGAGGGATCTATAATTGTCTGCATACAGGATAATGTGCCATAAAGAAATATCTTGTAGTGTTTCATTATTCCAAAATAAAACTATTCCTTGGAAGATACTTTTTAATGCGTTGTAATACCTCTAAATAGAGTTATGTTCTTTTCTTGTAAGGCAGGATGATTTACTTGAGGACACTACCTGGTGTTTAAGATGCTCTTACACCCATTTCTGCTTAAATATTCTGATATTCATCTTTTTGACATGGATTCTCCAGTTTAAATATAGCTCCAATAACATTTGGTCCTTACCAAGTTGCCAAGAATAATATGAAGAATAATTAAATAAAAGATGTGCTTTTCTTGCCTGAGAGTCACTACAATACTGTAATATTTGGAATCGCTGGGGTTTGAGAGCTAGGGAGAAGAGCTCTTAGGTGCAGTCATTTTAAATGATTTATCTCTCTGTGTCCATTTGCGATTTTGATACAACCTGGACAGCAGGATGGATATTATAAAACATTAAAGCATCTGGAAGTAGTCCAAACTGTAACGGAAGGAAATTGCCTATTCTTATGAGCGGATTTTATGCTAGTTTTTTTTTTTTTAATATAAGTAAAGCACTCAAGAGACAATAGCATGGCCTTAAAATATTTTAAAAGTATAGATTAATCTACAAAATGCCACTTCTGGATGAAAAATCCTAGGCCAAAGAAAAGTACACGTTAGGATTCCACTTTTAAGCTCTAATAGAAAAGAGAGACTTTTAAAATAATGGGCACAAATAAAACTGTGCTATTAAGTACTCATCCTCTTAAGCTTGAAACACATATCAACCTTCCCCAGGAAGAGAAAAAGGCCATTTTAACCAAGGATGAGTCATTCACTCAACACTACTCCATTGTGAGGAGCCTGGGGACATAAAACAATATCCATCTTCCCTGAAGATTTGTGTTTACTACAGGGGATGTGCATTCTTTTCATAACCAAGAAGAGGAAAAACAGGCATTATTGTTAACAGACTAAATAAAAAAAACTCACTTTGGAATTCTAATTATTTTCAGATAAAAGTAATTGTTTTCTGACATTGGATCGATCAGCACATATGAGTACGTATTTTTACACACTAGGGACAAAAAATAGAGTTAGCTGCATATTTTTGCTTTTGTCCATACATTTAAAATGTTTGAAAATACTGAATGGGAGTGAGTGAATGTGTGTGTGTGTGTGTGTCTGTGCGCGTGTGCGCAGGTGCATAGCTGTGCATGCATACACACAGAAATCTGAACTATCAAAATTTTAATATCTCAATTTTTAAAATCATTTAAAAGGCTGTGGCAACCTCTATTTGCTTCAGCTGTGTTATGTTATTCTTTTGCTTTTCCTGACAGCTTTCCTCTCACATTGTCGCTAGCTTTAATTAAGTTTTCTACTTTGACCTGAATGAAAACAAAAAAATTGCAGGCTCAGTAAATTTTCTCAGTGTGCACACAGTTTGATCAGTTACTGCCTAATGTCTATTAATAAAGGTTTCACTGCTCTTGATTATTTTTATTGTTCCTGATTAGTAATTAGTAGGTCAAAAATATGGATTAAATGCTCCTGTACAATGATTCCTAAACCTCTTGGGACTGTAAAAATTTCCTGAAATACCTATTTAAAATGCAGGCTCGGTATTTTCAGGGTAGACAATGAAATAGACACTACAGGGGCAAAGCCTGGTAATATGTATTTTAACCATAATTCTCTGCTTTACCTAGGGCTTTGATAGAAATTCAGATTCTCAGAGCCCCACTCCAACCTACTAACTCAAAACCTGCATATTAAAAAGATGTCAAGATAAACCATACCCCCCTTAAATTTTAAGAAATAGTCTATCACATCCTTTCACTAATGTTAGAAGAATGAAACATTTTAACGTTTTCCATGCTGAAGTACCTTTATTCTCAGTTTACAAATCAGAAAATTAAGAGCCAGACATATGATGTTGATAATGAAATGGGTCTTGATATTTAGTTTCCTACTCTCATCATCTTCAAATACTTTTTGTGTGTTTTACAAAGCTCTCTGTCTAGACTCTACTGTTCACAGACATCCACAATATGGTATTGATCACCATTTTCATGTCTATTATTTCCTGACTCTTATGTGGTCATTTTTCATGCACTGATTCCCTTAAGTAACATATTGAACTCCATGTAATAGTCAATTTAGATCCCTCATCATTCAAAACTGTATTTTATTATTAAGGTCTTAGCAACAGATGAACACAACCAATTAACATAACCCAATGAAATCCTTAAAACCATTTGAAGTATTATTCTGTTATAATTTGTCCAGTGCATTCTCTAACCATTGAGCAAGAACAGATTCCTATCTCTCTGAATCTCCTTTGTCAACACTTATATGACTTTTCTATTGCTACTGTAACAAATAACCACAAACTATGTGGCTTAAAACAACACAAATTTTTTTCTCTCACTGTACAAGAGGTCAAAAGTGTAAGCTCATGGGCCAACAGGGATGTGTTTTTGTTATTGTTGTTCTTGTTGTGTGTGTGTGCATGTGTGTGTGTGTGTGTGTGTGTGTGTGTGTGTGTGTGTGTGTGTGTTCTGGGTATCTACTCCCAAGATATGGAAACAACCTAAGTGTCCTTGGACAGACAATTGAATAAAGAAGATGGGACATAGCCTGGCCGGTGAGGCTCAGTGGTTGAATGTCGACCTATGAACTAGGAGGTCATGGTTTGATTCCTGGTCAGGGCACATGCCCAGGGTTGTAGACTCAATTCTCAGTAGGGGGCATGCAGGAGGCAGACAATCAATGACTCTCATCATTGATGTTTCTATCTCCCTCTCCTCCCTTCATCTCTGAAGTCAATAAAAATGCATTTGATTTTTAAAATTAAAAAATAAAAGCAGGTACTCAAGGTTGAAGTGACACAAATATTTTTATGTTTAATATTTTAAATATTCCTATAAAGTATATTTTTACTCACAGTTAATTTTCTTTTGCTGTCAAGCTTCATCAAGAAGCTGAGCACTCCATTTCAGTTCTGAAATCTTCTTAAATTTCTATTCCATTCAAGAATCAATTCAAAAACAGTAGTCTCCTTTTGATTTTAATTTCAAATTTAGATTTTTCATGTTTGTTGTCAGTTTAGAATACTAAAATCTGGAATGTAACACATTTAAATACAAAATTTAGAATGTAAGATTCAAATTCAAATATATTACCTTTCCAAATTCTGTAGTAAGACCTTTATTTTTATTTGAAGTAGTCTTGCTCTAACCATCCATCTTATTTTAATGCTTCCTTACTTAATACTGTATATTTATTTCTGCTTCACACCCATTTTCTTTCCCATATCTCATGTTATCAAGACCACTCTTAAAAAATACTTTTATTGATTTAAGAGAGGAAGGAAGAGGGAGAGAGAGATAGAAACATCAATGATGAGAGAGAATCATTGATCACCTCCCTCCCACATTCCCACTGGGTATTGAGCCTGCAACCCAGGCATGTGCCCTTGACTGGAATCGAACTGGGGACCCTTCAGTCTGCAGGCCGACTCTCTATTCATTGAGCCAAATCTGCTAGGGCAAGACCACTCTTAAATTAAATGATCCTATATAATAAAGAACTAATATGCTAATTAGACTGAACAGCTGGGCGACCTTCCAGATGACCTTCCAGATGAAGCCGGAGCTGCAAGGGCAAGGCAGGCGGGGCTGCAAGGGCTGAGCCCCTTGCATGAATTCCATGCATAGGGCCTCTAGTGCCATTACAAAATCTGAAATGAGACTTAAGACAAACAGTGCTTTTATGTTCCTTAAACATTGTCACTGTGCATAATAGCATAAATTATATTAATAGCCACACAAAGAGCACACTTCTTTGGCAGAATGCTTAATGCAACAATGCACAAGTAATGTAAACTTCCAATAGCAATGTTCTTTGATAAAAGATTCAAATACAAGTTCAGACATTGCTTTGGACAGCCTTAAATTCAGTTATTCAGTGATAATTAGTTACTCCTGACTTGTAGAAAGTTATCCCCAGGAAAATTGGATTACATAATAAGTTACCCAGGATACATAACTCTTCAGTTAAGCTCAAAAACATATTTTACACTTTGCTGATGAAAACAGTTATTTATTTTTCATTCGTTGATAAGTGGACCTACGGTAATAAATTCATGGCCTTAATCTTTGCATTTTGTGCTTATTAATATTTTTATTTTTCATGTTATTTAATAGTATCTTCAGTGAAATGTTGAAAAATCAGTTGACATATTAGCAGTATGGCCACTAATAAAATTGTTAATAAAATTATAATTTAGACAGAATATATACAAATGATAACATATTACTGGACTTATTACAATGTACAGATATTTTACATTATTTTACACTCATATTTCTTTCCCTCCTGCCTTCTGTTAGGTGCATGTCTCATAAAGCATGAAATTGACAGTTGGACAATGAGCCGCAATACATTATTCTTGTTGTTTTCTCCCTCATAGAGAGCAAATCTTGAACGGAAACATTTATTTTCAGTTGGGTACCTTCTCTACTGGTTTAAAAAGCACACACACAAAACAACTCTCATTGAGTTTTTACATCCAATGTAAAAATCACTGGGCTTAAATGGCATTTAAAAAATCATGATTCTTTTCATAGGATGAAGTTTATGAAAAGGGGAAATGTTGGCTCATGGAAAAGAGATGAATGAATACAATGAACTGTTGGAGGGATTTATGACATATTATTTAGCATCGTAGACAGCCTAATAAATCACTGCCACAGTCAATGTGAAAAATACATTAGATGTCATTTGTTTTTCATCAGCCTATCTGGGTTCTTTTCAGATGTCATTTTCAAGATTTATATATTAGTTTTATTTTATAGTACAAAAGTTCTATTACTGATTACAAAGGAACTCTTAAACATGATAATGCTTTTTTTTTAATTTAAATTTTGGGACTGCTCATGTGCATACTGTGAATCCCAGAAAGAAAAAACAAACACACAATGCAAGTCAACGCAAAGCCCTCTGTAGCTGAATATCATAAAGTGACACTTTCTCATTAAATAGCACTGGCAGATCAAGCCCAAACATTCTATTGCAATCTATAGAGACCTTTGTTCATTCTGCATTATGCATAGTTTTCTAGGTTCTGCCCAGCTGTGTCTGCCTCAGTGTTCAATGCAATTATAAACTCCTAATGGTTTCATTCTGTCAACATGGTATTATGCTATGTGTAACAATCTATATCAAATTATGTTAAAATTGGTTTTGATGATGGAGATAATTAAAAAGAAGACCACAACTCAGACATGTTATAGTTTAAAATTATTCCAGCTGGGAAAGCTTCCTGTTATCCTAACTACAATCCAAAATATCTAAAAGCTTTCTTGATGAATGGCTATAAAAAGCTCAAATGTTTGGGTCAAATTGACTGGAAAGAATATAGTTCAAAGAAACAGATATAAATAAGTACTTTCTTATATTTTGCTATATTAAACAATTAATATTTTACTAACTCCTTACTTGTTCCATTCATTTCAAAAGCTGAGAATTTTCACTAAATCAACCCACAGATAAAAGAAAATGTTCTAAACCCAAGTTTTTTATTCATCCGTATTAATATTGAGTTTAATACACTGTGGATTTAAATATTTTAGAGCATCCATTGCAGGGTTAATCATGTTAAACTTGTTTTATTATTTATTGTCATGTAAACTTCAGATAAGCCAAAGTCAAACTTATTTAAAATTGAGGAAGTTTCATGTACTGTATACATTACTAAAGTAATGACAATGTTGGAGTATGTTAAAGAGTTTTAAGATGCATGTATAAAAACCTATAATAAGTAAGGTGTTATTTTTTCCCCTTGGGTAATGAAAGAGGTATTTAGAATTTGAATCTTGCCCATTCAAATTAATTTAAAATGTGGATCGGGCCTTGGTCCTCTGGGTGCATTTACATTAACACACAAAATTACATTTAAAAACGTTGTGTCCTCTTCTACCGAGTTAAATCAATGTGCTTGCATTTTCCCCAAAGGCCAACATAAATGCAAGAATGTAATTTTAGGAGTGAAGAACCTCTATAAACAATATTCTGCTTCCAATTTCAGGAAGGTGAAATCAAAAGATTGAATATGGTAACCTTGTGAGCATCTTAATTACTTTTATGTAAAAGAAGTTACCATTTCTGTACCATTTGATTATATAATCCATAAAGCTAAATACACGAAATAGAACATAGTCCCAAATCTGTGCACAAGTACTTATGATGAAATATAAATATTGTATCTGTACATATGTCCATATACAAACACATATACATTTGTATTTACCAAATGTCTGAGCACATGGCCTGTCATTTCTATGTGCATTTTTCTGAAAGAGTCCTATACTATAGTCCAGTAGGAAAGACACACCAGAGAGATTAAACATGACTCTTGTCACAATTGTCATTACAATATTGAGTCATTTTCTTAGAAAATCTAGACCTGTTTGGAAACTAAATAGGTGCAATCATTTAGAGCTGGGAATCTAACAGTTACTGTGGGCCGAAACTCTAAGAGAATCCTCAAAGAGCACAGGATAGCGTAGTTGGGTTTTAGGTTAAAAAATAACAGTTTGAATGAGAGCGGTTCTGCCAACCATCCTGCTGTGTGAGTGTGGGCATTGGGTGGAGTAGGCAACGGGAGACACCATCCCACTCCAGCCAATGCTGTCAGTCACTTTCATCCCCACCTCTTGAGTTGGTTTACACATATTTAACTTATTTTCTTAATCAAAATGTCAACTCACATGTTAGTTATCCAAGGCAGAGATGAAGAAAACAAATCTCAGAAAGTGTAAGTAACTTGCACATGAAGACGCATGAATTGATAGGCCTGTAATTGAAAGCCAACTCTGTTGTAATTTGCAAGTCTGTTCCGTGTTTGTAGTTACTCATATATATCTAGGCGTACGTAAGTCATTGCCTAAGTCATTTCACTCACACATATGTTGACATCTTTGTTATAAAAGTGATAGAAGCATAACATGATAGAGCTAAAAAGCTTTTAAGATCATATAACTGGTCCCTGCTGTTTTTGTAGAGAAGACTAAGGCCAAATAAAGACAAAGGATATTTTTAAGACAAAATGGCTTTTAACAGCAGATGCAGACCTAGAAGGCAGGTCAGCCAATAAAAGTTCCATGCATAGCAAAAATGACCATTTTCAATGACCGTTTTTTATGTGTCTAGTCAAATAATTTAGTGTAAAAGTAATTCAATCAACTATATCCTATATGTAGAGGAGGAAAAAAATTTTTTCCTCTATCCTACTAGGTTCTCCTGGCTGGCCTGATAATCAAATTGGCATGAGACAAATTAACAGCAAGAGAAACAATTTAACTACTTATACATGGAAGTGGAGGGACACAAAGACAATAAAAACCAAGGGCAAAGGAGGCAGTAGAGACTGAAGTGCTCTTCTTAGCTGAGGAATGGGATAGGGATCTGGGGCTTCCAAGGGAAGGAGGGTAATTCACAGGAAGATAAGAAAAACAGATGTTTTGTAATTAGATATTTGTCCTGCTATACAGGTATATCATTCAGATGAAAAGTTATTTCTTTTTCTTGGCAGGCCCACTAGCTAAATTCTTTAGGTAATAAGTGAAGGGATAAATGTTTTTCTTGAATCCGCTGGGTCTTGATTGCCTTTAGCTGCATGCCCCTGTGGCATATTTTGGGAAGACTGGTTCTGAATCTCTTCATATGCCTTACCAGGTAATTTTTGCTTAAATATTAGTTCACATGCCATAGACAGATTTGATTTTTATCCTCCCTCATTAGGTCTGACATTCCTTCTATTAGATTTATAGCTTTAGTTCTCATAGCAAATGTAGAGATAATGTATTCAAAATAAAATTGGCAACTTTTTTAAGGAAAGGGAGAAAATATGTTCATTTTGATACTTAATATTATGGAATTCTTGAGGTTACTTTCTCAGTGAGTTATTAAATACATACCAAAGAACTGGATCTTAGGGGCTTGAGATCCAGCCCAACATAGGACTTGGTAGGGAGTTAAAGGTTAAGCTATGGACAGAATATGGAGAACATTCCAGGAAAGGTTCAGTGAAGACAGGACTCTGGCTTCCTACATGAAGATGGGGAATTTCAAGAAGTTGTAGGCAGTTGCTGGGTCACTGCGTGGAGGGGCAGCTAGAAAGACAGTCGGTAGTGTGCCACCTGGCACTCATGATGGGGATAAAGTATTACTGTATTTATACTCCTATTGTTGAATAAGAAACAGATGGTGAGGGAGGATGTTTGGGGATGTTGCCATTTCATAATTGCTGGAAATAGATGATAGACAATGCATTTGGAGAGACTGAGTGTTTTCTCAGGATGTAGGCAGTTGTAACCCCTTGAGGAAGCACAGTAGCACACAGGGCCCTGGCATTTATACACAAAGATCAAGCCTTGCATAACTCCATGGAGTGCTTTTCCATAATGACCAAGAATTATGCAACTCTGGCCTCTCTGGGAGTTGACATACAAAAGAGAGCACAGTGTCAGTGTGATTTATAAGCCATCTACATTATTCTGGAATCAGAAAAATAAAGCTGAGTAAATATCATGTGGATATTTTCTACTGTACCATTATCCTATCTAATAAAGAGGGACTATGCTAATTGACACTCACACCATACAAAGATGGCAGCACCCACAGCCAATAAGGAGGGAATGTGCTAATTGACACTCATGCCATCACAAAGATGGCAGCACCCACAGCCAATAAGGAGGAAATATGCTAATTGACTGTCACGTCCTCAAAATGGCGGTGCCCACAGCCACAAGATGGCAGTACCCAGTTCCCCCAACCCCGCTGGCACACCTGCCTCCAGAGTCCCCCAGTTCCCTCAGTCCCCCAGCTGCCCAGGGCCAGCCGGAGGCATAAGCAAGCCTCAGATGGCAGCTTCCCAGCCACCCAGGACCGCCTGAAGCTCAGGTAACCAGGGCGGGCCAAGGCTTGCGCTGCTAACAGTGGCAGCAGCAGAGGTGTGATGAGGCATCGCCTTCCCCTGATCGCCAGGTTGCCTCCCGCCCCTGAGGGCTCCCAGACTGTGAGAGGGGGCAGGCTGGGCTGAGGGACCCCCCCATTCCAGTGCATGAATTTTCATGCACCAGGCCTCTAGTCCTATATAATAAAAAGCTAATATGCAAATTGACCAAACAGCTGAATGACTGGTCACTATGACAAACACTGACCACCAGGGGGCAGACACTCAATGCAGGAGCTGCCCCCTGGTGGTCAGTGTGCTCCCACAGGGAGAGCACCACTCAGCCAGAAGCCAGGCTCATGGCTGACGAGCACAGCAGTGGTAGCGAGAGCCTCTTTCACCTCCGTGGCAATGCTAAGGATGACTGGCTGACAGCTTAGGCCTACTCCCTCGAGGGCTCCCAGACCGTGAGAGTGTGCAGGCCAGGCTGAGGGACCTCCCTTCTGCCCCAAGTGAATGAATTTCAAACATATAAATAACATAGTCATGTGGCACTAAATGATGGGGATACCTTCTGAGAAATGTTTCATTAAGCAATTGAGAACATCATAGAACGTACTTAACACTGTGTGTGAATGGTCTAGCCTATTGCTCCTAGGCTACAAACCTGCATAGCATGTTACTGTACAAAATGACAAAAGTTTAAATCAAGCATAAGAGAAAATGATGCACTCAGGAGATGTGGTAAGCATGAGATATATGAATCTGCTGCAGACATAACACTGTACAGTAAACTTTTTTTAACCAGTCCAAAGAATGTATTCTAAAATACAATCTAAATACA
Organism: Eptesicus fuscus; assembly: GCF_027574615.1. Lineage (NCBI taxonomy): Eukaryota > Metazoa > Chordata > Mammalia > Chiroptera > Vespertilionidae > Eptesicus > Eptesicus fuscus. The sequence continues at coordinate 63,881,408 of NC_072478.1, read as the reverse complement.
CTAAAATATACTACAGTAAATACATAAACCAGTAACATAGTTGTTTATTATCACCAAATAGTTGCACTGTATGTAATTGTATGCTCTATACTTTTTAAAAAAATATATTTTTATTGACTTTGGAGAGGAAGGGAGAGGGATAGAAACATCAATGGTAAGACAGAATCATAGATTGACTGCCTCTTGCACACCACTACTGGGGAACGAGCCCTCAACCCGGGCATATGCCCTTGACTGGAATCGAATCCGGGACCCTTCAGTCCACAGGCTGACGCTCTATCCACTGAGCTAAATCACCTCGGGCATATGCACTATACTTTTATAGCACACCAGCATCACTACAAAAACATGAGTAATACATTGTACTATGACATTACAACCAATAAGACAGCACCAGGCAAGAGGAATTTTTCAACTCTATTATAATCTACTAGAGGCCCGGTGCATGAAATTCATGCACAGGGTGTGTGTGTGTGTGTGTGTGTGTGTGTGTGTCCCTCAGCCCAGCCTGCACCCTCTCCAATCTAGGACCCCTCAAGGGATGTCCAACTGCCTGTTTAGGCCCGATCCAGGTGGGATCAGGCCTAAACGGGCAATTGGACATCCCTCTCACAATCCAGGACTGCTGGCTCCCAACCGCTCGCCTGCCTGCCTGCCTGATTGCCCCTAACCGCTTCTGCCTGCCAGCCTGATCACCCCCTAATCACTCCCCTGCCAGCCTGATCGACGCCTAACTGCTCCCCTGCCGGCCCGATTGCCCCTAACTGCCCTCCCCTGCCGGCCTGGTCACCCCTAACTGCCCTCCCCTGCAGGCCTGATCGTCCCCAACTGCCCTCCCTTGCAGGCCTGGTCTCTCCCAACTGCCCTCCCTTGCAGGCCATCTTATGGTGGCCATTTTGTGTCCACATGGGGGCAGCCATCTTTGATCACATGGGGCGGCCATCTTGTGTGTTGGAGTGATGGTCAATTTGCATATTGCTCTTTTATTATATAGGATGAGATCACTGTCAAATATGCAGTCAGTCTATCACTGACTAAGACACTATGCAGCACATGACTGTAATATCATTATTATGTTTAATGATGTTATTTTGCTTCAGTCACTATAACAAGTACTAGTAGAAGGAACATGTATATTTCAATATTACTAACATGAATTATATCAATAATATTCTATGCACAGTAGAAGCTAAAGTATAAATGCAGCCTTCAGTGATTTTGAAAATAGAAAAAACAAAAAACTAATGAAAAGCTTAGAGTGTTGGTCACTATTAAGAGACAAATATAATCTCCTGTGTCATTCTGTGTTCCTGATAAGTAACTTAGGCTTCAAACAACCAGAAACCAATATTACTAAAATTAAATGTATTATTTTTTATATTTTTATAGGCAAAACTCAGTTTTGAATTGTTACAAATATATGGGTCTTTGACTACAATCATATTTAATGTATGCTGTGTAATAATATTTCCTCTTTTTTATTTTAATTCTACTCAACTAAATTGTTTAGCCCAAATAGCTGCAATAGTTCTATTTGCTTACATTTAGAAAAACACTTCTCTTCAACACCACTTATGCTACGTATGAATGTCTTTTTAAAAACCCAAAAGGAAATGAAAATTATTATTCACACACTTTTAAAAAATTATTCTACAGCAAAAAGAGCAGTTATGTTTATTTCACTTTTATATTTACAATAATGCTTTGATAGTGCACAAGTGAAAGGACTGTTATTCTAGGAGAGGAACCTGGGATTTATGCATGCATAAGATCAGAGGTTAGAAATTAATTAGAATTTGAGGGAAATAAATTGTTCTTGGTTCTAGGTGTGTAAGTAGTGGTAAGGGGATATGAAATGTCTTTTTTAATATATCTCAGTTTGAACCATATACTTATGTTTTCAACATCCACTCCTCCTTCTCTTGCCTTCATAACATTACAAAAATGCTGGACAAGCAATCACCTATGACTCAGAAGCAGCAACCCCAGTTCCAGAGGTAGAGTCAGACATGAGTTGTTCACCATGGTATCACCATTTTGCTAGTATTTGGCTGAGGAACCAACGTTTAACTCAAACACAGTAGATGACGTCTTTTAAAGATAGTGTTTGCTTCAAGAGCTACACGTAACCTAAGTTGACTCTGATTCAATAGTAGGGAATACTTCTATTGCACCAGTATGTGAGGTCCTCACTCTCTTTCATGTACTCTTTATAAACAAAAAAAAAAAAAAATACAGTCTATTTTATTATCAATAACTATGTTATGATGATAAGATGGCCTGACCTTAGCATTTGGCTGTCATTGTGAACAGCAGAAAGGAGAGGAAGCAAGAATCAGAGTTCGTAACCACACACTGAGTCACTGGCTTCCAATTTAAGACAGATAAAAATATCCTTATTATTTAATTCAAGGTGAATTAGATTTTCTGTTCCTTGCATTTGGTATGACACTACACATATAAAGCATTAAGGCTGCTTTGTGGAGAAAGCAGGATGATGAAAGGATATTGTCTCACAGGACTTCAGAGAGCAACCACTTTTATGGAAAGAGAGCAACGGTGACCCTGGAGGTGTGCACTGAGAGGAACAATTTAACTATTGCTTATTGTATCAGCAAACCATTGGTTGTAATACTTTTCATATCAGTTAATAATATAAGGGCTTCAGAAACATTTCACATATATTATGCCACAGATTGCATTTGAAGACAGATTAAATGTGTTATGGTTGGCAAATCATCAAACATACATAAAATTATCTCCATTGCTATGTTTCTTGACTCTTTCAGTTTAGAGACTTCCGCCTTCCTTAACCCATGGTAACATCACTCTAACCCCCACTTCTGTAGGCATATTGTCTTGTATTTCATTGAGCCTCTCTGCCTTCCTGTTATAAGGTCACTTGTATTAACATTTGAGACCCACTCCATCTCAAGATCTCAATTTAGTAGCATTTGCAAATTCCCTTTTGTGATATTACCTAATATATCTAAGGTTCTAAGGACTACGATATGGACATTTTCGAAAGGCCATAATTCAGACTACCACAATTGCATTGTGGTATTTTTAGTTAGTGACATAGCTACTTTGTTTTATCTCCTAGTGATCAGCAATTTGAAGGCGATAACATCGTTGTGAAATAAAGCACCTGTTTATCACACCAGAATGATCACTGCTGGTACTTTGGCTCTTATCTTATTTTTTGTCCTTTTTAGAAAAAAAAAATCTTTATTATTGAGAGTATTACATATGTTCCCTTTATTCCCCCACTGATTTCTTTTAGCTCGCTCCCAGCCCCTACTCCAGGCCTTCACCATCCTATTGTCTGTGTCCATGGGTTATATGTATATGCATACAAGTTCTTTGGTTGATCTATTCCCCCCACCACCCACCATCATTGATGTTTCTATCTGTCCCTCTCACTTCTCCCCTCTCTAAAGATCAATAAAAACATGTTTAAAGCAAACTTTGGAGTGTACAAAGTAGAAAATGCCTGTCCTTGCAAAAGAAGCCAGTCAAGAGTGGATTATCTTCTTATATTAAAATAATACACTTTTAAGATCTGTGATTTTTTTTTTAATTTGAACAGCCCAATTTCTTATATCTCATACAGATTTTTTCCTTACAAGTTAATTGCCTTGACACAATTTTTTTTTTTTAGTTCAAAATCCAATTAAGGTAGTTTGTTAACATTTGTTTTCTTTTTTTTTCACTTTCACTTTGATTTCTACTTCACCTAGTTGCCCTTAAGTGCATGTATGTTCCTGACAAAGTCTTTATTTTTCCCCTTTTCTTATTTACTTTGATGCTCTCCTAGAATTTCGGAGTTTGGGAATCAATGCAGTCCCAATAAATTTTAAAGTATATACATATTTTTATATACCTGGAAATATGTTTCATTAAATAAATAGGGAATCCTAAATCCATAGCAGTAAAAGGAAGTGTACTCCTGCCTGCCTCTGAAGGCCCTGCATCCGTGCACTAGGACATAGCCAATCCCCACTCCACCTGACCTATTTGAAAAACCTAATTTAGTTGAACAACCAAGTGTGATGTTTGGGTAACTATTTATTTGTTTTTTTAATGTTTTAGGTTTGTGAATAAATACCTTGATACAACCCAAAATGCAAATATTTCTTAGTTTTCCATCTCTCTATAACCTTTCCTTACTTACAGAAGTGAGTTACTGGAGTGTTAAAAATGCTGTTGATAGATATCTCAATAAAATTAAGACTAGCATAAAAGTAGACCAAGTGGTAAAAGGAATATTGAATTTCTGTTTATTGCACGTTTAACAATATGAAAGGTAGTAAAATGTAATTTTATGTTAGGTAATAATAAAAATGTGTTCTATAACACTACATATTTATGAAATGCTTTCTGTTCCTCTGCTTAATTTCTGAATATGAGAACCAATAACACATTTTCTTCATTAGTTCTCTATTTCCTAGTGAAAGTGACATTTATTCATCCTTGAAGTATTAGCAATTTCCTGTTGCCAAATTATTACTTGTAACCAAGAACAAATATGTACATAATATATTGTGATCACTAAATAAACAGCTGAGATGAAATCGGATTCTAGAAAATGTCATTGATATTAATAAAGAAATAGTCATATATGTTAATAAAGGCTGTTGTTTAGATGTACAGGAAAGGACAGGCTCATGAGATTATCCACAAATCTAAAGAAGGTAATAATTTGTTGTGATATTATTTAAACTTTAAGATTAAAATTTTCTTAGATAATTCATTGTATATGTGCTTTCCTTTTATATATTACTATGTGGTATTTTCTTTATGGTTGAAGGGTAAAATCATATTTTCCACACTTTCTTAAGTGTTTAGTTTTCCTCCAGTTAAATGAACCATATATTTAAAAAAAAAAAACATTATTATTGTGGTGCACCACAATTTCAACAGTTAACATATGGAAAATATTCTCAGTTAAATATCAGTTACCAATTATTAGAAATTATTAATCTTTCTTTTAACCTTGTCAAAACAATTTGGAGTTAGGATGAGGAAACAGGCTTATAAAATAAAGATTTTGATCTTACCATAAATTCTGTGTAGCACATACTCCTAAATTAGAAGTGTGTACTGTGAATGATTGTCTTAGGTTTATAATAATTATGATTAGTGATGTTATAAAGAAAAAATTCATTTTTTCATTCTATATGTATGTAATTTTTTATTTCCTATACATCTTGTGTCATATTCCAAATAGCTTTAGTTTTAAGCAATTGAAAACATTTGTGTTTTACATATTATTTTTCTGTTTGTCAATTTTAGTAATAGACTACATTTCTCAGGTGAGAGAGTCAGTATTAAATCAAACACAAACATAACTATTTGTCTTTTCATAGCTATCCCAGAGACTTTAACATAAGACCATACTTAAAACATATTAAAAAAAAACATAAGACCATACTTTATTTTTTTATAATTTTTTTCTTTATTGATAAAGGTATTACATATGTGTCCTTATCTCCTCATTGCCCCGCACCCCCCACTCATGCCCTCACCCCCCTGGTGTCTGTGTCCATTGGTTAGGCTTATATGCATGCATACAAGTCCTTTGGTTGATCCCTCCCCCTTACCACTACCCTCCCCTACCTTCCCTCTGAGGTTTGATGGTCTGATAAATGCTTCTCTGTCTCTGGATCTGTTTTCGTTCATCAGTTTATGTTGTTCATTATATTCCACAAATGTGTGAGATCATGTGATATTTATCATTCTCTGACTGGCTTATTTTGCTTAGCATAATGCTCTCCAGTTCCATCCATGCTGTTGCAAATGGTAAGAACTTTTTTACCACAGCGTAGTATTCCACTGTATAGATGTACCAGAGTTTTTTAATCCATTCATCTGCTGATGGGCACTTAGGCTATTTCTAAATCTTAGCTATGGTGAATTGTGCTGCTATGACTACACTTAAAAATAGCTCATTATCTTGTGACTCATCAGCAGCCTCTAAAATTGCTGCCAAGTGAAAGGTTCGATACTCCATGTGAATGTCCCGAGTTTCTCTGAGCAGTAGCTGAGGAAGTCCAGATACTTTGTATTATTAAACCAAGTGGTGCCTTCCTCCTCTACATTAAACAAACACCTAATCTATTTTCAAGTAATTTCTTAAAATCAATTTATGCTGAAAGGTAACTATTGATTTACACATTATTAAAGCTGTGAATAAGTTGGAAGATCATTTCATTTGACTCTGAAACCAGTTTCAGGGTAACTAAGCTGTACCCTGTGAGAACAAATTTACTAATCATAGTGTTTACATACAAAATTTACTAATTACAGTGCTTAACATTGGAGTTTAAAAAAGTAAAAACCCGAACCCACTGTATCCCAAAGTACTCAGGTCAGCTCTTTTACATCTGTCTGTCTATATATCTACCATCTATCAATCACCTCTCCTCTATCATCCTTCTCTTCCTTCTTCCTCTCTTCCCCTCCAGCTCTTATTCTCACTCTCACTCAGTCCTTCCTTTTTTCTTCTATCTCCATGGCGCACACACGACTCATCTCTTACTATTTAAAGAAATAAAATCCGTAGTATAAGGATGTTTTTCCTGTAATATTTAAAACTTAAAGACCTCTTATAAAGTGTTACTGTCTTTAAATATGCATTATTTATCTTAGTGTGATGTCAACTATTTCATAAGGATTATGAATAAATTCTGCCTATTTAGTGAATATGACTTTTTATATAAAGTCAACATTTAGAAGAATATTGCTTCATAATCCATCGAAATAAATATTCAATTGAATTAACTCAAATGAATTCTCGTGCCTCCCTCTTTCTTAAATTAACCAAAGAATCTTAGCTGAACACTGTACTTTGGCTAAAAGCATCTTGCTATTTTTGTTACTAGTGCAGAGGGCATCAAATAAACTCAACTTGAGACTACAGTGAAGAGGAGGAGAAAAGAAAGAGATGAAGAGAACAGAGCATCCGCAGTGACCAGCAACAATAAATCCAAATTGCTTATTAATATGAAGTTGAATATAAGGAAAACCTAATATTGGAAACTTATAACAACCTTATTCATAAAAGACACTGTCTACTGTGATTGCTTTAGGTGTGACAGCCTGTCAAAGTGGAATAGTATCTGATTTGAAGCCAAATGGGAAAAGCGTAACATTATTTCAATATTGTGATAGTATTTCAGATCAGCTTATTTTTTTTCTTTATATATTTTGGCATGAGGAAACTTATGAATGCTAAACACCTTAACTAGTACTATGTCAAATAGACGGTAGCATTTACTTTATTTCATCTCCAAAGACACACTAAGGGTCTTTCTCAGATTTAAATGTGGCAAGTTGAGTTTTGCAAGAGTGATAAACTGATTTTAAGAGTATTTCAAATGTTCAGTAGAGCGTAATGGCCTCAATGAAATGTTCACACCATTTTGAATTTTGTTTTATAACCCAGTGCTTCAAATATAAGCAAACTGATACACTAGACTTACAGAATATCTGAGATAAATTAGATGTCAAGTGTATATTCTTGTGCACTTGTATATTATGGGCTTTGAAAGGAAGCCTTGGCTATGGCTGTATTTTGAATTATATAAACCAGTAGTAAGTGCTTTTCAATTTGTTCTGACATGAGAGTTTTAATAAGCTCAAAATGCCATCGAGACAGATTATCTGATTCCATTATCACTTGCCTCTTTAAATCTGTTCTTTGCTAAACAATGGCTTTCTCCTCTAAACTTATGCACTGTTTTATGCCTAGAAAAGCTTGCCAGTTATTAAAAATTATTTTACCTTCCTCTGCAACCTTTTACATGAAGTTGCTGCAAAGCTTCCTCTGTTTCATGTTAGTCAAAGCCACTTTCTCTTTATTTGTTTCCACTTCTTGTTATGAGTTATAACCAAATAAAAGATTATTGATCCATTCATTGTCTTAGGTAGAAAAAAACATTAGATATTAAAGCATAAACTTTCTGGGACATATTTGAGTATTCAAAAAAGTTTCTAGAAGCTGGTTAGCACAATTTACTTAAGTAGGCATAATGATATTACATTGACATGCCCTTTGCACACTTGGATATAAAAAATAAACAAATCAGAAATTTTACTTAAACTGCCATGCTTATGAATATTATGCCTTTGGATGATTTATTCTGATCTGTGTGAAACCTTTTATTTAAATACTAGAGGCCCGGTGCACGAAATTCATGCACGGAGGGGGGTTGTCCCTCAGCCCAGCCTGTACCCTCTCCAATCTGGGACCCCTCAAGGGATGTCCGACTGCCCAGGGATCGGGCCTAAACGGGCAGTCGGACATCCCTCTCACGATCCAGGACTACTGGCTCCCAACTGCTTGCCTGCCTGCCTTCCTGATTGCCCCTAACCGCTTCTGTCTGCCAGTGGTTAGGGGGTGCCCTAACCACTCTGCTGCCACCGGTTTGCCCCCAACTTCCCTTCTCTGCTGGCCTGGTCACCCCTAACTGCCCTCTCCTGCAGGGTTGATCACCTCCAAATGCCCTCACTTGCAGGCCTGGTCCCTCTCAACTGCCCTCCCTTGCAGGCCTGGTCCTTCTCAACTGCCCTCCCTTGCAGGCCGGTTGCCTCCCAACTGCCCTCTCCTGCTGGCCATCTTGGGGTGGCCATCTTGTGTCCACATGGGGGCAGGATCTTTGACCACATGGGGGCAGCTATATTGTGTGTTGCAGTGATGATCAACCTGCATATTACTCTTTTATTAGATAGGATGGAGGCCTGGTACAGGGGTGGGGGCCAGCTGGTTTGCCCTGTAGGGTGTCCCGGATCAGGTGGGGGGTCCCTTGGGGCATGGGGCAGCCTGAGCGAGGGGCCTGTGGTGGTTTGCAGGCCGGCCACTCCCCCTGGCAAGGGAGAGGGAGAGAGAGATAGAAGCATCAATGATGAGAGAGAATTATTGATCCGCTGCCTCCTGCACACCCCCAATTGGGTATTGAGCCCACCACCCAGGCATGAACCTTACTGGGAATTAAACTGTGACCTCCTGGTTCATAGGTCGATGCTCAACCACTGAGCCACACCAGCTGGGCTGTGTGAAACCTTTAAAGACTGTGGCAAATGTGTAGCAGAAAACAAAATGATAGGGTATGTCTCATTTCAAAGCCAGGGGAAAAGATGCACTCAAAGAACGAAAACCTTTGAATACGTATTTTTAAAAGATAAACTGCTATTAGGGTCCACTATGCCAATAAAACACTGCTTGTGAAACATTTAACCAGTGGTTTCAGTGAATTCAGAGAGAGATTCTTAACAGTATGATCAATCAGGTCAATTACAGGGTTGAGGTGGAGTAAACTATACTATTATTTGCATGATAGACTCTCTTTCATCACTCATACTGCTTCAATCCTGCACCTGCTTATGCAGCTGCAGGAAAATAAAAACAGCAAAAAACAGAGTTTTAGAAATATTATAGTGAATTACAATGACAGGACAGGGTTAAAAACAGCAAGAATTTAGTTTATGAAGTGCATTACACCTACCAGTTATTATTCTATGTTTGCTTCTGCTCAGCATCCCTTTGTGATAACAAGTACAAAACAGGTGTCCCATAATAGGATAAAATGGAGTCATTGCATAAACTGAGTCCAGAAAAGCATCATAAGCCCATCTTCATGCATATGAGCAGAACAAATGAGACTACAGAAGCAACAATAATACAATCCTCAAACTGGTGTGAGTTTTCTCTCAGACAGAGCTTTCATTCCCAATGAAAGGCCCTGGTGACCTGTTACTTAAAATGTTTCAAACTAGCAGCCTTTAAAAATATCAGATATTTAAAATGGGGGTTACACATACATTCAGTGTAAAAATCTGTTATCACAGATAGTAATTCCTACTCATAGTGCATAATAATTTTTAGTTGTATCACCTTTAAAAATTACATGGCTAAAAAACATTATTACACTTCTCATAATGATAGACTAAGGTTTTAATTTGTGTATCCTACCTAATAATAGACAAATATGCAAATTGACCATACCTCCGACACACCCACAAGCCACACCCACCATCCATTCAGAGCGAGTATGCAAATTAACCCAACCAAGATGTCTACAGCCACAGAGAGCAAGGTTTCCTAGGTAACAGAGGAAGCCAAGCTTTCCGCCTGCCCTTACCAGGCCTAAGCCTCCACTCAGGCTACAAAGTTTCAATTATAGAAGGTAAACAAATTCAAACAGAAATGGCAGCAGAACTGAGCTTGAGAAAGCAGGCCAGGGTTGCCGGAGGCAACAGGGGAAGCAAAGCCTTCCACACACCCTGTCCGGGTCCACCCGCTTAAGGCTACAAAGTTTCAATTATAACCCTAACACAAATGGCTGCCGGCCTCGGAGGGAGCCCAAGGCTTGGCTCCACTCCAGGCTACAAAGTTTCAATTGTAGAAGGTAAACAAATTCAAACAGAAATGGCGGCAGAATGGAGCTTGAGAGAGCAGGCCAGGGTTGTCCTTGGAAACAGGGAAATCAAAGCTTTCTGCACACCCTGTCCGGGCCCAGGCCTCTGCTTAAGGCTACAAAGTTCCAATTATAACCCCAACACAAATGGCTACCAGCCGCAGAGGGAACCCCAGGCTTGGCTACACTCCAGGCTACAAAGTTTTAATTGTAGAAGGAAAATAAATCCCAGATACCAGGGCCTCTACTTGGGTTGCCAGGGGGCGTGGCCGGCCTGCAAACCACCACAGGCCCCTCACTCAGGCTGCCCCACGGCCCTAGGGAACCACACCCTGATCAGGGACACCCTTCAGGGCAAACCAGCTGGCCCCCACCCCTGTACCAGGCCTCTATCCTATCTAATAAAAGAGTAATATGCAGATTGATCACCACTGCAACACACAATATAGCTGCCCCCAAGTGTACACAAGATGGCCACCACAAGATGGCCAGCAAGAGAGGGCAGTTGGGAGGCACCCGGCCTGCAAGGGAGGGCAGTTGAGAGGGACCATGCCTGCAAGGGAGGGCAGTTGGAGGTGATCAACCCTGCAGGAGAGGGCAGTTAGGGGTAACCAGGCCGGCAGAGGAGGGAAGTTGGGGGCAAACAGGTTGGCAGTGAAGTGGTTAGGGGGTGATCAGGCTGGCAGGCAGAAGAGGTTAGGAGCAATAAGGAAGGCAGGCAGGCAAGCAGTTGGGAGCCAGCAGTCCAGGATTGTGAGAGGGATGTCTGACTGCCCGTTTAGGCCCGATCCTGGTGGGATCGGGCCTAAACGGGCAGTCGGACATCTCTCAAGGGGTCCCAGATTAGAGAGGGTAGAGGCTGGGCTGAGGGACAACCCCATCCGTGCATGAATTTTGTGCACCGGCCCTCTAGTTTTATATAAGACTAGAGGCCCGGTGCACAAAATTCATGCACGGGGTGGGGGTGTACCTCAACCCAGCCTGCACCCTCTCCAATCTGGGACCCCTCAAGAGATGTCCGACTGCCCGTTTAGGCCCAATCCCACTAAATGGGCAGTCGGACATCCCTCTCACAATCCAGGACTGCTGGCTCTCAACTGCTCGCCTGCCTGCCTTCCTGATTGCCCCTAACTGCTTCTGCCTACCAGCCTGATCACACCTTAACCACTCCCCTGCCAGCCCAATTGCCCCTAACTGCCCTCGACTGCAGGCCTGGTCACCCCTAACTCCCCTACCCTGTAGGCCTGGTCCCCCCCAACTGCTCTCCCCTGCAGGCCTGGGTCCTTCCCAACTGCCCTGCCCTGCAGGCCTAGTCGCCTACAACTTCCCTCTTCTGCTGGCCTGTTCACCCCTAACTGCCCTCCCCTCCAGGCTTGATCACCCCCAACTGCCCTCCCTTGCAGGCCTGGTCCCTCCCAACTGCCCTTCCCTGCTGGCCATCTTGTGGCGGCCATATTGTGTCCACATGGGGCAGCCATCTTGTGTGTTGGAGTGATGGTCAATTTGCATATTACTCTTTTATTAGATAGGATGTATATATGTTTTTAGATAGATATTATATATTTATTATATATAATAACAGTTAAATAAGAATTGGATAATATCCTAATGATAAAATATTTAAAATATAATAATTAAACATTTTAAATATCATTTGTTTTATTTCAAATATAAAGTAGTATTTTATTTACCAGTATATACTTATATATGAATAACAGTGGTATTTTGAAAGCATATATTTTAGAATCATTACTATTCTTAGAAATTGTACCATGTACATGAATTATTTGTTCATATTATTCAGGAAATGGTAATTAAAATAAGAATAAAATGAAGGCAGTTATTTTTTATAAATTTAGATAACCAAAAGGTTCTTTAGAAATTTTTAGAACTATTCAAAATTATCCCAATTTAAAACCAATCAGAGAGAAATAATGAGAATCTTCTTCTCTGGTATTTTTACACTTCATTCCAAATCTTAACCCTGTACAATATTTATTATCCCTTTTTTTCTTTATTGATTAAGGTAATACATATGTGTCATTATCTTTTAAATATTTTTATGTTTTTAATATATAGTTTTTCATTTAAAATGAGTTTTTAAATGAAAATTTTGCATATAAAAGTTTCAATTAAAAATTAGTTTAATAACTTCTGGTGAGGATTTTTAAAAAGTGAGTTTGATCAAATTAGTTGACTGATTTTGAATAAACACCACAGTATTTTATTTACAGTAAATAGTAATCTAGACTTAATGCTTTCCATAACTTTCACATTTATGAATGAAAATATAGATATATAGATATATGAATAGATGGATAGATAGATGATAGATAGATAGATAGATAGATAGATAGATAATAGATAGATGAATAGATATTCTGTTTTATGGACAGCAAGCAATTATTATTAGAGAAAAATAACCTGACTGTACTGTTTAAAATAAAGCATTTCTGCAAGATAGAAATTATAATTGCTTTGCTGAACTTAAGCTGCACTTTATTCTCTGAATAAATTAGGCCATTATTATTCTATGTTCAAATTCCTAAGGGTACCTTGCCTTTGGTTTGTATCTATTTAATTCAGATCAGTTAGTGAGCACCTTTGGTTAATGTCATGATATTTCTATCACAGAATTCAAACTCTCCTGAAAGAATTGTGTCAAGTTGCTACCCTTTAGTGAAGGTGCATTCCATTAAAGACTCTTTGATTTTGGAGAGTCTTTAGAACGTGTTTCAAGAGCAGCTAGTATGAAGAAACACACTATAAAGGTACAATTGATCAGAGAATCTCTTTCTTTCTAATATGTGCTATTTTTGTACATTTATCTTTTTTAATAAGTCCTTCATAATTTTTCTTTTTTTTCACTTCAATTGTCCTGTTCCAATCCATTTACTTGCATTTTCCTATCCAATATATTTACCAGTCACATTTTTACTATTCTCCAATGTGAATCCTACAAAGAAGAGCTATTTCAGTTGAGTAGAGCTCACAGTATTCATTATAGCCAATCAATTGTGTGAGGAATGGTAATGAATAATCAGAATATGTGAAAAATGATCAAAATAGAAAAGAGTAATAAATATAAATGAGACAGGGATAATCATTCCCTGAATATTATCAGGATAATATTCTTGATTTCATATGAAATGAAAATTATAAAACATTTGTAAATTTGTTTTATCTTGAAGACAAATATCAGGTCATATAGGATTTTCTTATGGATACAGAAAATAGAAAACACTAAGTAAAGATGGTCCATGTCAAGTTTAAGTCATATATTTAAAATGTTTGCAATCATAAGGATTTCTATCCTCCAAAGTTTCAGAAATCACATTTAGAAGTTTGCAAGCTGATATGCTTGAGAGTTTTTTGGTGTTTTTTTGTGTGGGTATTTTTGGTTTTTTTTAGTTTACTAAATTCATGAGCTAGAATCCCAGTGAGAACAAAAGCATTATTATTCATTAGTTCATTTTGTTAACCTTGAGATGTCAACATCAAGTATACAGCTGGAAACATTTTAGGTAAATAAAAAACCAAAACAGAGGAAGGAAGTAAAATGCATAAGAGGGAAGAAATGCTAAGAAAAATGTGCTTCTCAGAAGGCTTGAGGTAAAAGATTAGATTATGGTTTGCCAGAATCAAGGGCACGTAGGAATGGCATACAATGATCATGATTTATGGGAAGTATTTTGGAAGGTAAAAAATCAATATATATTCTAAAAGTTCTAGTTTGTTCAGGCTTATCTGAACTGCTCTCCTCTCAGATCACGTTGGCTTAAATGTGAAAGTGATTTAAGTATACACACACATACACCCACATGCACAACACACATACGATACCAGAACACTTTCTTTTAATTAAAATAAATATGCATAAACTTAGCTTCAAGGCTTAAATATAAAAATACAGTTGGCTTTTAGCAATTCATTAAAGTGTTTAGCTGAAATCTTTTTATCTGATTTTATGTTTTTGTTTTACTCCTATAGTTTTCTTGTGTTCTGCTCCAAATAAGACAGATCTTATGTTTATATTTCCTTGTGGAAGTGTCTGTTTTTTCTTAGATTTCAGGGAAGTTGGTTGCTTTCCAGTCTCAGCTGTCTTATGTGTTCAAGATTTCTTAGATTATCTGACTTTTTCCTATTTTTAATGTGGGAATTGTGATACTCTCTGGCTTTTAACTTTCTAAGTAGAAGCCAGAAACACCAACTCCTTTTAATTAGGCCAGAATAAACTTGATACTGAAAACCAAAACAAAACATTAAACAGAAAAAAATATCACATTTGCAACTGTTATAAACACAGATGCAAAATTACTACACACAATTCTTGCAAATGGAATCCAGCAAAAAAGAAGAAAAATATCATTTTTAATGACAAAAAAAACCCACAGGAAAATATATTTCAGCATAAATTCCAACTAAAGGTTAAAGTAAGTAAATAAATTTGAATCTCACTTATTATGATGATTCTATATTAGAAACTTATGACTTCTCCCTAATCTGATTTATGTAGGTTATGTGTGTGTATAAATTGACAAATAAATACATTTCTAAATTATTTAGGAAAATTTGAAAAGTCATGAATAAATAAGACAATCCTGAAGAAAAGGAAAAAGTTGGATATTTTAAAATAACAGCTATCAGGATCTATTATAAAGCTATGATAATTAAGACAGCATGGCATTAGTGTAGAATTAGAAATTCTCCAACTTCTATAGACAAATGAAATAGTCCAAATAGAGATCTCATATATATGGTCACCGGTTTGTGACACTACAGTGCAAGGGTGTAGGATGAACAATTTAATGACAGAGTCTTGTCAATTAAATCTTCACTTGAAAAAGATATATTAACCTCTGTTTCAATATACACTAAAAGATTCAGATAGATTGTATATATTCACATAAAAGGATTTTGGTAAAACTATAAAGCTTTAATAAGAAAACTTATGAGACTATGATCATGGCCTAACAAGGGAAATTTCTTACACATAAAAATGATTGAATTATTACAATATGATTAAATTGGCTATATTAAAATGAATAATTAATTTGTTCATTTTAACAGCTAACCCTGAAATTAAACAGAGTCCATACAATGCATGTTTCTGAAAATGGACTAAAACCCAAACTATGTAAAAAACTTCTATATGCCAATTGGAAAAAACACAAAGACACGTAAAAGAGGGCCAATCCAAATTAATAACCAGGGCAAATACAAAAATAGATCATATTAGGGGATACCAACTGAATTACAGGAATGAGAGAAGGTGCTAAATATTATTATTATTATTATTATTATTATTATTATTATTATTATTAAAGTAAATGTGCATTATAACCACAATGCACCACTACAACCAAAGCAGAATACCTAAAATGGGGAAAAATAGATGATATGAAGTATAGACAAGAATGAGGAATAATCAGAAATGTCATTTTCTTATGCTAGGTATGACATTGATGTACATACTTTGGAAAATAAATTCCCAATACTTATTAAAGGTAAACGTGTGCATTCCTGTGATAAAGAAATTCTAATTCTAGGTGTGACCACAGGCAAAGAGGTTTTGTACCTGGATAGACCTTGAAGGGGGTGACAGCTGGTAGTTTGCTGACCAAAGACCTCCTGCATCAGGGCTGATTCATATCACCATCTATCAAAATATTCAACAGAAATGCATGTACACACACAAACTAGTAAAATAATATAATAGTATTGTATATTGTAGCTCAAAATTGTAAATGAGAAAAATGTTCATCAACAGAAGAATGTTATAAATATGTTCTCACAAACTTAGTATTGAGATAGACTCCAGACAAAGTGAATTATGCAAAATTAGAAACAGAAAAAAAATTTTTTTTGGCATGAAGAAATTGACATTGAGGAAGCTGGTTACTGAAAGTAGGTAAAAGAGCTTTTTATTTCCATTTTGATAATGTTTTATCACTTGATTTGGGGGCTGGTTAATGTTACATGCAATATAATGTTTAAAATTCAGTATCAGTTATTTCTGAATATTCTTGATTCCTGGAGAGTGTTTTTTTGAGGACCATAATGGGTCTATATATTCATGTACATATGTATATGAGCAATATATATTAAGAATATATAATGTGTATGTGTATATAAATTAGAGAATGTATGCACATTCATATGCATACAGACACAACATGTACCCATGGCTTAAAGGCAAATAAATGTATTTTGTAAGCTACCTCACTCACTGAAACAAATATATACTTATTTTTGTGCCCCAGAATTGTTTTTCATATGACACCTTATACTGGGAGTGAAATAAAAAAAGATCCTTGGTGATCAAATTTAGCAAAATAATACAAAGCTTTGAATAAATAATTCAATTTCAAGTGGTGCATTAAAATGCATGTACAGTATGATTTTTTGTGAGGTGAAAGAAGAGGAATGTCTGAAATAATGGAATATGACTAATCCAAAGCATTCTCCCTCAATGGTGCCTTTTTAAGGCTTTTGCTGTATGAAAATTACAATGTTATTATATGGCTGAAGGAGAAATGATTTTAATTTCTATTTCTGTTTTCTGGTTCTGTGGAGGAAAGAAGATGTACCAAGAGAATATTTGGTAGACTCATACTTTATAATAGTCAAAGGTTTAAAGTGATGTGTGTGATAGTGTTATTCTCTCTCTAGGTCTATCATGAATTTGTCTAAATTGTTTGTAATAGAATCAAAAGGCACTTACCAATCATCCACATAAATAATATAAATCATAAATTCCAGCTCAGGAATTATGTATCACAGACAAGCACTGACTATAATGTATGCATTATCTTATCCCATCCTCTCCGTTACCCTGTCAGCTTACATGAACAAGATGCTTTAGTCTAAAGCTTCACAGTGTGACTTCCTTACTGCAATTGCTACAGACACCCAGCTGTTCAAAGCTCTTCAATTATTTATTTATCCTTTGCTTATCTATATCTCAGCAGAATAATGGCTTGCTACCACACATCTTTTCTAAGTTTGATCACAGAGCTCATAATATAACTTTTTGAGGGATCTGGACAGTTTAATTGAAAGGAGTGAAATTTTGCAATTCAATCAGAGCATGTGACTACTTCTTTCAGGAAGTTTTATTAAAATATATCAAATTGAATTTATTGGGGTGACACTGGTTCACAAATCATACAGGTTTCAGGTGCACAACTCAACAAAACACCATCCACATACTGATTAAGAGCACACTGCCCCAAGCAAAGTTTCTTTCTGTCCCCACCACCCACCCCCTTTGCCCACCTCCACCTAGCCTCCACCCCCATTTTCCCCTGGCTATCACCACACTGTTTTCTGTGTCTAGGTTTATATATATGGGTTCTTTTTTACTTAATCCCTTCACCTTCTTTCCCCCGCCCTCCAACAGCTGTCAGTCTGTCCCATGTATTCATGTCTCTGTTTCAATTTTGTTCATCAGTTTATTTTGTTCATTAGATACCACATATATGTGAGATCATATAGCATTTGTCTTTTTCTGACTGTTTATTTTACTCAGCATAATAATCTCCAGGTCAATCCATGCTGTCACAAAAGGTAATATTTCCTGCTCTTTTATGGCTGAGTAGTCTTCCATTGTGTAAATGTACCACAGCTTTTTTATCCACTCATTTACTGATGGGTACTTGGGCTGTTTCCAGATCTTAGCTATTATAAATAAGGCTGCAATGAACATAGGGGTGCATTTTTTTTTCTTTAAAATATATGTTTATTGATTTCAGAGAGGACGGGAGAAGGAGAGAGAGAGGAATATCAATGATGGGAGAGAATCATTGATTGGCTGCCTCCTCCATACTCCATGCTTGGGATCAAGCCCGTAACCCAAGCATGTGCCTGACTAGGTATCAAAAGCTTTATGATTTGTTCTTACTAAAATATATAGCCTACATTCTCTGCTTTCTTCCTATTTGCCAAGACAATGTGATTTTTCTCATTTTTAGGATCTTTGCAGTTGATATTTCTTTTTTTCATAGATTGTTGTCCCAAGCCATCTCCTGAAATTCAGAATTGTTATGTTCTTATACCCAGTAGTATTGAATGTTCCTAAGTCATGACTTACTAACAAACTATTTTAATCCTGAATCTATGTATTATTTTTCCTATAGTCTTTAAACACATTAATTTGCGCACTTACAAATTATGATATGATACCTACTTTAAGAGCACTGAATTGGAGTCTAGATTTACACACTTACCATGTCAATTAAATTAACCAAACAGTAAGTTAGGGATAGTACAAATAATCATGGTGTTTGTGAGAAGTTAGTAATAAGGTACATTAAGAAAAGTAAGAACAGAATTGGGCAGTTAGTATGAACCATGTTGTAGGTATTAAAATTATTGAATGAATATGTGTAATATGATATATAAGGTTTAAGGTTAAAATATATGTAAAATCAATTTTCAGTAGAGGTGAAAATTACATTCAGAATTTATCTTTGTGATATTTGATATCTAACTATAACAGATAAATTACAGAAAATATAGTTAGAGAAAATATTTACATGGAAAATATTCTTTTTTCTGTTTCAAGATTCTCTTTATAACTGGGGAAATTGTATAATCTTTCTATAAATCAGCTTAATTTTCTGTTTATATGTATACAAGTTGATAAAGAGACAGTATATAGTAGTAGCATGTTTTAGAAGGATATGAGAAAAAATTATAGGGCTTCTTCTGTCCAGATATTACACTGAAAGGCTAATATGTTTTAATTTTCATGTCGAATTCAGCATCGGCAAGAAATTGATGATTAGTGTTGTTTTTGTCAGTGATTAATATCATTCTTATATTTAAAATTAAAAATATTTTAAGATTTAAATATTTTAATCTATCTTCATGAAAATACATAGCTATTGCAAATTTTAAGTTTAAATTGTCTATTTAATTCATTTTGACTTGGGAAATAATAATGTAATTGGATTTACACAATTTCTAGTCATGAATCTTCAAGAATGCTCAGATGAAAGCAAGCAGATAGAATTTGTAAAGTTGTAAATCACCTCTAAGTTGGTTTCAAAAATAAATAGCAATTATTTCAAAATATGCCTTTTGTTACTTTTCTTCAAAAGCTCACACTTATAAATATTTTTCAATCTCCAAAAACACAATCATGTTGTCTCCAGTATTCCCCCTATAAATACTTCATTAGAATTTTCCACTGGTTGACCTCTATCAATTTCATATTTAATATATGGTGGGTGAAATCAACTTCTCATTTACTCACAGACTTTTTATAAGTAGTACACATTTATCACATACATTTTTATAGTTATTGTGCTGCATTTTCTTTTATATCCCAAGATCCTCGGTCAGATTTTTTTTTTATTTGTGTTGCTATTAAATACACTTTTTCTTAAACTAGGATTCTGATTTCTTCAAATTGGTAGCATATAATATAGCAAACTATACTTTTTATGCTACTTTAGGTATTTTTCTAATTAAAATTTATCAATATATTTTGCTGTTTTGTGAGTTTCTGATGAAAACTTGTATTTTGTTTAGATACAGCTTTTTAAATAATAGTAAGTAGTCTATAGATACTAAACAAATCCTGAGGGTGAATGATACTTCATTATCTAGTTCTCTAATCTTGATCTGCTTATTTCTGTTGTCTATTAGATGCATTTTGATATTTCTTTAGATTTTCTTTTAAAATTGCTTAAATCTTTCCCTATTTTTGGCTCTGTTGAATCAAAGATAGCATTTAAAAATTTTTCTCAACAACTCTACTGGATATACATATAAAGGCAAGTTCTGATAAAACTAAAAAGCAGTTATTTAGTAATGGTCAGAAAATCTTGACAGGTAAAATATTATGTCCTACCCACTGCATATTTTTTTAAATTGAAATTATAGATTCACATGCATTTATAAGAAATAATGCAGAGGTTCAAGATATACAAATCAATAAATGTGATACAACACATTAATAGAATGAAATATAAAATCATATGATCATTGCAATAGATGCAGAAAAAAAGCATTTTACAAAAAGCAATTTTTTATGATAAAAACTCTCAACAAAATGGGTATAGAAGCCATACAACACAGGCCATATCAGGACTCCTATTCAACATAGTAATCATGGAAGTTCTAGCCAGACCTTTACACAAGAAAAAGGAATGGGAAAGGCAGAAGTACAACTGTCTCTGTGTGTAAAAGCCATGGTCTTATATAGTAGAACCCTCAAGATTCTTGAGGTAGGTATTCAAGCTATTGATTTGAGAGTTTTCATTATTTCTAATTTAAGCATTTAGTGCTCTAAATTTCCTTTTCCAACACTGCTTTAAATACATTCAACACATCTCTATGTGTTATATTTTTTTATAGTTCAATTATATTTGAAACTATTTGGGGAAATATGAAGATAAATTAAAATATTTTTAAGTAGCATGTAAAAATATTTATTTTGAGTAATTGCTAACTATGTATAGTCACAGATCCATGAACCAACAGTAAAGCCTGAAAAATTAGTGAGATTCAGGCAAACTGGAAACAGGTAGTCAACAAAAATGAAAGGGCCTTTTTGTATGCCCATTCTTCTTCTTTTAAAAAAATATTTTTTATTGTTTTTAGAGAGAGAGGAAGAGAGAGGGAAATAGAAATAGAAACATCAATTGTATGCCTCTTGCACGCCTCCTACTGGGGATTGAGCTCGCAGCAACCCAGGCATGTGCCCTGACATGGAATTGAACCAGCCACCTCTTGGTGCATAGGACTATACTCAACCAACTAAGCCACACTAGCTGGGCTCCTATGTTCATTCTTAATGAGAGCTGATGATAGTGAAGGCAAGAAGGCTCAGGGCATATGAAAAATAGGCCTCTGCTAGATTCTCCTCTTATTCACACTAGAGGCCTGGTGCACAAAATTTGTGCACTCAGGGGGGGTCCCTCAGCCCAGCCTGTGCCCTCTCGCAGTCCAGGAGCCCTGTGGAGAGCATGCCTAAGCTGGCAGTCAAACATACTTAGCACTGCTCCTTACTGTTCGGTTTGCTGCTCCTTAGTGCTGCCACAGAGGCAGGAGAGGCTCCTGCCACAGCCGTTGTGTTTGCCAGCCATGAGCCTGGCTTCTGCCTAAGTGGCGCTCCCCCTGTGGGAGTGCACTGCCCACCAGGGGGCAGCTCCTACATTGAGCGTCTGCCCCCTGGTGGTCAGTGCACGTCATGATGACTGGTCATTCCACTGTTCGGTCGATTTGCATATTAGCCTTATATTATATGATTGTTTTGCTTAAATGTATCATTTTTTTAAACTTAGCATTATTTTAACAATTTAAATGACAGACATGCACAATTATAAGAGCTTGTCTAAAATAGTTCTGACAGCAACAGAGATTGAAATGTGGATATCCCATCAAAATTACAAAAGTCATATTCTAGACCCAATTTGTTGTATTCTATGCTTAAAGCAACTTAAGTGCCTTCATCATTAACATAAATATCCTGGAACTATGTTTTAATTAATTTGGTATTTAACTGATTTATATTATTTAATTTTACTTTTGTTTAATTATTGTAAATAGAAAGGGAACAGTTTGTATTATTTTGAAATACTTTCTTTAAAATGCGATCAGAAATTAATGGCTAGTACCTAGCATGTGCAACAACATAACTTAATAATTTCTACTATTTACTGAGAACACTGTGACAATGATAACAAAATAACATCTTCCTATCATAATATCTATTAATCTGCATACATGTAATATACCTACTCACTTGTTACTATGCATGAATTGTTCATCGATGTCATCTCATTTCTAATTCTCAGGGGCATACTTTATCACTTATTCTCTCTTCCTCCTACAAAATCAATTTTCTCTCTGTCCTAAATCATCACCATCAGTGTAAAAACTTGCCATAATATCTGCCATTTTAAAACGAACAAAAAATTATTTTAAACATTCTATCAATATCTCATCTTTTTCCAGCTGCAGCCTCATTTATCCACTACCCTTATTAACCCACTATCTCTCATTCAATTTTTTCAGTACATTTGAGGAAAGCATTAATCTTCATGATTTCAATGAAACATGCTTCTAACTTTAGCAAATACAATACAAAATTCTCAGGTCCTATCTAAATCAACCTATCAACCCACATTTTATATTGATCCTTGATTATTTCTTAAAACACTTTCTGCAATTGTCTTCTTTTTTAAAAAAATATATTTTATTAATTTTTTTACAGAGAGGAAGGGAGAGGGATAGAGAGTTAGAAACATTGATGAGAGAGAAACATCAATCAGCTGCTTCCTGTACACCCCCTACTGGGGATGTGCCCTCAACGAAGGTACATGCCCTTGACTGGAATCGAACCTGGGACCCTTGAGTCCGCAGGCTGATGCTCTATCCACTGAGCCAAACCCGTTAGGGCTGCAATTGTCTTCTTACAAACCACTCTGCTATTATTTTATCATCAGTTTCTTCACCTTTCAACATTCATTTATGCAAGTTTCAATCTTTACATATTTGTTCTGCTCCATATAAGTTCACTTACATTTTTCATTCAGTTGCGTGTCTTTAAAATGATTTATCTACATGTGACTATCACAAAATACTCTTAACCACCTCAGACTTCTACATTAATTAACATCCTATATAATAAAAAACTAATATGCAAATCAATGGAACAGCAGAACGACTGGTTGCTATGACACTCACTGACCACCGGGGGCAGATGCTCAACACAGGAACTGCCCCCCTGGTGGTCAGTGTGCCCCCACAGGGGGAGCGCCACTCAGCCAGAAGCCAGGATCACGGCTGGTGAGTGAAGCGGCGTTAGTGGGCGGTAAGGAGCGAGGGGTCCTGGACTATGAGAGCCCCGGACTGTGAGAGGGATGTCTGACTGACTACTGGCTTAGGCCCAGATTAGGCCTAAGCCGACAGGCAGACATCCCCTGAAGGGTCCCAGAATGCGAGAGGGCGCAGGCCAGGCTGAGGGAATCTGGTGCACTGGGCCTCTAGAATACTTATAATCAAACACCAACAATTGCTAACCCTCTCCACATGGGTTTCAAAATATATCTCTAACACCACAAATCCCGAATCAAACCTGTGATTTCCACACAAGCCCACACCTTAAAATTATTCTCACATAGCCCAGAATTGTTCCTATCTCAATAAATGCAAACCTCATCCTTCATGTTGCTCTATAAAAAAATCATGGAGTCAATCTTGTCTTTTCTTATTCTCTCACACTGCATAGCATCCATTTTAGATTATTTGCTTAGTGTAGCCTTCAATATATATGAAGATAACTGGCCAATTCTCACCTATGACAATAAGTCAATTTTACTACTGGTCTATGACAGCATTATCCATGACTGGATATCTTCAATAGCCTCCTTACCTGCTTCCATTTTATAGTCTATGCTAAATGCAGCTCTCAAAGGAATATTTTAAATACATAAGTTAAATTGTTCCCCTGGTTGAAGCCTCCAATTTGTGAATCTCACTCAAAGGAAAATCAAACCCTTTAATATGGGTTACAAGTTCCTAAATTATCTGGCCCACTGTCCTCGGACTTTGTCTATTAATACTCTGTATGTTGTTCATCCCATTCTAGCCATACATAGCTCCTTGTTGTTTTTTTTAAATCCATAAAAGAACATTTTTGCCCCTTAGCATACACATTTACTGCTTCCTAAGATTGATCATTTGTAGATACGTCTTACAGTCACTCATTTATATCCTTCATGTCTATGTTAATATGCTGCCTTATCCTAAAAGCCTTTTCTGCCTTCCTTATATAAAATAGCAACCTCTCTTCTCTCCACCCCCCACCCCGAGTGCAGCCCCTAGCTACTTAACGGGTTTTATTTTTCTCACAGCATATTTTAGCACTTGACTTAAAGGGAATTTTTTATTTGCTCCACGAAGGCAAAGATTTGTCTGTTTTGTGCCCTGCTGTATCCCCAGGGTGTGGAAGAATACCCGGCACATGATATGCAGGCAATAATTGTGAATCCAATTAATATCTGAGTGAATGAATACATATGTAGCTGTGAATAAATAGCATTGGATTTTGTCCTTTTAAAGTTTTTACAGGAATATATTCATTGAGTTTAAAATACTTTCATAAGATATTAGGGGGCACAGGAGTATACTTATATTTCTTAGAAAGTAACACCTATCATGAGCCAGTCATTCCATTCCTAGGTATTTAACTAAAAGAAAAGTAATCATATATTTATATGCTTAAACTATAAAGAATATATTCCTCAAAAATATAATACCTTGCAGAACTAATTTGAAGGTGATGAAGAGGCAATCCCATAGGAGGAACTGATTCCAGATCTCGGCAGGGAGTTAGTGAGCACCACAGAGCAGCCAGATGTTATAAGATAAGGACATACGCTCCTAGAAACATGGCAGGTAGAGAAATGCCTAGCATACATTTTGCTTTGCCATTTTGTGATGGGTATATTAGAAAAAGATTAATACAACGTGTTAACAGAGCAGAATCTCTTCAAAAAATCCCTACTCGGAACTTCAGCTTAGACCAAAGCCAGGAGTGCCCTTGACATGAAATTGGCCTTTTATACATGGTGATGGTCTTTTCACACTCAAGATAAGAACATTATTAAAATTTTTTAAAAATCTTTTTTATCTGTGATTTGATCAGTAAAGAATTTTTCTACTGTGATTTTCACTTTATCATTCTTTTTCTCAGAATCCCTATCTATACCTATTTTAAATAAGCAGAAAATGTGCTATCATTTTAAGATAAATGTCCTTTTATCTTCTAATTCGATTCCCAGTGAAGTGCTTTAAGTATTCATCCAATTATGAAAGCCTTTAAAACTTTATATATTTTATAATGCTTCATTCTGGGTTTTTTGTTTTAATTTTTACAAGAAATACCTTGAGAGAAGTGATGCATAATATATTAAGCAAAACCTGAAGAAGAAAAAACTTCAGTGATTTAATGCATCAAAGGTCATTTAGTCTTCTGAGAGCCCCATGACCTTTAAGTTAATTTCCTATTTTATGGATTTTTATGAATTACTTAGTTGTGTGGATTATGTGTATAGAAAGCAGACCATATAACTTCAAAATTTTCTGAAATCATTTTTATGATTCAACAGATAAGTATCTACTTAATTAATCTGTATACTTATAATAAATATTTGTGTAAAAGTAATGGCATGAGGAGTCTTTCTAATAATGTTGAATAAAACACTGTATCCACGGTTGGGCAAATAAACTTTTCAAAACTATAACAGAGGAGTTTAGCAAAAGCACAGAGTCTGTAGTAAGTGAATGTTACCAAGGACAAATGGAAGTGAAAACCCAGGGTTAGTCCCACTAAAAACTCAGTTCTATACATGAATTATAGGGACAATCACAACTGTCACAAAACTTTTTCAATCTGAGGTGCACAAAACAGTTTTGGGATTGTCATGCCCTTGATGCCATAATTAAAAGACATTTGTTGAGCTCCTACTGTTTGCCAGGCAATCTGTTCTGGGCCTTATGGTGGGCCTTAATAGATAGGATCACTGTCCTGCTTGAAAATGGCCTTGGTGGATATTACCAGCCCTTACTGGAAAAATCAGCCTTTCTTTCTTGATAACTGATTTAAGGTTAATGCATTTTTCACACATACACACCACAAACATATATATGTTTTTGGTGATAAAAAACACTAAGTCTATTTAGAGAAAACTAGAGTTGTTTTGGTTTGTTGATAAAAAACACTAAGTCTATTTAGAGAAAACTAGAGTTGTTTTGGTTTGTTTGTTTGTTTTTTAATATATTTTTATTGATTTAAGAAAGGAAGGGAAAGAGAGCAAGAGAGAGAGAGAGAGAGAACAAGAAAGAGAGAGAGAGATCAATGGTGAGAATCATTGATGCGCTGCCTCCTGCATGACCCCTACTGGGGATTAAGCCTGCACCCTGGGCATGTGCCCTGACCAGGAATCAATTGTGACCTCCTGGTTCTTAGGTTTATGCTAAACCATTGAGCCACATCGGTTGGGCTCTTTATTTGCTTTTTTTTTTTTTTTTTTTTACCTTAAAAATGTCATTAGTGGCAACAACTGAAGGATTTGGAGTCTGACAGCCTTACTTTGCAATTCCAGTTCAGTCTCCAATTTGTGAACCTCGCAATTCCAGTTCAGTCTCCAATTTGGAGTCTGACAGCCTTACTTCGCAATTCCAGTTCAGTCTCCAATCACTGTGTTTTAAAACACTGTAGGATCTTCACAAGTTACTTCACTTCTCTGGTTTAAATTTTCTAATCGGTAAATGGTATGACATTGTTCATATAAAGATCAAATTTGGTTTGCTCCAGATCCATTTATCAGCAGTTCCATTTTTAAAAAAAATTCATTGTCAAGAAAATGGAATTTCCTAGGCTTCCGTGACATCTGGTGTCTGGGTACGTTGAGACAAAGAAAGGCAAAAGCAGAGTGTTGGAATGGGGGACTAGGCAAGGAGGTGGGCCAACTCTCCTGAGGTTTTGTTTGTGTGTTTGTGTGCTTATCTTTTTCTGATTCTAATGGCATCTGTGTCAGAGGTCAAGTTCCCTCCCTGGCCCCACCTCTCACTAGGCATCTTTTCCACCATGAAATGGCTCCTCATCTTGACTCTGGCCCTCACTTGCTCCCATTGCCCCTCCCACCGCTAGAGAAGTGCCTGTGTCCTGTTGTTGCTAATCACTGGGTTTTATCGCTCTCTCCACTTTTTGTTTCTCAGATCTTTTAAACACCTGCATAACTTTTTCTCTGTATTAAAATCAGAGTGTTTATAAGTCCCACACTGGTTTCTGTTTTACTGGCTATGCCCTGAATGATACAGTAAATATCTACCTCAGAAGAGAAATAGGGCTAATGAACTTAAAAGCCTAGCAGTTTGCATGGTACAGATGAAATTCTTAGTAAATATTTGCTCACAATTAAGAAGTAAAAAAGAGAAATTTGACTTTTGTGTTTTGTCATCAACTTCAGAGTAATGAATTTGCAGTAGACAAACTAAGGATGAAGTTATGCAATGACAACAAATGCTTATTAATCAGTGACTCTCTGCCAGAAATGTATCTTCATGCTGGGGTGAGATAGTGAACAAAGAGAAAAAGAAAAGTTCCTGACTAAAGAGCCTTCATTATTTCTTCTTGGGTGAGAAAGTAGTATTTAAAAGAAAAAGGAAAGTGAAGATTTTAAGATGCAGGTAAGTTCTAGAGAGAAATTTGAAGGCAGGCTAAGAGTGCTGGTGAGCAGGTAGGCAGGGAGGTTCCCTGTGAGAAGGAGTCAGCTGAGGGTGGGTGCTTTGCTGGTGGCTACAGCATTGCTGCTCGCAGACAGAAGGGCCAAGCGAAGTTTCTAAGGTGGGAGAAGCTTGGAGTTCTCAAGGAATATCAGGAGGATATTGAGGAGAGAATGACCAGAGCGATGAGGACAGTGGCAAGCGCAGAAGTTGGACCCAGGATGGCAGGGACTGAAAAATGTGGGGATTCATAAGCAGGGACAGGGTTTTAGGCTTTACTCTGAGAAAGAAATGGTTATTAAGTTATGAGCAAAAGTGTGATGTTATTTGATCTATGGTGTAAGACCACTCTACTAGATGGAAAATGGCCCCCAGGAAACAGGGTGAGAAGCAGAATAAACATTTATAAAGCTTTCAAGGATCCCTGCCTGGAGAGTAGCCTGCACGTGGTTTATAGAGGCAATAACCTATGTCCTAAAGACCAGTGTTCATGGGTTGGATGTGGAGTATGAAAGAGAGGAGTCACTAAGTCTTACAGTCCTTGAGTCGAAAGTGAGGAGTAAAATAAACATGCCTAGAGAAATGGCTAATTAGGTTCAAAAAGGAAGAAGAAAATTATTGCAGTGATATCAGTCACCTGGGCCTGGAGAGTATTGTGCTAAGCAAAATAAGCCAGTCAGATATCACATGATCTCACTCATATGTGGGGTCTAATGAGCAAAATAAATGTATGAACAAAATAGATCCAGAGACAGAAGCAGACTGATGAATTTCAGAGGGAAGGAAGAGTGGGTCAGAGAGTGGGGAGAGAGATTAACCAAAGAACTTGTAGGCATATATGCACAACCCATGTGGTGAAGGCCTGGCAAGGGATGAGGGTAACAGGTGTAGGGTAGAGGGGGTCAATGGGGAAAGAAGGGAACATCAATATTAATATGCAATAATTTTATTAACTCATTTATTACCATCTACTTTAACCCTTAATTATGACATGTTTCACTGTCTTCTGGAATTTAATATAGAAGATAAAATTTTTGCTGCCAACTCATTTTTTTTACTTGGCTATATACTGGTTTTTGTCTTTTATTTAGAATATTCTAAAATAAATAAATAATTTATCTTATAGAGTTAAACTTTTCAACCAGTAAGGCATGATTTACAAAAGGGTGTTCTAAATCTTTAAAAAGATAGATTTTTCTGCAGTCAAACTTTTTATATAGGTATGTAAAGATATGTAAACATAGACATTAATGAATACATTTTAAAGTATAGTGATAAGTCATAGAAAACATTTTTAAATACTGCAGTCAATTTATCATGATTAGTGATATATCACCAATTATACACATAGAGGTATACAGACATGGGTTTTGCCTGCCCAATATATATTTTCCCCTAATTTCTTATTTACAAAACCTCAGTTTGGTCAATGAGTGTAAGCCTAGAATTATATTTGCACTCACATAATCATGACAATTCTTTTTCTTTATTTTCTAGCCTTCATCCTTGATGTTTTGGCAATGAAAACTATTTCCTATAATTGAGGTATAGGTGGACACTCTGTAAAGGTTTCTCTGAAAAAGCATCAATCTGCTAGCCATCCTTCCTGCTTCCATATAATTTGTCCTAGATGTGGAAGTGATGATTAAATGAAATGCTGATGTCTGGCAACACGAAGTGGAAAGCATAAGAGAAAGATCAGAAGAGAAGGGAGAGTTTCTCCCCAATAATGTAGATTATCTGAACCAATAAAAATTTCATTATTTGCCAAATTTTGCAAAATGAAAAATAGATTTTAATATTACTCCATTTACACCAGCAAATGTTGCTTGTAAAGAAAGCATGTGCTAAATAATTCAGAATATGTCTTTTTCATGGCAGAAATATTCATAGTACTGAACAACTATTATTTTTTGCTAAACCAGAAACTCAAATCCAATCAAAAGAAGTAATTCAATCTCCAAACTTCTAGGAATGTAATCAAATGGGTAAATACACGAAGATAATACTTTCTATATTTGTTCAAATAAATTAGTTTAATAATTACTTGGAATACTCTCAATTGATATGAGTCAGATTTGAGAAAGATTTGTAGTAAAAATACCTTTTTTATGAAGGTCTGAATGTCCAAGTTTGTTTTAGCATCCAATATTTACCTCCATTAATTCACACAGAGTGGAATAAATACTCCATACTCAATTTGATTTATTAATCCAAATAGGGTTCAATGAGAGATTTAGACAGAAGGCTTAGAGCCATGTAACATGGTTCAGAAAAGGTTTCTCATAAGAACTAAAATATTTTGCTTTATCAAGTATACACAAAATAAACATACCTTCACAATATGAGAATGAATTATACTTGAGAAAAACTCTGAAGGTCATATTGGAGTATTTTAATAGTTAACAATACGTTGTAGGTTCTGTTAAAAGAAACTTATTTGGACACTCATTAAAATGGTAAGGAACACTCTATTCAGGACTATTGTGATAAGTGTCAAGATAATCCTCATAAGAGTAACAGCTCACACTCAACTCTATATACACAAAGGCAGCTGGGGGTATATATCAAACAATACAGTGGAGGGTCAATGGATGAAAATTACTAACAGATTTCAAAGGGTAGAAGAATTTTACTAAACTGACTGATTATAATATTCCACTTATTATTTTAAAAAGTATGTGGATTAACAAAAAAGCTTTAATAACTAATCATCATCCATCCTAATAGTCATAGTGATAGAACACAGCTAACATTTATAATTGAATACTTATTTCACAAAATAATATTTTAAAACTCAATTGCTGAGTTTTCAGTTTTTAAATATTTGAGTGTTTAAAATTTAAGAGCATCTAAAAATCTTAGAATAGGACTTTCATTAATAAACATTCAAAATACGGTAAATTATGCATGATGATTTAATATATGCAAATTGACAAGTTATATAAATAGTAAATTTGAATAGAGAAAATATGTACATAAATGAATGGTATTCCAGAATCTAAGCAAATTGATGACTGCATTATGTACTTGTCCCAAAGGTAAATGAAATATTAATTAGAAAACATTTTTTTTATTAAAGGGCCAATACAAGTATGCGGAAAATTGGTTTGTTCCTGTTTTTCCTTAAGAATTTTGTTCAATATATTGTCACCTTAATGTTTTAATACTCTTTTTATGAATGCTGCTACATTTATAACTGGGCTATACTTATAAAAGTAAGAATAATGGGATTTTGCCTAGCTTTTGAGAATGTGATGGTGCAAGTTCAATTAGTTTTATTCTTACTGGTATATTATTAGGAGCCATTACTGCTAATATTATTAGTGATTCTTTCATATGGTGGATTACTTTCTAAAGAAATGTTGTTTTTTCTGAGAAAGGGAAGTAAATAACTGCTATCTATATAAAATAGAATTAAAGGTACCTATCTCCATTTTAAGATGCTTAGTAACTTACGATGTATTCTTTTATACATTAGTGATTTGACCCATTCCAAACTAAGTCACATATGTCATTTGACCTCAAATTTGATACTTTGAAGGTATTTTTAAAATGTTTTTCAAAATACCATACCTAGCGACATGCTGTTACACAAACTGAAATATTTAAATATTCAGTTCTCTCTGATGGAGAGTAGATATGCTTTGCTTATCTCGGTGCTTGGCCTAATTCTACAATCGGGATGAGAACCGTCCAATTTCATTGGTCACTCTGCACTGTAGCTTTGGAGGTATTATGGAGGCTTCGAACCCACTTGGGATGAGAACATTAAAAGTATAGCTCACTGAGTTAGAATTTCAGTTTCAGAGCTCTTGGAGAGATATGGAAGACAGGTTATATAAGGAGAAAAATGAGAAGCCTTCACTGCAAACTAGCTGAAATAATTAAATATTTTTATAGTTTTGAATTTACAATACATCGAACTATAGGTTGTTTTTGTTTTTGTTTTTTTCTGGTTGGAGAGTTTAATTTATTTACTTAAATTTTTTTTTTATTTTTTAAAGTATTACATATGTATCCTTTTTTCCCAATTGACCTCCCCACTTGCCACTCCCGACCCCCAGGATAAGCCCTCACCACCCCAGTGTCTGTGTCCATTGGTTATGCTAATATGCATGCATACAAGTCCTTTCGTTGATCTCTTACCCCTCCCCCCACTTTCTTTCTGAGTTTGGATGGTCTGTTCAGTGTTTCTTTGTCTCTGGATCTATTTTTGTTCATCAGTTTATGTTGATCATTAAATCCCACATATGAGTGAGATCATGTGATATTCATCTTTCTCCAACTGGCTTATTTCACTTAGCATAACACTTTCCAGTTCCATCCATGCTGCTGCAAATGGTAAAAGTTCTTTCTTTTTTACAGTAGCATAGTATTAGATTGTGTAGATGTACCACAGTTTTTAATCCACTCATCTGCTGATGGGCACTTAGGCTGTTTCCAAATCTTAGCTATGGTGAATTGTGCTGCTATGAACATAGGGGAGAATATGTCCTTTCTTATTGTTTTTTACATCTTTTGCTTTCATTCAGTGCTATCTGCACAAATAAACATGTTGTTTATTTTTATTTTTCCTTACTTTTTCAATTGGTTAAATATTCAATTGGGCTTGGGAAAGTGATATAAAATGAAACAACCACTATTTTTTTCTGTTACAAATTATTCAAAATTTATAATAAATTTTCCCAAATTTTGAATATTCTGATTCCATTCTCTTTATCTGTTAACTTTAGTGGTTATAAAATTTCCAAAGCATAAGAAAGTTGAAAATTAGATTTAAATATTTACTTGAAACATAATATTTCAAGTAGTTATTTTATAAGCTAAATTATCTTATTTTATAACTGGTATTCTAAATATCACATCTTTGCATGGTTTGACTATTCTTTTGCAACTCGACTTTTAAGACATGAAATGTTTTAGATTAGAGGTAGCACATGCTTCAGATAACTAAGAGACAGACTATATAGCACTTGTTAAATCATGATAATAGCAGAAAAGCCTTACAAACTTAAGAATAATTTTCAAATATTTTAAACACCTCAAACAAAAATTGACTTTTAGCATACACTGCACCCACGGAGGAAGCCTAAAGTAGGAAAAGTATCAGTGAAATAGGTTGAAGCTAATAAAAGAGAATAGAAATCTCTTTGTCTAAATTATCATACTTAACATAATTATTTAGAATATATAATTTAGGATGGGCATGTCAAACACTGCACCTAAAAATATGAACAGCCTTTTATTTTAGGCAGAAAATTAAAATGCTAATTAACTTAGAGAATTAAACTTTTCAACCTGTAAGGCATGAACACCTGTCCTTAGTGGATTTGAAAAGGGTGTTCTAAATCTTTTCAAAAGATAGATTTTTCTGCAGTAAAATGTGGAAATACTTTCAAATCTTAACCCTAGAGTTGTATCAAAATGCTAGAAGGTTTTAACCAAGAAATAAGTTAGTTCAATTATAAAATGCTTTGGAGGTAAGGAGGCATATTTAGGAACAATTTATATTAAAAATCTTGTTCATATGGTAGAATGTATGGGATCAGAATCTGAATATATATCTATCTATATATAAAGCTCAGTGTGTGTACAATGTCATTAGCTATCTACATCATGGAAACTGAAAAAGACAATTGTAAACTGCTTTCTTACCCTAAATATTTATCATTGCAATGTTTCACAATGTCTTTTTTTATATCTCTGATTAACTCATATATTTCACTTAGTCATTGATATAAATAGGTACCTGAATATCTCACAATTCAAGTTATATGTGGAAATAAACTTGCTTCATTAATATATTTGAGCTCAGAGGAGAGGATTAAAGATGGCGACCGGCAGGAAGGTAGGGAGAGAGAGAGTGTGAGTGAGGAACCCATAGAGAAGAGTGTAGACGTGTGTGGTGTGTGTGTGTATGAGCTAGGGTCAGTTAGATTCTGCACGCCTTCCAAGGGGCTGCCTAACCGGGCAGTCCTAGACAGCGGAGCCCCGCGCACAAAGCGGACACATCTCCGCGGCTGTTGCGGACGCGGAGACCACGCCATCTTGAGAAACAGAGCTGCCTGAGACTCGGATCCTGGCTTCTGACACAAACCAGGACCCTGCAGCCACTGGGGACAGAGAACTGCTATCACAGCTTCAGACCAACAAACAACAAGAATCCAGACGTCCCGGCAAAATTCCGTGAGTCAAAGAGCCTACCCCCTCCCCGCAGGCGCGCAGACAGCGCCATTTTAACTGATAGATCCGCCCCTCGCCCAAGCCGCAGAGCTTTGCGCAGGGACTCGCTCCCCCTCAGGGAATTTGGCGCTCACGTGCGAGCGCACGGGAGAGAATCAGCTCCCTGTTGGGGAAATCTGTCAGTGCGCACAGAGGGCTCCCCCTCGGAGAATTTGGGGGAATTTGGCTTGCGGGTCACAGCTCTCCCTTCAGGGAATCTTAGTGCTTGCACAGAGGGGCTTTCCCTTTGGGGAATTTGGCGCGCAGGACAGACTCCGCCCCCCTTCCGGGACTCCGGTAGAGTGCACAGAGCCAGCTCACCTTCAGGAAATTAAGAGTGTGCGCCCTAGCCGGTTTGGCTCAGTAGAGAGAGCACACACAGGTTGCAGCTCCACTTCAGGGAATTTGGCACGCCGGACACAGCTGCCTGGGATCTCTGACTCACAGCGCATTCACACTAAGAGCCAGCGACCCCAATTGTTGGTGCATGCACACATAGGGGCCCTGAGTCTCAACGAGAAACCGCACAAGGCAACAGAGACTCTGACACTCTAGTCTTGGTGCAGACACAGGGAAACTCTGACTCCTAGCACATGCTAAGGATCTCATTTTCGGCACATACCAACAGTGTGGTGCAGACAGGGCCCCTGAATCTAAGTGTGCACACGAGACCACACGGAACACTGGGGACACTGACCCTGGGCAAGTCTGGTTCCCACCAACCAAAGGCAGCCACACGTCCTAGTGTCAGAGCACTTCAGTGAAACTCGGGTGGAGTGAAGTCCCCACAGCACACGGCCCAGGTCCACGCAATCGGAAGCTTGAGCTCTCTGGTGATAGCCAGAATGGGGAAACGAAATAACTCACAGAGGAAAGAAAATGTGGAGTCGCCAAGAAAGGAAATCAGTGAAACTGAAGCTTGCAACATGACCGAAAAGGAGTTTAGAGTAATGGTCGTGGAATTTATACATCGGATGGATGAGAAAATCAACAATTTATGCAAGAATCAGGAAGAAATGAAAAGTGATATAGCTACAATCAAAAACACCATGGAAAGTTTCAACAGTAGACTACAAGAAGCAGAGGACCGAATTAGTGAGTTAGAAGATCAGGTACAGAAACAAGCTCAATCTCAACAGCAATTGGAGAAAAAAATTAAAAAGCAGGAGGAAAGCCTAAGGGAGCTTCGGGACAACATGAAACGAAGTAACATGCGTATAATAGGGCTGCCAGAAGGACAAGAAGAGCAGCAGGGATTAGAAAATCTATTTGAAGAAATAATGACAGAAAACTTCCCGGATATGGGAAAGATAAAAGTTACGCAAGTACAGAGAGTCCCAAGCAGGATCAACCCCAAAAGACCCACACCAAGACATGTCATAATTTCAATGGCAAATATAAATGATAAAGAGAGAATCTTAAAGGCGGCAAGAGAGAGACAGAAAGTTACCTACAAAGGAACACCCATCAGATTGTCAAATGATTACTCAACAGAAACACAGCAAGCTAGAAGTGAATGGACGGAGGTATACAAAGTGTTGCAAAGCAAAGGACTGAATCCAAGAATACTATATCCAGCAAGACTATCAATCAAAATTGAAGGGGAAATCAGGAGCTTTGCAGATAAAAAAAGGCTTAAGGAGTTTATCACCACCAAACCAGCAATGCAAGAATTGCTAAAGGGAATACTGTAAAAAGAAGAAATAAACAGGTAAGAAGGAATATAGACACAAAAATAGATATGACCACAAACAAATACCTTTCAGTAATATCTTTAAATGTAAATGGACTAAATGCTCCAATCAAAAGATATCGAGTAGCTGAATGGATAAAAAAACACGACCCATATATATGCTGTCTACAAGAGACCCACCTCAGAACAAGAGACTCACACAGATTGAAAGTGAAGGGATGGAAAAATATCTTTCAGGCAAATGGAAATGAAAAAAAAGCTGGGGTAGCAATACTTATATCTGACAAAATAGACCTCAAAGTAAATGCCATAACAAGAGATAAAGAAGGCCACTTCATAATACTAAAGGGAGAAATCCAACAAGAAGAAATAATTCTGGTAAACATATACGCTCCCAATATAGGAGCACCCAAATACATAAAAAAACTCCTGGAAGATTTCAAGGGAGAGATTAATAGCAATACAATCATAGTAGGAGACTTTAA
Source organism: Eptesicus fuscus (assembly GCF_027574615.1). Taxonomy (NCBI): domain Eukaryota; kingdom Metazoa; phylum Chordata; class Mammalia; order Chiroptera; family Vespertilionidae; genus Eptesicus; species Eptesicus fuscus. The sequence goes on along the minus strand of NC_072478.1, from coordinate 63,845,343 downwards.
TACCCCACTATCACCACTGGACAAATCCTCTAAACAAAAAATCAGCAAAGAAACAGCAATCCTAAATGAATCACTAGACCAGATGGAATTAATTGACATCTTTAGAACATTTCACCCCAAAGCCACAGAATATACATTCTTCTCAAGTGCACATGGGTCATTTTCAAAGATAGACCATATGCTGGGTCACAGGCAAAGTCTCTTCAAATTCAAGAAGATAGAAATTATATCAAGCGTCTTCTCAGATCACAGTGGCATAAAACTGGAAATCAACTACAATAAATACAATCCAAAGAAATCAAACACTTGGAGACTAAACAGCATGCTATTAAACCATGACTGGGTCACCAGAGAGATCAAGGAAGAAATAAAAAACATCATGGCAACAAATGACAATGAAAACACAACAATCCAAAATCTATGGGACACAGTGAAAGCAGTCTTGAGAGGGAAGTTCATAGCTCTACAAGCCTATTGCAAAAAACAAGAATCAATGGTAATAAATTACTTAACCCTACAACTCAAAGAGCTAGAAAAAAAGCAGCAAGAAAAGCCCAGTGTAACCAGAAGGAAGGAAATAACAAAGATCAGAGCGGAGATAAATGACATAGAGACCAAAGAAACAATACAAAAGATCAACAAAACCAAGAGCTGGTTCTTTGAAAGGATAAACAAGATTGATGGACCTCTAGCCAGGCTCACCAAGAAGCAAAGAGAGAGGACCCAAATAAACAAAATCAGAAATGAAAGAGGTGAAATAACAACAGACCCCGCTGAGATACAAAGGATTGTTACAAAATACTACGAACAACTCTATTCCAACAAACTGGACAACCTGGAGGAAATGGACATATTCCTAGAAAAATATAACCTTCCAAAAATCAATCAAGAAGAATCTAAAGAGCTCAATAGGCCAATAACTATGGACGAAATTGAAGCAGTCATCAAGAAGCTTCCGGCAAACAAAAGCCCGGGGCCTGATGGCTTCACAGGAGAGTTTTACCAAACTTTCAAGGAAGAACTAAAACCTATCCTCCTCAGACTATTCCAAAAAATTCAAGAGGAAGGAACACTTCCAAGCTCCTTCTATGAAGCCAGCATCACCCTAATACCAAAACCAGATAAAGACAACACAATGAAAGAGAATTACAGACCAAGATCCCTCATGAACATAGATGCCAAAATCCTCAACAAAATTCTAGCAAATCGGCTCCAGCAGTACATCAGAAAGATCATACACCATGACCAAGTAGGATTTATCCCAGGAATGCAAGGATGGTATAATATCCGCAAATCAATAAACGTGATACATCACATAAACAAATTGAGAGATAAAAATCACATAGTCATATCAATTGATGCAGAAAAAGCATTTGACAAAATCCAACACCCTTTCTTGATAAAAACTCTCAACAAGGTGGGAATAGAAGGCTCATACCTCAACATAATAAAAGCTATATATGATAAACCCACAGCAAACATCATACTCAATGGACAAAAACTAAAGACATTTCACCTAAGAACAGGAACAAGACAGGGATGCCCACTCTCACCACTCCTGTTTGATATAGTACTGGAAGTATTAGCCATTGCAATTAGACAAGAAGAAGAAATAAAAGGCATCCAAATTGGAAAAGAACAAGTAAAGCTGTCTTTATTTGCAGACGACATGATATTGTACATAAAAAATCCGAAAGACTCCGTCAAAAAACTAATAGACTTAATAAATGAATTTGGCAATGTAGCAGGATACAAAATTAACGCCAAGAAATCTATGGCCTTTCTATACACCAATAGTGAACTTACAGACAGAGAGACTAAAAAGGCAATTCCATTTACCATCGCACCAAAAAAATTAAGATACCTAGGAATAAACTTAACTAAGGAGGTAAAAGACCTATACACGGAAAACTACAGGACACTGAAAAAAGAGATAGAGGAAGACACAAACAGATGGAAGAACATACCATGTTCATGGATTGGTAGAATCAACATCATTAAAATGTCCATACTACCCAAAGCAATCTATAGATTCAATGCACTCCCCATTAAAATACCAATGGCATATTTCACCGACCTTGAAAGAACTCTCCAAAAATTCATCTGGAATAAAAAAAGACCCCGAATAGCCACAGCAATCCTACGAAAGAAGAATAAAGTAGGAGGGATCTCAATACCAGACTTCAAGCTGTATTACAAAGCCACTGTTCTCAAAACAGCCTGGTACTGGCACAAGAACAGACATATAGATCAGTGGAACAGAATAGAGAATCCAGATATTGACCCAAACCACTATGCTCAATTAATATTTGACAAAGGAGGCATGAACATACAATGGAGTCAAGACAGTCTCTTCAATAAATGGTGTTGGGAAAATTGGACAGATACATGCAAAAAAATGAAGCTTGATCACCAACTTACGCCATACACAAAAATAAACTCAAAATGGATACAGGACTTAAACATAAGACGGGAAACCATAAAAATACTAGAGCAATCCACAGGTAGCAAAATCTCAGACATATGCCAAAAGAAATTCTTCACTGACACTGCCCCTAGGGCAATGGAAGCTAAAGAGAAAATTAACAAATGGGACTACATCAAAATAAAAAGCTTTTTCACAGCAAAAGAAACCATTAACAAAACAACAAGAAGGCCTACTGCATGGGAGAACATATTTGCAAATGGCATCACTGATAAAGGTTTGATCTCCAACATCTACATGCAGCTTATACAACTTAATAAAAGGAAGATAAATGATCCAATAAAGAAATGGGCAACAGACCTAAATAGAAGCTTTTCAAAAGAAGACAGAAGGAAGGCCAAGAGACACATGAAAACATGCTCAACGTCACTAATTATCCGAGAGATGCAAATCAAAACAACAATGCGGTACCATCTCACACCTGTCAGAATGGCTATCATCAACAAATCAACAAACGACAAGTGTTGGCGAGGATGCGGAGAAAAAGGATCCCTCGTGCACTGCTGGTGGGAATGCAGACTGGTGCAGCCACTGTGGAGAACAGTATGGAGCTTCCTCAAAAAACTGAAAATGGAACTCCCATTTGACCCAGTAATCCCACTCCTGGGAATATATCCGAAGAAACTAGAAACACCAATCAGAAAGGATATATGCACCCCTATGTTCATAGCAGCACAATTTACAATAGCTAAGATTTGGAAACAGCCTAGGTGCCCGTCAGCAGATGACTGGATCAGAAAACTGTGGTACATCTACACAATGGAATACTATGCTGCCATAAAAAAGAAGGAATTCTCATCATTTGCAGCAACCTGGATGGAATTGGAGAACATTATGTTAAGTGAAATAAGTCAGTCAATGAAAGAAAAATATCACATGATCTCACTCATTTATGGGTAATAAAGAACATTATAAACTTGAACAAAAAGATAGATACAGAGACAGTAAAGCATCAAACAGACTGTCAAATTACAGGGAGAAAGTTAGGGAGAGGTGGGGGAGATAAGAGATCAATCAAAGGACTTGTATGCATGCATATAAGCATAACCAATGGATGCAAAACTCTGGGGGGTGAGGGCATATATGGGAGTGGGGTGGGGGGTGGCAATGGTAAAATATGTACACATATAATACCTTAATAAAAAAAATTGGAAAAAAAAAAAATATATATATATATTTGAGCTCAAATTATATATAGATTGAGCAAAATAATATTAGATTCATCACTTACTGCATACTCTTAAAGCTCACAAATAATTTAGAATTAGTTTCTAAGAGTAAAAAGATAAATGTTTTATTGGAAATAACAAATTCTTAACATTCGTAGCTATAGAAATGAAAAATATGTATCATATTTAATCTGATAAAAAATCATATATGTAGCTTAAGTTTTAGAAGATCCAGTTATAATAAATGGGAATGTCATTATTTTAAACATTTCATAGACAAATATAAGAATGCTTGAGTAAATATAGTTAGGACATTGATGGATAGCAATGTATATGATATATAATGAATATACACACATATTACATTATATATATAAACTAGTGGTCTGGTGCACAAAATTAGTGCATTGGGGATGGGGGAACAGGGGTGTTCCTCAGCCCGGCCTGCAACCTCTCCAATCTGGGACCACTCAAAGGATGTCCTACTGCTGGTTTATAGGGATCGGGTCTAAACCAGCAGTCGGACATCCCTCTCACAACCCGGGACTGCTGGCTCCAGCAGCTCAACTGCCTGCCTGCCTGATTGCCCCTAACCACTCTGCCTGCCGGCCTGCTTACCCCCAACTGCCCCCCCGCCAGCCTGCTCACCCCCAACTGCCCTCCCTGCTGGCCTGCTCACTCCAAACTGCACCCCTCACTGTCCTGATCACCTCCAACTGAACCCCACTGATGTCCTGCTTACCCCCAACTGGCCCCCCTGCTGGTCTGCTTACCCCCAATGGCCCCTGCCATTCCATCCTGGCCTGATCACTCCCTGGTGACCCAAGGTCCCAGCCCCTCCTTTTTTTCTTTTCTTTTCTTTTTTTTTCAGCGCCTCCTTGAGCGGAGGCCAGGGCCAGCTGGAAGAAAGTATCTAGGATTTATTTATCTTCTATAATTGACACTTTATAGCCTTGAGCGGAGGCCAGGGTCGGCCAGAGCAGGCAGGAAGCTTGACTTCCTCCATTGCTGGGGAAACCCAAGCCTCCTGCTTGCTCCGTGGCCGCAGCCATCTTGGTTTGGTTAATTTGCATACTCACTCCTGATTGGCTGGTGAGTGCGGCCTGTGGGTGTAGCGGAGGTACAGTTAATTTGCATGTTTCTCTTTTATTAGTGTAGATATGATACATATTTGTGATATATAACATGATATATTTTCATATATTACATATAATTATATCATACATAATAATAAAAATTCTACATTACATGAAACTTGTTTTCTCTTGAAATTTTCTCCTCCCTTATTATAACCAAAAAAGAAGGTATGATACCTCATTCACTGCAAAGTGTAACATGGCATAAAAGATTCATATAGCATTTTTAAAGATACCTCACTTAGCTGAGGGGCACTACAATTTGAAACTCAATGGAAAATAATTTTTAAGTTATTTCCTGTTTAGTAGGCAGTTGTAGCTGGTTGCTGTTGGACATATGGAAGCTATTTCTAAATGCTAATATGTGCAGGAGTGAGAGACTAGGCCAGTTGGGTTAGTTAATGGAGGCTTTGTACAAACTTTGAACAATGCAGATTAAGAGGCTGAGTAGACCCTTTAACTGACATTAAACCACCAATAACATGAAGATTGTCATCTTTACACAGATGTTTTGGGTTATGAACATCATGATATAGGTAAACAGTATCAAAGTGTTCAAAAAAAATAAGATAGAAATGGAAAATGGACATAGACTTTTCCTTACACATAGCTGGCTAAGATTTCAATAATTCTCCCATTGTTGATATTGATAATACTAAAACAATAACAAATATATTAAAATATTTCAATGATTCACTTTTTCCTTAATAGAAGATATATATATTTTTTATTTTAATTTATCATATATACATTAACTCTTTTTAAAACTTAAGTTTGTTATTTTAGAGTTCTAGAAATATCACATACTACCTATCCAAATGCTAGAATATTTTCTTTAGAAGTGTATTAATATGCAAATACCATATATACCTTCATTGACAGTACATTTTAAGAAACAATTTTTAAGAAAATAAACACTTTAGTTCAAAACAGACTTTTTTTTTTGGTTAATCCTCATCCAAGGATATTTCTTTTAATATATATTTTTATTGATTTTAGAGAGGAAGGGAGATGGAGAAAGATATAGAAACAACAATGATGAAAGAGAATCATTGATAGGCTGCCTCCTGCACACACCCTACTGGGGATCAAGCCTACAACCTCAGCATCTGCCCTTGACTGGAATTGAGCCCGGGACTCTTCAGTCCACAGGCCAACGCTCTATCTACTGAACCAAACCAGCTAGGGCTTTCCATTTTTAGAGAGGGTAAAAGGGAGGTGAAGAGAAGAAACATCATGTGAGAGAGAGACACATCCATTGATTGGTTGCATCCGGCACAGGTCAGGGCAGGGGATCAAGCCTGCAACAGAGGTACCTGCCCTTGACCAGAATCGAACCTGGGACCCTTCAGTCCAAGAACCAACACTCTATCCACTGAGCCAAAATAGACATTTTTAATGAAACATTCATTTTTAGAAAAGGAAATAAGTATGTTACCAAGATAAAGATTTTAAAAATCACAGGTGAAGAGACCAACCTTATATTAAAGCAGATGAAAATATTTATATTAGACATAAATATTGAGAGGAGCAGAAATAGACAAAATCTAGAGGAAAAGTGTTTTCAGAAAAGAAAAAAAAAAGAAAAAAAAAGCCAGAATGTTGAAGGAACAGAAAATTGTATCAAGGATTATATGGAAGAAGCCAGAATCCAATTTAAGCAGGTATTTGAGGGAATGCTTAGATAAAAGGTGGAATATAGAGGGGATTTATATCTGGGAATATTAAGAACAGATTTGTTTGGTAAAGAGTTGACAAAAGGTCAAATGTGAGTTCAGATTTGAAAGTGTGCACAGCATATAGAGAAAATAAAAGGGAATAATAAGGGAAAACTCTTCATGGTGAGAAATAAACAATTTGGCCACCAGCTCAGCTGGCCAGACCCATTCAAGGGATGGTTGGAAAACAAATGTTTCTAAGTTGCTTGGGAATTAAATGGCAACATAATTGCTTGCTCTGCAGACTGCAGAGACATTTTTGTAAATGATAATACAGTTGTGCTTTCAACTTGCCTTAGTTTCAAAATTTTAGAAAGAGTAAGCTCTACTTTCATCCTCCTTTTAATCTGATATTCAGCTCTTTTATTTGTTAATACTTTTCTATTTACTTTCTGAAAGTGACAGATGTTCATTTTGTAACAATTTCCCAGAGTAATGTTTCTAGTTGTCATGATGTATTTGTAGAACTACACAAAAACAAAAACAAAAAAAAACAAAAAAAAAAAAACAACTCTCCGGTAACACACCTGGAGATTAGTGGCCTGTGCTGTTTGATGGGGGAATATATACTTGCATAAGACATTGCATCTGTGACTCCAAATCTACAGTATACTAAACACTTATTTTGAAAAGAAAAATGGTTTCTATGAGAAAACAAAAGAACATGTGAGGAAGAAAATGAAAAAAAAATTGCAATGGTGTTCCTTTCCATTTTAGGAAAAAAGGAATTTTAAGGGATAACTATTTACTTTCTCATATGTTTCCTACAACTGAGTAAAATAATACGGGTAGGTAGTGTTACTGGTGTGCATCTCCATCTGGGTCTGATTTTTCATTTCAGTTGTCAAAACACACTAGTAATTACTTTCACCATTCAAAGAAATGGATGATCTGCCATAGTGTTTTCTGCAGTTCCCAACTCTTGTTTGCAAGTATCTTTTCAATTGTGCATCTATCCAATTTTGATCTCTGCTCTATTTATTTTCTTTATTCATAACTCTTCTCTGAACTGAGTTTCTAATTGTTTCCCTGTCATTCTCAAAATGTTAACTTCATGTTATCAAAGATGCACAAAATAAAGCAGCATATTTTAATACATTAATACACCAACAAAAACAACTTGCTTGAATGTTAATCCATTTATATATGAAATAGTACTTTTTATTTTTCATTCAATGTCATGTAACTACATCCTGATTTTTATAACTGAAGAAACCTAAAATATATATAATATTTTTGTTGGAAAATATTATTTTCATAACCTCCCAATGACCTTACATTTTATCATTGAAAATATATTTTATGAGGTATAAAAATGATATTCATAAATATCTCTGTGAGATTAAGCTGATGAACTTAGTATATATACTTTTGAATCTTTTTTATTTTAGATACTAGTGGCCCGGTGCACAAAATTTGTGCACGGGGAGGGGTGTGTCCCTCAGCCCGGCCTGCACCATTTCCAATCTGAGACTCCTCAGGTGATCGGGCCTCAACCAGCAGTCGGACATCCCTCTTGCAATCCAGGACCGCTGGCTCCTAACTGCTCACCTGCCTGCCTGCCTGATCGCCCCTAACAACTCTGCCTGCCAGCCTGCTCACCCCCAACTAACCCCCCTGCTGGCCTGCTTGCCCCCAACTGCACCCCCTGCTGGCCTACTCACTCCCAACTGCCCCCTCTGCTGGCCTGCTGGCCCCCAACTGCCCCCCGCTGGCCTGCATGCCCCCAACTGCTCCCCCTGCCAGCCTGCTTGCCCCCAACTGGCCCCCCACTGGCCTGCTTGCACCCAACTGCCCCCCTTGCCAGCCTGATTATCCCCAACTGCCCCCCCTGCTGGCCTGGTCACCCCCCAACTGCCCCCCCACTGGCCTGCTTGACCCCAACTGCCCCCCTCTTCTGACCTGCTTGCTCCCAAATGGCCCCCCGCCACCCTGATCACCCCCAACTGCCCTCCCCTCCTGTCCTGATCACCCCTAACCACCCCAGTCTCGCCACCATGGCTTTGTCCGGAAGGACATCTGGAAGGTCTCTTGGTCTAATTAGCATGTTACCTTTTTATTAGTATAGATGTGTACCACTTATTAAGTCCTAATGCACTGAACAGTAGAAAATAACTATATCCAGATTCTATTTGCGTTTTTAATAAATTATAAAATTAAAGAAGCTTACGGTACAGAATTATGAAACTTAGAATAAGAAAGGTAGTTAGGTATTTCATCAATGACTAAAAATATACTCACATTTTAGAATAAGACAGCAATACACTATATTAAGACAAAACCTTAGAAAGGATTAGACAAAACTATTCATTTTCAGAAATATTAATACAAATAGTATTTTTAGTATAGCACTATGTATATAGTTTGAATGATGATGACTTTAAAAACCATTTCCTTAATTTATATTTTAGTTATCATACAAAAGCATTATAATACATTATTTTATTTAATTACTAGAGGCCTGTTGCACAAAATTCATGCACTAGAGAGGGAGGGGTCCCTCAGCCCGGCCTGTGCCCTCTCTCAGTCCGGGAGCCCTTGGGGGATGTCTGACTGATGGCTTAGCCATCAGTCGGACATCCTTAACACTGCTTCAGAGGCAGGAGAGGATCCCGCCACCACCACTACACTCACCAGCCGTGAGCCTGGCTTCTGGCTGAGGTGTGCTTCCCCTGTGGGAGTTCACTGACCACCAGGGGGTAGCTCCTGCATTGAGAAGATGCCCCCTGGTGGTCAGTGTGCATCATAGCAACTAGTTGTTCTGCCGTTCAATCTATTTGCATATTAACCTTTTATTATATAGGATTTTTCAATAAATTTTTCTATTATATTGAATATTATCTTACCCAGGTAACATTATTTTAATATGTACTCTTTCCATAAATTTCACTTTACTTATATGGTATAATATAAACTATATTTTACTGTCTCCAATAATGAATATTAATATACAAAAACTCAATTTGTAGGACAATTCAACAATATCGGGTAGATTTTTTTTAATCAAAATACATGAATTTAAACTATCTTGATGGTGAACTACTGTAGATATATTTCATCAGTTATTAACATTCCCTTTTCAGGTTAATATCATGTCATCAAAATTTGGAATACTCTTGACCCTTTTCCCAATGTGTAAATTAGTAATGTAATGGCAATATTCAGACGGGAAAATATAAACTAAGCTCCCTTTGATGAAAACAACATGAGGTAAAGCTACCCTACTGAGAATCATCTTAGTTTGTGAAATAGTAATTTGGAATGGCTCTATCTGCAAAGTATATTGAAAGAAAGAAAACATGGAATACAATCTGTAAAACCTTTATGTATATTTAGTCATTTTATTTCTTTTTTATTATACAATTTGAAATATACACAAAAGATAAAGTGTTTCAACAAATTGTCAAAATTAACTTATGTTATCCATAGTTTTGCATTTGGTTTGTGGTCTGCTTGCCAAATTCAATTTGAAAAGAAACAAGGAAAGTATTTTGCATGAAAAAATATTTCAAAATAATGACTAAATGATTTAAACAATGATACACTGTAGGACAAATGTTCATAAATTTTACAAATCAGTCTACAATTTGCAGATTTATTTTCTGTTATTGTTTTAAATTAAATTCATTGGGGTGTCAGGGTTAATACAATTATGTAGATTTCAAGTGTGCAAGTCTATGATACATCATCTGTATATTGCATTGTGTGCCCATCTTCCAAAGTCAAAGTCAAATATTTTGTCACCATGTAGTTGAACCCATTTACCATGGTTGTTATTTAATCCTACCTTATATCTCTCATTTCCCTCTCTTTATAATTTTTAGCATAAATTGAACTGTTCCCCAAACATCTCGAATACAGCATTTTCCAACAATGTTAAATATTCTTTAACTCACAAACCAGTACCAAGCGTTCAGGCAATATTTTCAGTATGTTTGGAACCAATAGAAATAAAAACATTTAAATTCAGAATATTTAAAAATCACTTCACAAAGCTTTCCTCTTAAAAAAAAGAATTAGATTGTAAATTTATTTAAGGAATTCTGTATCTGTTATATTGGGCTATGTATCATATATAGTATAGTAAGAAAATATTTTTCAAATATTGGACAAATTGTTTAAATATCCTACTATAGAAAGAGTGCTTAGAATTATTAAAAATCTGAGAATAAGACATAAGTACTTTTTAACTATAGAGCTTATATGTCAGCATTCCTACATTGACTTTTATTACAGAATAAGTTATTAAATCTTCATTAACCCTCATCAATTTTTGATGGAAAGCAGCTTGAAAAAACTAATCTTTTCAGAACACATAAATAATTTTCATGATTTAGCTGGCAGCAGGTTACTAACAATAGATTTATAAATTGAAATAATCTGTTATACTGAAAACATTACAGATAGAGATTAGAATAGATGCAGATTAAATGGCAAATAATAGAGATCATTAAGTAAACAGTTTGGTGGCTACTATTTTAATTAGATCATCTGTCTAAAATGTATCTGTATGGACATTTTTCTGTAAATATTTTTTTATTTCCATATTGTGTGTCAATCTTTTTACAGGACCAGATAAAAGTTAACTTGAAATCTATTCACTAAAGATAAAAATAAATGGTTTTAACCTTTTATTTCAAAAGGTCAGCAGACATTTCTGAAAGTATATATTACATATACAGTCATATGCCACTTAACAAGGGGGATACGTTCTGAGAAATGCACTGCTAGGAAATTTCATCATGCAAACATCATAAAGTGTACTCACCCAAACCTAGTTAGAATAGCCACACACCTAAGCTGTATGGTGTAGTCCTTTGCCCCTAAGCTACAAATCTGTACAGAATGCTACGGTACTGAATACTGTAACACAGTGATATTTTTGTGTCTAAACATATGTAATCATAGGTACAGTAAAAATACAGTATAAAATATTAAAAGATGGTACACCTTATAGGGCACTTACTTCATAGGCAGTTTTATTAACTAGAGTAAGCAGATTATAGTGAATTATTTTTCTTGAAGAAGGAAGGTATGAGAGTCAGCCTGTAAAGATTGTGAGGTGTTAGTGAAGTGAATTGTGCAGATCCAACAAATGATGATGCTAGGACTCAGCCCTGGGAATGCGGCTGTACCATGACCCCAAATGGCCTCTTGAGTAGTTCAGTACTGATGAAGGACTAAGTAACTGTGGGACAATGGCCCTCTGTCTTAGATGCTGAGGAACCATTTATTTCCATCTTAAGGACTTCTAAATTTAGAACCCTGGAACACTCCTGATTTACACTGATGCACTAATACTGCCAGTGCCCCATGAACAGATCAGAATGAGACATCCTGTAATATCCATAGCAGGGACAGACACTTTTCTGAATATTATTTGTGTTCTCTCTGTAGGAGAGCAAGAGGCCCTACTATGTGACATCATGCAGTGGAAACTAGTGTCAGCGGAAGCCTGTGAATTGAGACAGAGTGAGGGGCTACGTCCCCGACTAAGTATGGTATACACTTCTATCAAATTAGATTCAAAGTCCAACATAGGCGATTTTGTTTACCACATTTTAGGAAAAGGACATGCTTACTCCCAGTTCACCTCATGTGAAGGATATAGTTCTATGCAGTCCTCACTTAATGGAATTTCCCTACTACACTTCCCTTCGAGCTTGGTTGGCCCTTGAGCTTTGTCTCTGTTCCCCTGCCCTTCAGAAAAAGAAGGAATCTGACCTCATCCTTATCAGGACTAGTGCATGCTCTCAAGGTCAATGCCTAATTTCTATGTAAGTTTTATATCCTTGTCTGTTCATTGAAGCATTAAAGCAATATGCTTTTTTTTTTTAATGTTATGCCAACTTTTAAAAAAGTGTTTGAGTGGTAGGACTGGTTAGGATGCCTACCAGTCAGCAGGAGTAAAAGGCAAAGATGACTTTCAAAAATAGAAGTCCATCCTTTTGTATTAGGGATTTGTGATGCATTTTAAATAAAATGGAGATTAAACTTTAGTATTTGAATTTCTAAGATAATTAGCATAAGGAGTACCAAAACTTAAATTTCTCTTGGGACTTGAATTAATTTCTTTCTGGGTTTTAAATAAAAGTGGTAATATATTTTCAATGTTTAATATAAAATATTATTAATTCTGGTAATCCAATATCAATATCAATTATTTAGGACATTTTACCTTATGCAACATATGGATCTATTGTAGTTCAATATAAATCTAAAATAAGCACATTTGTTCAAACATTACATTTTCCAGTATTGAAAATCTGTATTATCTTTCTTATCCCATTAAGAAAAGATTCAAAATAATAGCTAAAGAATTCCATTAATCTTATGAATACAATAGATCAAAATATTACTCCAACATTAATATTGATTTTTTAATAAGAAATGTGAGGTTTTTATGAACCTGTTTAGGAAAATTTACAGTTTTCTTTAGCTTTTATGTTGTAATATATTCAGAATATATGCCAAGATCTAGTTGTAATAAATGTTCTAATTTAATTTTTTTACATAAAATCTGTTTGGGATTATAATGAATCGAAAGACACTTCAAATAAATTTCTAAAAGCATAGTTAAGATTAAACCACATTTAATTATCTCTACATCTCACCTGGATAACTCAAATGAAATCATTGTTTATAGTAAAAATGATTGCAATGCATTTACACATTTGAGTTGGCAGAGTTTTTGTTTGTTTTTTTAATATCTCAAACCTGTCAAATTAAATGAGTTATCCCTAAAATATGTGAAAACAAAGGTTGGTCAGTGAAAAGTTATCAAATGCAGAGTATTCTTACTGAACAAATGTGATTCCTGTTGACAATTTCAGTCTCTTTTATTTGCTCTCTATTATCAACGGGGAAATTTTTCTTTTTTTGTTTCTCACTAATCATTTTTGACAAATAGTTGGCAAGCTTAACAGTGAAGAGCTGTCCGTAGGGTTCCAGGTCAATCTCGCCCCTCAGGAAGCACACAGGATGTCTATGAATAAATGCCCTCTAGCAGAGGAAAAGGGCAATGCTTTACATAGTGTTTGTATAACTTTTGTTTTCAAGTATAATTAGCCAATCTCTTTGTGGTACAATTTGACTGTTATTTGAGATGTTTGAAGTGAATCACATTTTTTTTCAACCAAGGAATATGATAATTTTTGTATTGTATTGCTCCCTTACATTATCATCTTTGGTTTTTGATTTAGCCTTGGTTAAAAAGCAAAACAAAACAAAACAAAACAAAAAACCCTTCTAAATTCTATTCAAAATCCTAATAAAAATATCTTATTGAAGATAGAGCAATGATTTAATTGTGTGTGAGAGTGTATCTATGTGTGTTTGTAATTATTTTTCATCAAAGGAGAGAACTAGAAAGTTTACTCTTATAGGAAAAAGGTATCTAAATACTTCAAGCGAAAGTGATATACATATTACAGTTCCTAAATGGAGTGAAAATTTTAAATCTGATTACCTATATGTATATTTAATTCAAAGCCCATTCTTTGTTCTGAATTTTTCAACAAATAATAATTGCACAGAAAATACTATGACGACAGCCCTAAAACTACGTAGCTTTCAAATCCAAGTGCAAGTGCTTTTTTGTCAATTCATTAAAAATTTTATGCAATATTTTTATTACAGGTATGGAGCTAATCTCAGAATAAATTAAAATAGGTACATTTAGGGGTTTTTTTTCATCACTAAAGGAAAACAATAAGAAAAACAGAATTTGTTATCAGTCTTTCCACTGATGTAATTATTAAGAAAGTATGTACATCATTATATTTTTATTATTATTTTATTATGGTAATACTAAAAATATTGAAATACTTCATGCTAGTTGATAGTGTTCTTTTCAAAGGTATAATATGTTTTGTATAAATATAAATAAACACAAAATAGTAAAGGTACTTTCACTCAAAACATACTGGGGATAAAATACTACCTATTTGAACCATCAACATAGAGTTTGTACTGAGGCTAATTTTTAGTCATTCATTTAAATAAGGCAAAAACAAAACAAGTATTAATCAATTAAAATAAGAGAAAATGAAGTGGAAAGATAAAGTGGTAAAGAGCCTAGAGAAAATTGCTTGGTTTGCATATAAATTAGGTAATTAGCCTATCACCTGCTCAGGTAAAAGTTTATAACCCTAATTAAAATAATTCTATAAACTTCCAAGGCTCATTAGGAAAATGTGAGAAAGTAAGTAAAATGCATTATTGCCCTTTATGTAATTTTACTTGAACTTGGTTAATAAAATTTCCAAAGATTAAGCTGATTTACACATTTTCATGCACATATCCTTTTTATAGTTGAAGATTCTAGGAGCTTTACTTAAAAATAAAATAAAAGACAAAAATTTTAATCTCTAGTAAATGAAAGCAAATAGGATGATAAAAATTAGACTTCAAATATTAATTGCATTTTTATCTAAAATATATGCGGTTATCCTACAATACTTCTAGAATCCATAATATTATAAATTGAAATATAGGTTTTTTTAATGTATTCTTGAAAATGTATTTTTTTTGTGTGTGTTTAATACTATGGGACATTGTCCTGGATTATCAGGTTAGGCCCAAATTAATCACGTGAGTCCTTAAAATCTGTGAAGCCTTTTTGCATGCAGTGAGGACAGAAGAGGCAGGATAAATATGAAAGGGACTCACCCAGCCATTGTTAGCTTTGAAGATGAAGGAAGGGGTCATGAAAAGGGAATGAGGGTGGCCACTAGGAACCTAATGGCAAGGAAGCAGGGTCTCTCTTTGAGCCTCCAGTAAGAACACATCTTATCAATGCTTTGATTTTAGCCTAGTGAGACCAGTGTCAGATTTCTGGATCTGTGCTGTTTTAAGATGTTAAATTGGTAGTAATTTGTTGCAACATCAATAGAAAACTAAGAGGTCTCTTAAGGGAGAGATCAGTGTTGTGAATGCAACTCTATGCAAAAGATGTTGCTTCACTAGCTTTGACTACACTGAGCAGTTTACTTAATTAAAAATGTATTTGCATGCATAAATTTTTTAAAAAAATATATCCTTAAAATTATTTTATATAGTCTATAATGTAATTAGTGATATTCTTTTATTACTAGTGTTAGTAATTTCTATCTTCTCTCACATCTTATTGATGAGTATGCTTAGATTTTTTCATTTTTTAAAAATTTAGGTTTTTATTTCATTGATATTCTATATTGGTCTTGTATTAATTTCTTATTGATTTTTAAAAACTTATTTTATTATAGCATCCCCCTGTTTACTTTGGCTTCAATTGCAGAGGTCATTGATTTGATTCTTTTGTCTTTTTTCTAATTATTATGCACTTGTGTCCCACCAAAAATGATATATTGATGACCTAATCCCCAATGTGATTGTATTTGAAGATAGGACCTTTAAGGAGGTCTTCAGGTTGCATGAGTTATAAAGATGAGGCCCTAATCTAATAAGGCTGGTGTCCTCATAAGAAGAGGAAGACAGACCAGAGAGCCCTCCCTCTCTGCACACCTGGCCAGAGGAAGTCATGTGAGGACACAGCCACTGTCTGCAAGCCAGGGAGCATCCTCGCTAGAAACTGATTCAGGTGGCACCTCAAAATGGGACTTCTTGCCTCCAGAACTGTAAGAAAATATGATTTTGTAACTTAAGCCATCCAATTTGTTGTATATTTTTATGGCAGGCAAAGCAGACTGATATATTAATATAAGCAAATATTGCCATCTAACTTATTTCAAAGCACCCATGAATTTTTAATGTGGTATATGTTCATTTTAATTCATTTCAAAATAAACTATGATTTCATTCGTGATTCTCACTTAAACCTTAGATGATTTAAAAATGTACAAGGCCATTTTCAAAACTTTGAATACTTTTCAAATAGCATTTATTACTGATTTATATATATACGTGTGTGTATACACGTAAATGCTATTACTGATTTATATATATATATGTATATGTATACATATATATGGATATATATCTATACATATCCATATATATGTATATATACATATATATATATGGAAAGTGAAAATACTTTGCTCATCAAAGATTCATAAAAATTAATTGATTAATTTTAGGGACCAAAATGTGGCCCATCATGACAAATGTTCTCTGTACTTTTGAAATAAATGCATATTCTGCTATTATTTCTTTAATTACTCCAGAAATATCAATTGGTAAAATTGTTCAGTAGCGTTTCTCAAGACTTCTTGTCTTTAGCAATGTTCAATTTTTTTATTATTGAGAAAGAAATGTTAAAACCTCATACTGTATTTTTATATATAATAATTTTTTGTTTTAATTAAATGATTTACACTTTATGTGTTTTGAATACCTGTTTTGTGATAATTACATATTTAGGTTTGTTATGTATATCACTTAATTATATAATTATGTATTATATAAATGGCAGTTTCTTGCCTTTTTTCTTTATTTACATATTTAAATAGAAGAAGGAAGAGCTATTTTTTCCATGTAAAGCCAATCAGTAAATGTAGAATGGATGATGATGTACATAAAAAAATTACTAATTGATAACCATCGTGGTAGTATTTAATTGAATCAAGAAACATGAATGAATGCTAACCCGAGGGTGTAAATGTTGGATGTTTTGCCATTTTATTTTTTTCTGCTTTATAGTAAATTTGATTAACTTAGAGATGACCAACTAAACTAAGTAGTTATATATCAATATCAAATGTATCTATATAGCTTTGTATTAGATTTCAGAATGAAGGCCTTTTTAAAAAAGATTGTTCTAAGTAGTTTTTCTAAAATAAAGCCCACTTGGTTAAAATATGCACAAACTTACGATATGGTTTTTACTTCCAAAAATGGCTACTCCTTGAGTTCTTGGAAATAAGTGCCTCTCCATAAAACTGCATTTCAGCAAATGTTCACATTGAGCATCTCATCTAGAGCAAGTTTCTGAAAACAGGCTCAATTTGTGGCTTGTGGTGATGCTTTCATAAGCAGTTTTCAAGTAATCCACTGGAAAGTATCTCTGGATATCTAATTTTGCATTATTTTTTAAAGCAGTCATTTAATTTTAAAGTGCAATGAACATAATATGAATGAATTAAGCAGATACAAAGCTCCTTCTAAAACTTTATTTTATATTAGTTTATTATTTTTGTAAAATTGAAGAAATAACGACTAGTAATTTCATTTTCCATGGTTGAGTTGACTCAGTTGAGTATCATCAAGCATTCTTATGTTCCAGCTATAAATTGCTTCAGCAAGCTAAAGAAAAGATATTATATGTTATAAGTTATGAGTTTTTTTATCAATTTAACATAAATATACAATGGAAGTATTTTCCCCTATTAAATTTTATGATTTATTACAATTCTTCATTTTTTAATATCTGAATACAATCACTAAGTTTATGTCTATTTGAACATGCAAGTAGTGAGAGTTCAAGTACTCATGATCCTAAAGCTGCATATATATTCTTAGGGGTTTCAAAATATCTTTTAAATTTCACTGATAATTCTGTTATCAAGAACTATGAGTAAATGCTGTTGTCTTCAATATCTGTGTTACTGAGGATAAGGAATATTATCTCAGTTTGGGTCTTTTGAGACTCAGATGCCAATATGAAATTCCACATGCAAGAGAGTAAGTGGAAGAAACACGTCTGGAGCAAGCAGAAGCTAAAGGTGTCTCCAGATCATGATGCAAGTCTGGCACCTGTGAAAGGAGAGACACCCGGAAGGATAATTGGGAAGGAGGAACCTCAGACAGCGACTCAGATGTGAGAAATTCTCAGTCAGACTGAAATTGCCCCAGAACAATCATTGCCATTTAGAAGCTTCCTGTGTTGGGTAAGCCCTGGTAAACCTACCTTGCTCAGACATTGGCAGGGTGCGTCCTGGGTAGGGCATGTCATCTGCATTCACAACATGGAAGATCTGAAGTAGGACATCTGGAGGTAGCCCACCAACTACTCTCCTCAGAGGAATTTCTCTTGGTTTAATCTGAGAGGAGTACATTCTTGCCTGTCAAATACTATTTCAAATTCTCAGGAATAAAATGTATTCATTATCTAGCATGATAGTATGTCAAGAAGTAAAAGAGGCTGAAGACTTTGTGTATTCACCCAATAAATGATATCACGAATTTTCTGATTGCTTCTAACTATTCTCTGCTGTTGTCTTTTACACCTTCATCCTCAATACTGTAACAAAAATATCTACAGGAGTTGGGAGGCATCATTTCCAGCTATAGTAATATCCAGAAGTCTAAGAGCGTGTTTTCTCCCATCTCTCTGAGGAGTCTGTAAGGAGATTTCCCCTCAATTGGCTTTATACTGAATTGAGTCATGTGCCTATTTTTGTTGTAATCACTGGCAAGGAGAATCGGGCTACACTTAGGTTAATCACATCAAACCTGAATCTGGGGATGAGACAGCCAACCTTGAGGAGTCTTGAAAACACTGAATATGTTTTGCATTAGAGAGAAAAAGGAAGAAAATGGTTGCTGGCAGCCAACCAATAGCGTATACTAACTAATGACAAACTCGAGATTCATTTAAGATCACTGTTAGGAACTTGATTATAACTTGGTAGCTGAACACAAAATCGTATCTCTTTTCCTACATTAAAAATGTGGACTATACTTGCTAGACTCTTACATTTTGGTGTAAAAATCTAGGTTATACACTATGAAATGTGAGTAAGAGTGATGTGGCCTCTTTCCAGGCCTTATTCATATAAACCTCCAATTCATAATTATTCATACATTTTTCTGCTCTTCCAGTTGGCTAGAATAAAAACAATCCTCACAGTAATCAACATAGCTGTGTGTTAAGGTTATCAAGGCCATGTATGAAAGGAGAATGGGTCCTTAAATCACCCTGCGGGAAACCACAGCTAGCATTCACATTATAAAGTAAAATAAAAAATAATTGCTTTCGCTTTAAGATTTGGAGGGTTAGTTACTTCAGCACTACTGTTGCCTTAATTATTATAGGAAATGAATACATGGTAAAAAAAAAGTTTATATGAAGCAAGGGTTATTAATAACTATGACACATTTTCTTTCCACCAATATCACATTTCTTTACCACAAACATTTATCTACATTTATCCTAAAGCACTATGTCTTGTCTTTTTTTATATTTTCTATAGATCTAACCTATGGTTTAAATATTCTACATGTAATATATTCTAGTTCCAGATTTTAGAGGAAAAGCTTTCATCACCGATTATAAGTTGGTTGTAAGCTTTTTCTAAATGGCTTTTATTATGTTGGAAAAATTTTCAACTATAGGTATTTTGTTGAGAGATTTTTACCACATATAAGTGTTGGACTTTGCCAAATGATTTTTCTGCATCTATTGAGGTAACAATGTCATTTTTATCTTTTATTCTACAAGACAAAAGTACTGGCTCTCACTTTTATTTTACATAATACTGGAAGTCCTGGCTAATGCAATTAGGCAATAAAAAGAAATAAAGAGATTCAAATTCAGAAATAAAGAAGCAAAATTGTCTCTATTTACAGATAATATTACATGTAGAAAATTCTAAATATTAAACACAAAAAAACTATTAGAACTATAAGCAAATTCAGTAAAGTTATAGGATACTAACTAAACATACAATTGTATTTATTTCACCAATAATTTGAAGAGGACATCAAGAAAATAATCATATTTATAATTGCAACAAAAAGAATAAAATACTTCATAATAAATTGAACCAAGGATCTGAAAGATCTGTACACTGAAAACTATAAAACATTGATGAAAATATTTTTTAAATATATTTTTATTGATTTCAGAGAGGAAGAGAGGGAGAGATAGAAACATCAATGATGAGAGAGAATCATTGATCAGCTGCCTCCTGCATGTCCCCTACTGAAGATTGAGCCTGCAACCCGGGCATGTGCCTTTGACCAAATCAAATGTGGGACCCTTCAGTCTGCAGGCTGACGTTCTAGCCACTGAGCAAAACTGGCTAGGGCTGATGAAAAATATTGAAGAAGAAACAAAAAAAGAGAAATGCATCCCATGATAATGCATTAGAATAATTAATATTGTTAAAATGTCCATACTACTGAAAACAATATGCAGATTCAATGCAAGCCCTATCAAAAGTCTAATGACTTTTTTTTCACACAAATAGCAAAAACAATTCCAAAAATTCACATGGAACCACTAAATAGCCAGAGCAAGATTGAGAAAGAAGAATAGAGTTGGAGTCATCATATTTCCTGAATTCGAATTCTCTTACAAAGCTGTAGTAATCAAATGGTATGGTAACAGCATGAAAACACATGCCATTGGAACAGTGTTGAGAACCCAAAAGCAGCAAGATCACACAACAGTGAAGAATAATATCTTCAACAACTAGTGTTGAGAAAACTATCCACATGCAAAAGAATGAAACTTAACCATTATCTTATACACAAACATCAATTCAAAATAGATTAAATTTACATGTAAGACCTGAAATCCTAAAAACAAACAAAAAAAACACAGGGGGAAAATCATTTGTCATTATCCTTGGCAATTATTATTTTTATATGATACCAAATGCATAGGCAACAAAAGTGAGAATATACAAATTGACCCCACATTAAATTAAAATGTTTCTGCACATCAAAACAATCAACAAAATAATAAGGCGAATCTAAAAATGGGACAAATTATTTGCAAACAGTACATCTGATAAGGTGATAATATCTAATAATACATATATACACTGAGTGGCCAGATTATTATGATCTCTGAACACATAATAATCTGGCCACTTAGTGTATATCCTATCTAATAATAGAGTAATATGCAAATTAACCATCACTCCGTGACAAAAATGGTGGCGCCCATAGACACAAGATGGCAGCGCCCAGTCTTCTCAGGCCCACCGGAGACCCCCAGTCCCAGGGAGGGCTGCGATGAGAGCCGGCAGCACGGCCCAGGCTGTAGGCCTGGGAGGTGGCCGTGCCCCCTGCATGATCTGCTGCTAGCCTCAGCCCATGCATCCCTGGCACAGCCCTGGCCGTCCACCTGGAAGGCTCCCACGCCCCCCCAACCCCCCTCCCGTGATTGGCTTCCAGCCCCACCCATGGGCCTGTGAGGCGGCCACGCCCTCCGGCGCGATCCACTCCCAGCAGTGACCCAGGTCATTGGCCTGTCAGCTGGGAGGCACCTGCACCCCTCTCAGAGCGTTTTGCTTCCAGCCGAGGCCAGGACTGTGGGCCTGGGAGGCAGCCATGCCTCTCCGGTGTGATCCGCTCCCAGCCGTGACCCGGGCCTTAGGCCTGTTGCCTGGAAGGCGCCTGCACCCCTCTCCTCGCGTTCAGCTTTCAGCCAAGGCCATGGCTGTGGGCCTGGGAGGCAGCCACGCCCCTCTCCGCATGCTCCAATTTCAGCCGCCACCAGGGCCGAGGCTGGTCGCCTGGGAGATGCCTGCGCCCCTCTCATCGCGATCCGCTCCAGAGATCCGCTCCCAGCTGTGGCCCTGGCCGTAGGTCTGTCAGCTGGGAGACACCTGCACCCCTCTCAGCGTGTTCCGCTTCCAGCTGTCGCCAGGGCTGTGGGCGCGCCTCTCCCGTGCAATCCGCTCCCAGCCATGACCCGGGCCTTAGGACTGTTGGCTGGGAGGCCTCTGCGCCCCTGTAGGCACATTCCACTTTCAGCCGCTGCCAGCTTCTTCCCAACCTGCAAAACTCCAGCTTGATTCCCCTATAAAGGGAAGAGAATAGGACAGGACGTTCCCAGGAAACGGTGACAACAGGTTGCATGTGTGGACTGTGCTGGAGCTGTGTCCGCGGCACTGTGGGAACACTGAGGAAGGAGCAAGCAGATCTGGCTGCAAGGATGGGGAGAGGGCCACAGAGACTTGGCCAACCCTCAAAGGGCCCAGTAGAACTTTCATACGTAGAGAGGATTGAGATTATTAAGAGGAGAAAGGCATCTTGGAAGGAGTATTTCTAGCAGAAGGGAAAAAAATGGGCCAAAAGTTTGCGGGAAAATGGATAAGTACAGTGTTAGTAGACCTCTATGTGAAAAAGCCTTCCATCTTGACACCTACATTACTTAACAGACTTGGCTCCAATTGACTTTGCCCTTTCAAAATAATTTTTGGAGGGAAAGATGGACAGTTGATTACATGTCTATTGTTTATAAAAGAAAAGAAAACTTTTAGAAAATATGAAAAAGTGTGAAATCACCTATAAACCTTCTACTTATTCAAATATATGCCCAACAACCACATGATATCACCTTTCCAAGGCCTCATGAAATTCCTGTTTAAGGAGTTTATTTTATGACACCTTTAGTTTGGGTTTACATTTTTACTGGTTTGTCAAGACCACATAGCAGGTACACTGTCCAATATGTTGAAGAAAAAAACCTTATCTAATAAAAGAGGGAATATGCAGGAGAGGGCATTTGGGGGTGACTGGGCTGTCAGAGGAGGGCTGTTGGGGATGATCGGGCCAGCAGGAGAACAGTTAGGCATCAATCAGGCTGGCAGGGGAGTGGTTAGGGGCAATCAGGCAGTCAGGCAAGCAGTTGGGAGCCAGCAGTCCCGAATTATGAAAGGGATGTCCGACTGCCTGTTTAGGCCCGATCCATTGGGCCTAAACAGGCAGTCAGATATTTCCCAAGGGGTCCCAGATTGGAGAGGGTGCAGGTTGGGCTGAGGGACACACCTCCCCCCCAGTGCACGAATTTTGTGCACCAGGCCTTTAGTCCTATATAATAAAAGGCTAATATGCAAATTGTCGCCTTGACCAGGAGTTCGACCAGCAGGCAGGCCAGCCAACCACCCATGTCCCCTCCCCCTGGCCAGACTGGCCGGACCCCACCCATGCACAAATTCATGCACTGGGCATGAATATATATGAGTGGCTCAGAGACCATAATAATCTGGCCACTCAGTGTACATATATTAAAACATGTTTATATTTATTTTTTAGAGACAGAGGAAGGGAGAGGGATAGAGACATAGAAATAGAAACAAAGCTGAGAGAGAAACATCAATTGGCTGCATTCAGCAAACCCCCTACTAGATATCAAGCCTGCAACCCTGGCATGTGCCCTGACTAGGAAATGAACCAGCAATCTCTTGGTTCCTGTGTATATGCTCAACCACTGATCCACACCAGCTAGGCTATATTTTTAAAAATCTCATACATCTTAATAGCATAAAAACAAATAACTCAATTTGAAAAAATGGACAAAAATTCTAAAAAGATATTTTTCCAAAGAAAACATACAAATGGTCAACAGTATATGAAAAGGTGTTCAATATCACTAATCATCATGAAAGTGCAAATCCAAACCACAATATAACACCTCTCATCAGTTAGTATGGCTGTTGTAAAAACAAAAACTAAAAAACAAAGAGGTAAGTGTTAGCAAGGATGTGGAGGATATCTACCATTGTTACTATATGGATGAACTGGAGGATATTATGCTAAATGAAATAAATCAGACATAGAAAAGTACTGCATGTACTCACTTAAATATTGAATCTAAAAAAAGGTGAATATAGAGAATGGTTGTTCTGAGTTGGGAGGTGGAAGGAATTGGGAGATATTGGTCAAAGGGTAAGAAGCAGTTATGTAGGATGAATAAGTCTAGACATCTTATGCACAGTATGATGACTATAGTTAACAATACTTTACTGATTACTGTAAATTTGCTAAGAATAGAATTCACGTGGTCTCACCACAAAAAATTAAATTGACTGTATTAATATTTTCAGTGTGTGAGTGTGTGTGTTGTAATATCTTATATCTTATATTACAACTGAAATATATATACTTTTATTAAAAACTTTTAAATACTGAATGTTTGCAATTCAGATTCATCTTTGCATTTCAGCCTTTTTATATATCTACTAAATGTATCATTAACTTTTACCAATGCATCCTTCAAAATATCTCTCCATATTTTTGTTTCTGATTTTTCTACTTGATATGCATTATCCTAGTAGAGAAATATTTCAATGTTTTTATAGTTCATTCCATATATATTTTGTGTATATGTATTTACAAAGTTAAAACTTATCTGAATCATATCCTCACTGTTCCTTACTGGCAGTCTTTTAGGCAGTGGTCATAAACACTGCTTAAGCATTTTTTCAGTAGCTTGTATAACTTTATCATGCCCAATTTGAGGCACGTAATATAAAATCAATAAAACATATTTAATTGAATTAAAAATTGAAAGGCATTAGTAAGTTGTATTACAAATATTGATATTTATATTTTTATAAACCCCACTCTGAAATGATGATCCATAATAAGTTGATGTCTTTTTTTATCAGACACTATTAATAGTCATTGTTCAACATAAAGTGTAATATGTTTCAGATTCATAAATATTTCAGAACTCAAGGCAAGGAAGCCATTAAAGAAATCCCACAATTTTTATTGCTTCTAAAGCTAACATAATTTAAGGTTATGAACAGCTTTTCTTTTTTCTCAGCAGAAAGACAAATCACCAGTCCATTAAAAAAAATCCTACATTATTATAATTAATCTTGTTAATATAAAATAGAATAATCATATTTTTTAAACTTAAAGATTTAAAAAAAATTACTAACAATAACAAATCAATTAAAATTACTTTTTTGGCCCTGGCCAGTGTAGCTCAGTTGGTTGGGCATTGTCCATGCCCTGAAAGGTTGCTGTTTCAATTTCAGGTCAGGGCACATGCCCAGGTTGTGGGCTTGATCCCCAATGGGAGGCATACAGGAAGCGGCCGATCCATGATTCTCTCTCATTATTGATGTTTCTCTCTCTCTCCTTCTCCCTTCCTCTCTTTTTGAAAAATGAATAAAAATTATTTTTTAAAAATACATTTAGGTTCTTTAAAGTTTTAAACTGCAATATCTAAAAATAAGATGTGTTTTTAAAATAAGATGTGTTTTAAAAATTATCCAGGGATAATTTGTTTATAAAAAAATAATTAGGGACTCTTATTATTGACCAATTTTAATGCAACAAAATTTGTACTCAACTGGCAAGTAGGTAATTTTTATTTAGAATTCTAAATCATTACTCTTAATTTGTCATGTATGTCACCTCTGCTTATTCTGTTATACATTCCCTGCTTTTTTAAGGTCTAGAAGTGATATCACAATTGCCATTTGATAAAATTATTTTTTATTGATTTGCAGTACTTCAAAATGAGCCATTTACATATTCAAGGTGATACTTGGGCTCAAAATACCTTAAAGACATAGAAAATAGAATTGTGTTATTGTTCAAGTAGTGGGTAAATGTGTACCTTTTTATTTATTTCTAGCAGATTAATAAATCTGAATTACATTTAAATGAAGACTAAAGAACATGTAAAGAATAACATTTTTATTTTAAGATGTATCAGATAAGTAGTGGGAAAAGTTCCTTCATGGGTACATAAAATAGGAAAATTATAATATGAAGTATATATTCTGAATTCTCCCAAGCAATTAGTCCATGGAGTATGAGACTATACAGAGTCCCTGACAGAAGCACCATTAGTGAGAGATCGTGGAAAGGGATCTGAAAGAAGTAATCAGACAGGAATTAGGGATAGTTTCCCTCTTGGAATACACACTGATACTTTGTAAAGTGACAGACACTTCTAATTTTCATTCTCCTTTATCATCTTAATACATATCCCTGTCTTCTGCAGGGACACCTGGCAAACCAAAATCTACATGAATCAGCCTCCTTGATGTTTGATGAATGCACCTAAAAGCAATCCAACTAATTTCTGGACAATGGCACATGAGCAGAAGCAGTATTTGCAACGTCCATTGGCATCCTTAAAAGAAATATGTGCCCTTTATCTCTGTTACTACTGTAGAGAATCCGTGGCCTGCTTTGAGTTATGTCATACATGAAGAGGAGGCAATGAGTCTAGGGTTATGAAAGCAACAAAATAAACCAGTACCTGGAGTTATTATAATATCACTGGACTTTAAATTCTCTTTATGTTTTTCATGGAATCTAAAATGTCATTAACTAATATTTTATGTATGACTAAAAACCATTTTTACAGTGTTTCCAATTAAACTATCACACTGCTAAACATTTTTTCTGCATGAAACAGAAATAAAATTCAGTAATGTTTTATATACATGCATAATTACTGATTTCAAATTTCCTGTAAATTCATATAAAAATGTCTTATTTAGCCCTAGCTGGTTTGGCTCAGTGAATAGAGCATCAGCCTATGGACTGAAGGGTCCTGGGTTCGATTTCAGTCAAGGGCACATGCCCAGGTTGCAGGCTCGATCCCCAGTAAGGGGTGTGCAGGAGGCAGCCAATCAATGATTATCTCATCATTGATGTTTCTTTCTCTTTCCCCCTTCCTCTCTGAAATCAATAAAAATATATATTTTTTAAAAACGTCTTATTCAAATTCCACCTCAATTTAATGTTTTTGTATTTAGATATGCCATATTATTTTAACAAAATACTTTATTCATTATAAATTCAAGGAGCTTTAGAATTTAGAATATTTTCAACTGTTGTCCAATATTATATGCTGAATTGGAACCCCCGTTGCTAATTTTTAAAAAATAAAATATGATGTATAATATGCATATGTAAGGGAAACAGATCTTAAGCATGATAAATTTTTACAGTGTAAAATGCCATTGTTATCACATTCCATATCTATCTATCTATATATACATACAGTATATATCTATATCTATATACATCTATATATATGTGGACATATGTATATTATTAATAGAATCCAGAAGTCCCTTTGTGAACTCTCCCAGGCCTTACTATAGGCAACCACTATTCCAACATTACCTTCATGAGTTAGGTTTGCCTGATACTAAATTTCATATGAATGGAATCATGCAATAGATAAGTGTTTCAGTCTGTTTTTATTTTTTACTAGAAGCCCGTTGCACAAAGATTCGTGCAAGAATAGGCCTTTCTTCCCCTGGCTGCGGGCACTGGTTTTCCTCTGGCACCCGGGACCCAGCCCTTTGCTCTGGCTGCTGCCTTCTGCCTTCGCTCCAGCCAGAGTCTTCCCTCTGGCCAGAGTCTTCAGTGTTTGCTCCAGCTGGAGCGCCGCTCCTGTAGCTCTCTCCGCCCCCAACCCTCCCCCTCATAGCAGGCGTCCTGCCCAGCCAAGCCACTCCGCACCTGTGTATGCAAATTAGTCTGCCATCTTTGTTGGGTTAATTTGTATACTCGCTCCTGATTGGCTGGTGGGCGTTGTGGAGGTACAGTCAATTTGCATATTTCTCTTTCATTAGTGTAGATTGTTGACTCTATTTCAGACGCCCACCATTTTCCCCACTTTTGCCTCCCTCCACCCTGCCCCTATTCCACCCCAGGCCTTCACCCCACTATTGTCCATGTCCATGGGCTATGGATATATGCATACAAAGACTTTGGTTAATCTCTTTCCGCCCTCCCCATTCTCCTCACCTCTGACAGCTGTCAGTCCATTTCATTTATCCATGTATTTGGACCTGTTTTTTTCTTTAGATTCCACATATAACTGAGATCATGTTATATTTGTCTTTCTCTGACTGGCTTATTTTGTTTAGCTTAATAATCTCCAGGTCCATCCATGCTGTCTCAAAGGGTAAGAGTTCCTTCCTTTTTACAGCCACATAGTATTCCACTGTATAAATGTACCACATCTTTTTTGTCTACTCATCTACTGATGGGCATTTGGGCTGTTTCCAGATCTTTGCTATTATAAATATCACTGTTAGAAACATAGGGGTGCATATATTCTTTTTTCAAACTGATAACATTTTTAATAGACTTTTGTTTCTAAGATCATGAGTGGGGGTGCACATATTCTTTCTTATTGGTGTTTTGGGATTCTTAGGATATATAGCCAGAAGTGGGATCTCTGGGTAAAAGGCAGTTCCATTTTTAGTGCTTTGAGGAAACTCCATACTGTTTTTCATAGTGGCTGCACCAGTCTGCATTCCCACCAATAGTACATAAGAGTCCCCTTTTCTTCACAGGTGGGGAAGGTGCTTGCTTGTCAGTCTAACCTCAGAAAAGATAACTGGCTAGAGAGGGTGGGGTTCCTAGTTTTAAGTCCCCCGAGATAAATTAATCCCCTCTCTCTTGTTCCTCTGCTTCCCTTCTGCATCCTTGCACTCATCCCTGGGCTAGCCTGCCTGTGGCCATGCAGACCGTACAGTCTGTGAACTGCAACTGGAAACACATGGTAACCTAGTCAGATGCTGGACTGGACTGTGGAATGGGGAGAGAAAATTCTGGGCAATGGCTTTGATCTCAATTAGCCCTGTTGAACACAACAATATGGGGCTTTTCCCATGGCATGATGGAAGAATATGGGACCTTGGAAACTCAGGGGTTTAATTCCATAGAAATAAATCTTTCCATGATACTTCATCTTTCCATGGGGACTTCAGGAAATTATTTTTCTCATGGCACCCCAAAAAGCACATTTCTACCAGCAACAGGTGGGGATATGGGTAGCACCCCACCAATAACATTACCATCCTTATCTTCATTATTATAATATATGTGTGTGTACCTGTGTGTGTGTATATATGTATATATATATATATATTATATTTACTGAAGTATATTTTACTATATATTACAAAAATATATTCTTTCTATGTAATATATATATTATACACACATGAATGTGTCTTACATCTAGAAAATATTTTAATATATGTATTCCTCATTATAAATTCCATGTTTTCTGAATCTGTTCATTTGACGCTGGTCAGAGTTAGAGCACTGATCAGGGAGCATCTGCTTAACCAATCTCATAACCAGGTCTCAATATGCAGCACCAGCATTAAGGATTACTTTCCTATTCTGATTCTCTCTCATTGCCATTTCTATCTTTATAATCTGTCTAAAAACCCCATTCCTCTAGAGAAAATTGCTTACCTGCTTTGGCAGTTATTGTCTCTCTCTCTTCCTCTTTTTTGTTTTGTTTTAATAATACCTGCCAAATAGGAATCCCTTTCAGTACATTTATCACAGAGCGACTTCCTCCTATGATCTGATTCAATTTATATAATGGGCTTAGATTCATGCCCTGTCCCTATAATGCTGTTCCATCTTTTTATAGCTAACTGAGACATGCCCAGTTATGTTCTGAAATCTTTAGTTAGAATCAAGCAGATCCTATTGATTTGTTCTTAATTTATCATTTTTCAATATTTATCACTCTTGCAAACTTCACCTTCTCATATGGATGCCCTTCTCAAAATTATGTCAAAGTTGCCTCATAAAAGCAAAATATTTTAATCAAATTTTATATTGATGTACAAAATTTTATGTATTAAAGTCATTTAATCTATCCATGTATAGAGTCAATATTATTGATTAATTAAGTAAGTAAGCAAGTAATGCATTTATAAATCCCTTGTGTGTTTTGCGGGAAAGAAAACACAAAACTGGAAACAATGGTTATCTCTGAAGAAGAGACTGGATTTGGGTAATATTCAAATGAGTCTTTAAGTGTTTTTCTAATGTTTTAATTTTCTATAATGAAATGTATTACCTATGTAATTAAAAGAATGTACTCATTAAACATTGAGTGGGCAATTAAAAACTGTTAAAATTGACAAAGATGAGCAGCACAGAGGTTGTAATATGTTCAGGTAATGAGAAATCATGGTCTTGTTCAGATGTCTAGGAGTAGTACCCTTTTAGTCGGTACTGTTACGATTGAGATGACAATTACTAAGTTAGTTACTAGGAGGCTATTTCTCAACTAGAAAGTGTATTAGTGTTTCAAAGCTTTCTTTGTAAGTTATCTACAAAATCATGTAATCTATCTCCATTTTGTTTCAGGATTTTGATGGCAAGTGAAAATTCTTTCTCTTTTTATTTACTCTTCAGTGATCTAATGCCAATATACCAGCCTATAGACACAACAGTTTAATATAATGAAAAGCACATTAGAAAGTCAAACATCACCATGCAATAGACATAAAAACACCTTATTAACATTTTTATAACACTTTCAACTAAAATAAACAGACCACTCTCAATTTTAACATCTGGTTCCCAACAGTTCTTATTTGGGTGATAACTTTTTAAAAAAACAAATGCTGGGCATCTTCCATCGACTTTTCATCAAATAACAGCTGCTCCTTTAGAACAAAATGTACACACGCTGGAAGTGTTACTGATGCTCACTTCTGTTTAGTTCTGCGTGAAAAGCTTTACATTGGGTGCAATTCAGAAAGACAAATGGCTTCAGATGTTTTGAATGGATGCCATAGCACTAGTCTGAATGTAGTTTCCTGTGATTTTTAGAGTATTTTCAGCCACAATTTTTACATTCCAATTTTATATTCAAATTATAGATGCAAGAATACATTCTTCTTTAGGACAAAGGCATTTCTGTTTTCATGTGCTCTTGGGCCTCTTTAGGTCATCCATTATATAAATCATTTGTCTTCATAAAGTATTTGACTATGAATGATCACTTACTACATAAAAGCATAGCCAATATTCATGAGCAAAATGGATATGGTTCTTCTGTTCTTGAATGCATTTCTACCAGATTCCCTTAGGATAATTTCTGTTTCAACTTAGGCTATTAAAATTTTTGCTGAATTCAAATCACCTCATCATGCTGGAACATGTGGAGACAAATACCCACAGATGTTTGCCTCAAGGTTTAGGCATATTTAAAAGCAAATTAATTATAAGACACTATAAAGTTCTCCCAATTAATTTGGGGCTAAATAATCTACATCTGCTTAGCTTTATAAAACAATTTTTAAAATATTTATTTTTTCACATAATTATGGATTTAGTCTTCAGTTAAAATTGATGTATGTTGTCATATTAAAACTAAACTTAAACATTTTATTTTAATAGTATTTATTATAACTTAAAAATAAAAGTCTCTGATAACATACTCTATTTTTCCATCTATTTATTTCATGTTACATTTGTATATACTCCTGAAGTTCTTAGAAATAAGCATCTAGAAACTTCTTAGAGCTTCTTAGAAATAACACTGAGTTTGAGCAATGAAATTCAAATGGAGACTTTTAACCACAAAGATACATAGTTTACTCTTTTGATTAAATAATATTTGTGAATGACACGAACTCTGTGTCTGTATCACTTTTCCCTATCATTGCTTTAAATTATTTGACTTTCTGGTAATTTGTTTTCTTTATTGCACATTTAATATTCTAAACATTCATCAACTTAATAATCTAGACTACACTTGGTTCTCTGATTCTTAGCAGAAGGATTTTGTCTTCTATTTCATAGACTGTGAGTTTCCTTTTTTATATTTGCCAAATTTATTTTGCATCAGTTCTTAGCTTTTTTCTTTCCATCTCTCAGAAAGAGATGATACAAGAAAATCTTGTCTCCCATGTTCATAAACACATCTCTTTATATGACCCCTGGGATTTTATTCCATTACTTATATTTTCACATTTTATTTCTCTTCCATGAGCACATGGAAACATTTAAAACTAAAGCAAAAATATTTGTCATAACCAGAGGCAGACTTATTAAGCCAGGGGTAGCAATCCATAGACAAAGGGCCAAATCCTGGTTGCCACCTGGTTTTGTAAATTAAAAATCGTTGGAATACAGTCTAGATCATTTGCTTACATAGTGCCTATGGCTGTTTAAGCACTACAAATGCAGAGTTGAGTAGTTACAACATAGACATCGATGTTATGGCCTACAAACCTAAAATATATGCTACCTTATTCTTTACAAAGTTAATGAAGTTTAAGTTTCATGCCATATAATTCTTTCTCATTATTATTCTTTGCCACCACACTCATTTCTTGAACAGGTAGGCTTCTCCAAAGAATCTTAAATATTTACTCTCTCTTATAAAGTAGCATTCATTCTTCTAGCCACATAGAACTCTCTTCTGGATCCTTCATTCACTCACAATTACTGATAGTATTAATTAATTAACTAATTAATTAATTATTTTTTAACCTGATTTGCTATAGCTCATTGCATATAATTCAGTCCTTCTTTTAATTTTACATCACTTTTATTTTCTAGTTCTCCTCATACATTTGTAAGTCATATGGGGACTGGATTTCTCATCTACCCTCCTTTCTACATGTTGAAACCTTTTTTAGGTTTTGGGACTCATCCCTTCCCATTAACATGATTCCTGGAGATAATACCAAATTATTGAATTGTGAGGTTAGACTCACGTGAATCTGAGACCTTACAAAATATCAGTCTTTACTGGTAATTTAAAAAATGTCGACTCTCAACAATAAAATAATTTTTAAAAAATCAGGTAATAATTAGTCTCCAGCAACACTGTGGTTCAGACACCTAGCTTAGTCTGATTCTGCAGGGCTTTGGTTCTTTCATGAGATATGCTCTTGCCCAAGCAGAGAGATGGAATTTCTAGGGAGACTTGTATAATTCACTTACATAGAGGGACCTTTCCAGACATAAAATATCCCTATTCTTTTACCCATAGAGTTCCACAGCACATGTGACATTTTCCTAAGGAATCATGTCCTATAGACACACAAATCCCTGCTGTGTTAACCATGAGCAACCCTAAGCAAGGAGGCACATTCTGATAAAAAGAATTTCATATATAATCACTCTACTGCTAGCAAAAAATAAAAAAATCAGATTTCTTGCTGGGAGTTCTGTTCTTAGTATGCTTAAACACTTACACTGGGTCACATGTCTTCTATGTGTACTGGGAGTGTCTTTTCTCAGTAACAGGAGTAAATCATAGACTAGTTGTTAGACCTTTTACTTCCTAATCCACCCTCTGACCTGGGTCAACATCTCAATGCCAAATATTTCTGGTATATTTTCCCTATTTATCTTGCAAAATTTTCTTCAATACTTCACGTAAGCAGCATACTCTGACTTTGATTTGAACCATCCAGTATAAATTCCTTCTACAGAATACCTTATTTATGAACAATTCATTTTATTTGTCCTTTGATGTACATTTAGCAACTAAGTTACCTCTCCATCAACCTCAATTATCTGCATCATTTTCTATGTGTCTATGAGAGTATTAATTGAGTACTTTTTCTCATATCATTTTTTTTTCTGAAAAATTAGATTCTATTGATTTCATGGTAATTAAGGGTCTTCATATAAGCTTCTATAACATTTTCTTATTCAGGGGTAATCTTATACATAAAGCTAGTATTGATTTAATTCCCTCAATGAAATTACAAACCCTTACATAGTTGTTACAAAACATTATGGTGATGTTTGACACACCTTACATAAGTGAAAAGGATATCCTTGCCCTGCAAAAATACCTTCTTCTTATAAATCATGTATTTCCAGTGACTAGAGTGGTGATTAAAAGTTCATATTCACTAAACCCTGTCTTTTATATAATTCATGGACATAACCACATGCTAGATATATTCCAGGTTTTTACAGACTTTGGTTTTCGTGAGGAATATGTAATAAAGCCTATCTATTCCCCGTCCACACCACGTGGATGCCAGGGAATTATTCGTTATCCAAACCAACCAAGTCCATAACATGGAAGATGGGCTATCTTCTCTGGCCTGGGCTGTTAGAGAACAATGCTGAAGGCCTCAATGTTTAGTGACACACGGCCATAACTTGTACTAAAAATGGTTTACCCAGGATTTTACTTCTTTAGCTTGGCTCTCTGAATTCCTGAGGCTAAAATTTAAAAACATAATATTTCATAGTGATTGGAATATCCAACAGAATATTCATCCTGGGTGAAGGCGCACGCTTCCTCTCAGCATTGTGAATGAGCATGAAAGAGCCGTTATTCATTTGGTACATTCAGTTCCAGCTTGACTCCCACCCACTGTGATTTCTAGCAGCAGCTTGTCTTCTGAAAATGAGCTCCCTCTAGTGTCTCTATTTCCCAAACGTTTTGCATCATAATGAAGGGGCTCCTAGAATAATGTTTCAAGTAGATTCAATACCTCTATGACCAACTCTTATCATTTCTGCAAAATGCCTGGCACAGGGAGACCGATTCTGATTAATAAGCCACATATGGTGTTGGTATTATGCATTAATTAAATGTGTATAGTTTGTCTGCACCAAAAAATATTGTGCTTCATGAGACTCCCAATCAGGTATATTCTACAAACAAATATAATACGGTTGTGCCATAAGGCTTCCCATAAATGTCTTCTGTGTACCTCTGAAGAGGAATTGCTTGTAATTTTAGACCAATCAATCAAACCCAAAGCCACATTCCCTAAGGTTTCTGGATTCCATTTTTTTGAATACTTTAAATTAATTTCATCCACATTCACATGATATGATTAAAGGGACAGATGACATCAAGCTGTGCCATGCCAAGCAGGCCACCACTATCTGCTTTCCATCATTGCAAGGGAGCAATCTTAGAAATAGATCACCTTGATTTATGGCCAACATGGGACACAGAAACTGTAGCAGAGCATCCTCTGTTCCATACAATTTACCGGTAGCATTTTTTTCTGAAAAAAAAAAAAAAATCCTGGAATGGTAAACAAAGCCTAAGAATTGAATAATAACTATAGTCAACTGCCCATAGACTGAGTCAGCAGGGGGAACTTTGTCATTTATTTTATCTAAATTATACAGGTAGAACATTCAAATCAGTAGGAGTCCAATTTTCCTCTTCTGTAGAAAACAGGTCATGAGATTTCTACCAACATCAGCCATTTATCTGAGTGAGAAGGGCAAAAGATAGACAAATATTATACCCTTGTTTTGAGTTGTTTGTGTGAAAATGTGATGGCTTCTATCCCTGGTAATGTAATCTCCTTATAAACTTCTCTCCCATCTGCTATGATTTTGCCCTATTTCCAAACACTTCCTCCTAAATGTGAGGCTTTGTAACTCATCCCACATAATATTTACACACACGGACAATAACATGAGCCTTGCTAGGACATACAAACAAATGTTTTATGACTTGACAGACCAAGGCCCTCAGGAGTGTCTCCTCTGCTTGGTAAATGGAATTCATCCCCCTTTATTTGGTTACATGGGAAGAAGACCAACCATAAATTACTTTTCAGAATATGCAGTATCAAATTCAATGTCATAGGTATCATGTCTGGGTACTGATAAGAACTTCCTATGATTTACATGGATTTAAATCTGGACTTGGGATCACCCTGAGAGCTAAAACAAAGACAATGTTTTCAAGGTGGGAAAGGTATAAAGTGACATGTTGCATTGCCCCTGACTCCCTCATTACTGCCTCAGGATCCTAGAAAAGTTCCCAGTGGATTTTGTGAGTTACTTCTCATATTAATCTCAGCACACAATGATTTAACTGCTCAAGAGGCCCTGCGTTTCCGCTTGTTCTGGGTCACATGAATTGCATATCTTGTTTGCTGCTTCATCCAGGACAACAGCATGTGTCATTCAAACGGATTATCTTAAACAGGTGCCACAGGCATAATCTAAGTAAAAATCCTGAGGGGTTTGAACTAGTGGCCTGACTTAATTTCCCCCAAAGGGCTCTAGTTGTAGTATGATCTGACCAATCGGATTGGATCGTAAGGGCCCAAAGATATCACCTACCATATACAACTTCTAACACTTGTTTCAACTCCGTACTGTTGTAGGTTAGGGTACCCTTAAAATTCATGCCTTTATAGAAACGCAGCAAATGAACTTACTTAGAAATAGGGTCTTTGCAGATGTAGTTAAAATGAGGACATACTAGATTAGGGTGGGTACTAAATCCAATAACTGATTGTGTCCTTATGAAAAGAGGAGAGGTCACACAGAGGAGTAAGATGTGAAAATGGTAAAAGAGAATGGAGTGGTAATCTATAAGCCAAGAGGCACCAAGGTCTGGCAGGACATACCAGAAGACAGGAAGAGGCAAAGACGGATTCTTTTCTACAGCTTTCAGAGGAGCAGGGCCCTGCCCATTTCTTGATTTCAGATTCAAATTTCTGTGGGTTTAAGGTACCTGGTTTATGGTAATTCTTACAGCGGCCCTATGGAACTAATCCAGTGCTGCTCACACATTCCTGATTATTTCCAGTAAGTGGGGGGTAAACAAGATTCCGTGATGAGTAGCCCTGCCAGTCTCTGAGTTTGTTGCTTAATGGCAGGTTCTAGGAGAGAGAAATCACTTCTCACAGTTAAAGGAATGTTTCTCATAGCTTCATCGTAATTCCCAGGAATTTTGTACCTTGGGCTGTGCCTTGAATTTGAGCTGGATTTATTAGCCAGCATCTACTTGTAATATAGGTGACTAAGGCCCTTAACTCCCCTCCTACTTCCTCCTCTAGGAAGAGGATTATCATGATAGCATCCATGTAGCCTGTGACCATTTTGTTCTCGGCTTTTAATCCTGCTTTACTAGATTATAGCAGTGTGCTGCAAAATTAAAGCAAATCTGAGATGAGAAAGTAAGCATACATTTGTTTCCATTACCCACGATTTCAAATTATGCCTAACTGGAATACAAAACTGAGATAGGAAAGAAGACAAAGTCAGTTTGACAGCTATGCAACTTCTATGGAGTCTTATAGCACCCTTTGCTCAGGAGGGTCCTAAGATTGGTTTAGTACTCGGTTGTATCATTCTTGAAATTCTTAACAATTCTTTTTTACCATGGGGCCTTATATCTTCATTTTTCACTGGGCCCCATGAATTTTATAGCCAGCCCTGATGACATATGACTCCCTCTTGGCCTGCTGTATTTCCTGTACAGTCTTCATCATATCAGGTGCAGCTTAAGCATTCTAATAAACCACCTGGATAGTTTCGTGTTAACCTGCAGAAACTGTCTGCCTTACTCACTGACCCAACAGAACTACTAAAAGGGTGTAAACGGAAGAAAAGCCTAACTATTTCCCTAATTAGGACAGTAGTAATTTATTGACTCACGGAATTCTGCATTGCCTAATGTTCACTACTGAGAGGAGTTTGGGGCAATTCCAAAGGATCCCATTTATCATGGCTAATTAAACTTGATGGAGAGAGGACTTAGTTGCTGTGCTCTGTGAAAAGGGCGAGAACCACAATGTCCAGTTCTTGTATAATATCAGTGCTAATTCTGTATTCACGTAAATACAGCACAACCACATCAATCCAATCACACCTACCAATTTGCCATGTCTTCCTCACCAAGGTTTCCTCCCTCATGTTCTCTCCAAAGACATCAGAACATCTGTGAGCACCATCCCAACTTCCATAAGGGTTGCTGTAGGGTCAGCTCTTCATTCTAACAATCCTGACATAGCTTATATACCACCCAGGCAACTTCATTTAAATGATTACGTATGGTCAGGGATCCCCAATGTAGGGTTGAAAAAAAAACAGATCTTAGGGCCTTAGTCAGAATTTTTTCAGATTCTATGGTTTTAATTAAGGGGGAAAACCCATCCACCTGTTCAAGTAGATTCCAAGGGATGGACATGGGCCTAGTAATCCCCTCCACCTATTCAAAAGTTGTTAATGTACTTTGTTCCTTAATGGAGAGTCTTCAAAAGCAAATTTATCCAGGTGAGCTGGCTTTTATTTCCTCCTGTTATTTTTAATTTTCTCCCTATTGTGTTTATAATAGGGAAGTTCCCCACCCCCACTCCTCCAATATAGTCCCATATGTAGTAACTAAGCTTGCACATCTGTCACTGACTTTTGATTTTTTTTTTTTTCCTTTGGGGGCAGTTCTTCCAAGGAACCATAATGTTCCTAAGATAGGAGAGTGTCACCTAGACCCCATTCACTGTATTACTTACGTCAATTGCATGATCTAAGGTGTTATCTCTGGATGATAGAAAGCCTGCCTAGGATCACTTGCATTTGTAACATTCCTCTTACATGAAAATGAGTATACCACTGGTGATGTGGAGAGGGGTTGTAGCAGTTACTCCTTCATCACAGGTCTGCCAAACCCTGCCTTAATCCCTGTACTAATGGGTCATCATAACATCAGGAAGTGTCTTTTCAAAAGTTTCTAGCCACTTAATGATTATTCATTAACCTGAACCATCCTTTCAATTCCATAATAATTATACACAAAACTTCTGTTAGTGAAAGTGCAATCCTTTAATAAAATACCCTTAATATTTAGTCATCACCTGACCTTGGTCTACACTTGCATGAATAGTTTTTTAACTAATCAATGATTTGAGTCACTTCCAAGAGGACATGAGATTTCTCTAAGAAGCCATGGAGGGATGAGAAAGTCATCCAGGAAAAAAAAATCCAATTTTGTAGACTTTTCCTCACTACCATCCCCTCCGTTATTAAAGGTTGGGCATTCACAGGCATGCTAGGAAGAGCCATAGGATTTTCCAACTTCCATTTGTCTTTGTACTCTGTCCCTATGCTCCCAGATTTCAGTCTATTTCCTCCAAAGTTTAATGGTAAGACTCATCACCCTTAATATGCCTGAGAGCTTTTACCACTTCATAACAGCATTGGGTAGCCAACCATCCTGGAATTGAAGTCTCATTGTATTTTTCTATTACTCCCTTTCACATAGAAAAATAAAACTTTTGCCAAAACCGGTTTGGCTCAGTGGGTAGAGCGTCGGCCTGCGGACTCAAGGGTCCCAGGTTTGGTTCCGGTCAAGGGCATGTACCTTGGTTGCGGGCACATCCCCAGCAGAGGGTGTGCAAGAGGCAGCTGATCGATGTTTCTCTCTCATCGATGTTTCTGACTCTCTATCCCCCTCTCTTCCTCTCTGTAAAAAATCAATAAAATGTATTTTAAAAAAAATAAAAATAAAACTTTTTACCTGTTATGATTTGGTGGTGTGAAAGACAATCCTGCCTACAGTACCAATCTGAACTCAAAGTACCAATTTGGGAAATCAGACTCACTAATAAGAGATCTTGTTCAGTATGAAGCTTTATCAATAATTTTACAGTTACAATGATGAGGCCTTGGTGAAGTAGGGAAAGGCCCAGGCCCTGCTGTAGAAGCCCGGGTCCTTTCTTAGTCACTAAATGTGCTCTTCCCCAACTTTCTGAACTTAGTTTCTAAGTAAAATGTTCAATTTCCTTACTTACACAGAAGATTCTTTCTTAATCACAAAATGTCTCCCTTTACATTTTGATAGTGGTATAGTTAACATGATTTTCCTTAGAATCAGGACCCTAATATTATTGATTCCTGGTTTATCACAAGCAATTCTAGACAACCCTTCAAAAACTACTAAAAACATTTTAAAGATAAGGACTCTTCTGCTATCAAAGACTAATTTATTTTTCAGGATCTCTGAGTTAGTATGTTTACAAAAAGACTATACTGGAACACCTGCCTTCTTTGTTTTCAGGGAGCTTCTCACCATACCAGTCACCAGCAGGGGAGAGAATAAACCAAGGGCACCATCCTTTTTCTTACTCTTGAATCTATACCATCTGTACAGAATTATTTTACACTAGGGGCCCGGTATACGAAGATTCTGCATGGGGGGTGGGTCCCTCAGCACGACCTGCACCTTCTCCAATTTGGGAGCCCTCAGGGGAGCCCTCTCCAATCTGGGAGTTTCTGTCTATCTTTGCAATCATATGAGCGAATTGTCTGAGACCCCAACCCAGTCTGGTTTGGTGCTCACAGAATAATAGAGCTCTTTTTTCTTTTCTTTGCTCCATTGGTGGAGATTTCCTAGAAGTTGCAGTATATCTTCCCTTTAATTTTTCCTCGACACTCTGACTTTACTTATGTCTCTCACCTTTGCTTTCCCTCCATCCCCGACTGCAATAGTAACTTGCTTCAGGCTCACTTAGCTCTAGTGTCTAGGAGATCTCACAACGTGTCTGCCATATGATTGCCAGCATTCCTGGTGCTCCCCGTGCTCTTGGTTTCTGCTTCCGGTCCAGGGGCTGCACAAACCAAAAGGACTGCAAACTCTAGCTGCCCCTAGGCCGGGCTGACAGGACCAGACACTCCAGTGGCATCCCCAGGACCCTGGCTGCTCAGTAAGACTGGCCATAGGCTTGAAGCAGGCAGGGCCCCGGGGATGCCCACCGCGTCGCCCCCGGCTATGTGGAGGGCAGGTGGGCATCCCACCCCGCACCCGGCCACTCAGCTCCTGCACACATAGGCCCTGAGCGGCCGGGGGGCGGGAACACTCGCCCTTGGCCACTTGGTGCC
Source organism: Eptesicus fuscus (assembly GCF_027574615.1). Lineage (NCBI taxonomy): Eukaryota > Metazoa > Chordata > Mammalia > Chiroptera > Vespertilionidae > Eptesicus > Eptesicus fuscus. The sequence goes on along the minus strand of NC_072478.1, from coordinate 63,804,794 downwards.
TGCACGCATGCGTGCTGTTTACAGGCCCACCATCTTTATTTGGTTAATTTGCATACTCACTCCTGATTGGCTGTGGGTGTCGTGGAGGTACAGCCAATTTAAATATTTGTCTATTATTAGTATAGATGGTCTACTAATGTGTTTAAGGTTGAATATTTTATTTCTACTAATTTTTCTTCTATGTTGAAAATTGCATAATTATATATTGACAAGAATTCACGTATTCCTTATTAAACACATGATATAATGAAGCTCGAAACCCAGTTCATTCCACCCAATCAATTTCTTTTTAATTCCTATCCACATCTATATTCCTGTTGTCATGGTTACAGTAAAGCCTTTCATGAATTCACACATACCAATGTATTATTTTATAAACTAGTTTTCTTCAATCTTTTCTTCATGTTAGTACAATTCTGATTATTCTAAAATGAGAATGTGACATTGAGTCCATGTTCAACATATTACTTTCTGACCATTTTGTAAATACAAATTGAATTCATAGTTGTTATTGCGCTACAAAAACATTATTTGCTGTTTAATGAATGTTTCATTATTTTATACCTTCAGTGCTTCAGATATTTTGTTTCATCTTTGATCATCAGATACATTTTTATCCACTAACCATGACTTACTTGGCAAAACTTCAACCTTGTTTTCATGTGTCTCTACCAATCCTGGAATTGCTTTAATGCATCTGAATGCAGTTGGAGAAAAACACACAACTAAATCATGCTGATTGCAATCTCTTTAAAACTATGACCTTGAAAATTAAGTGTGCCTTTAATGCTGCACACACATACACACACACAAAAAAAATACCACATTATTTTTTTCCATAAGCCATTATTCTCTTTCTCTTAAGTAAGATGAATTTATAGGTTATTTTCTCATTTCAAATCTTTCACACATTCCTCTCCAATCTCACTGCCAGCTAATGATCTTGTTTCTTATGTCAGTGAACGAATCAAAACAAACATGAGAAGAGCTAAGAGTCCCATTGCTCTTAATACCAGCATCTGAGCTTGCATATTATTTATCTTATAATAGAGCATATTATAATAGAGCAGTGTTTCCCAACCTTCTATCTACTGACATATTGACCCAAATAATGTTTTGTTGGGTGAATAGTGGTGGGGGGAAGTGGGAGCTGTCCTATGCCTTGTAAGATATGTACTAGTATCAGCATCCCTATTTGAAATCAGTATCTCATCACCAGTTGTGACAACTGAACAAGCCTCCAAACACTGCCAATTTTTGCAAAATCACCCTCAGTTGAGAAGCATTTGCAGAAAAGGAATGTTCCTGGTCCTACCTTCCGTTTGTTCGTTGACTCTGGCTACACACAGACCCTTTCCCTCTCTTTTACATAATCAATTTTTTCCTTTTTACTGGGTCATTTCACAATCATACAAATATGCTATTATCTCTCTCTCATCTTAGAAAAATGCAAATATGCAGCTAACAACCTTTACATAGCAAATTTTTCTTGCCAGATACCACCAGGGATGTTTAATCTCTCTCTCTCTCTTTTTTTTTACAAAAATTTTTCAAAAGAATAAAAGAATCTTTTAGGCCCACTGTCTCTCTATTTGCTTATTTCATTGTCTCCTAAATCTCCATCATACAGAGTTTTGCCCCAACATTTAATTAAACTTCTCCTCTACTCTTAATGGTTCTTTCTTTTTCTCACATGACTTGATCTATTAGCAGCACCTTATATAGCATGTCACTACCTTCTCTTTTATTTGCCTTTCTGTTTTTCCTATTATTTCTCTACTCCTCTCTCTCTCTCTTGTTTTATTGTTACTGCCTCTTTCCCTAGAACTCTTAATGTTGGAATTCTCAGATCTTGATACTTGATTTTTTCCCCTCTCATTTTTCTTTACACTTGCTTCCTCAGTGATTTCATTCAATCTCATGGCTTTATATGCAATCTAAATGCTAATGACTCTCAAATTTATATTTCCATGCTATATCTCTATCCTGAATTCCACACTCATAACTTCAATTGCATTTTTTACACTTCCTCTTGAATATTGTGATTATAATGGGTCTATTTCCCCTCAAATCTGTTCCTCACTCTCTTCTGCTAAATTCATAACACAGAGGACCTGACTATTAGAGGTTGTGTATTTCAGGGTTTCCTAAAAGCTGGCTTCCAGTGGAATCAAGCCACAAGAGACACATGTAGAAAGATGAAAAACAGGAGAAAGGAGGATCAAAGTATTCTCTCAATCCCTCTCTGTCTCACCGTCATCCCTGAAAGAGTTGTGTTTCTCCCATGACTCTAACTTCTTTCACACGGGCCACTGTGGTTCCAGTTCCCATTGGCAACTGCTCTCCTCAGCTCTAAGAATTCAGCCCACTGGCCTTGTCCCTCCACATAAAGGTGGTAGCAGCTTCATATTGTTTCTAAATTTGGGGTTGCCTCCCAATCTCCTGATTGGCTTTTTGTAAAGCTATTTTGACTAACAATTACCTGAACTCAAAATATTAAAAATGGAACTATGACCCAGCAATTCCACTTTTGGGAATATAGCAGAAGAAACCTGAAATACTAATTGTAAAAAATATATGCACCACTATGTGCATTACAAGTATATTTACAACTAGAGGCCTGATGCACAAAGCTTTGTGCAAGAATTGGCCTTCCTTCCCCTGGCTGCTGGCAGACCTATGCTCTGGCCAGAGCAGCCATTCCACTCCGACCTGGAGCTGCCTTTCCACCTTCCCATGCTGCCCAGAGGCCCTGAGCATCTGGGATGGTGCAGAACGCCCCCAGCTGCTCAGCGCCTGTGTATGCAAATTAACCCGCCATCTTTGTTATGGTTAATTTGCATAATCATTTTTGATTAGCTGGTGGGTGTCATAAAGGTATGGTCAATTAGCATGTTACTCTTTTATTAGGTAGATAGCCAAGATTTGGAAGTAGCCTAAGTGCCCATCAGTAGATGAATGGATAAAAATGCAGTGGTAAATAAAAGAAAGAAAAAAAAAATGAAAAAAAAATGCAGTGGTACATTTATGCAATGGACTATTACCCAGCCATAGGAAAAGAAGGAAATCTTAGCCTTTGTGACAGCAAGATGGACCTGGAGAGCATTATACTAAGTAAAATAAGCCAGTCAGAGAATGAAAAGTACCATATGGTTTCACTCATATGTTGAATTTGATGAACAAAATAAGCTAACAAACAAAATAGAAATGGACTCAGATCGAAAACAGACTGATAGCTGTCAGAGGAGAGGGGGTTTGTGGTCTGGGTGAAAAAGCTGAAGGGATTAAGCAAAAAACACCAACAACAGAACCAATAACTGTATAGTGATTATCAGAGGGGAAAGGGGCAGAGGAAGAAGAGGGTAAAGGGCATAGGGGAGATAAATGGTGATGGAAGGAGACTTACTTGAGATAGTGAACACATAATATAATATATAGGTTATGTATTACAGAGTTGTACACCTGAAACCTACATAATTTAATTAACCAACATCACCCTAATAAATTCAATAAAATTTTAAAAATTAGATGGTTAAATTTTATTTATTAAAAATGTATAAAAGGAATGGGGTAAAATATATCAACCACAAACAAAAAACAATATCTACACTAATTATCCTTTTATGAAAATTCTCAATTTCCATTTTCTTGGTTGAGCTGCCACTACTTCAGAAATCATACAGAAAAGCCATAATAAAGATGCCTCCAAATAAATTGCTATTGTCCATCTCCCTGCCCCTGCCATACCTGGTCAAGCTTCTCCATCCCACTTGATGAAAATTCCATTTTTTCTGTTTCTTGAACCTGCAAACTAGAACCCAATTACTTCTCACCATCTCCAATAGTGCCTGAATCACTACTATTTCTCTACCTCCTGAATAACTTTGATACCTAATTGAAATCCCTCTTCTAAAATTGACTTCTTACAAACAGTTATGAACACAATATCCATAGTGATCGTTGAACTATAAAAGTCAGAGCATGCCATTTCTCTTCTTAGAAACTATCTGGCTCTGCATCTCATTCACAGCCAAAGTCAAGGGCAGTGCAATGCTTAAAATATCCACTCATCTCCATCCTTCCTGGATGCCTTGTTCACGTCAACCGGGCGCATAGCTGTTTTAGGCCTTTGCATCGGCTGCTCCCTCTGGCTGGACTCTGTTTCCACAGAACAATGTTTCTGTCAATGCCGGACCCCATACATGACGGTGGTCCCATAAGATCATAATGGAGCTGAAAAATCCCTATCGCCTAGTGAGTGACGGGGTGGCCATCCTAACATCATAGCGCAAGGATTACTGCATGCGCTCTCTCATTCTATCCACAGCAATGCGATATGTTATAAACGCCTGGGGTGTGGGGCTCCATCCAGAGCCTGGTGAGCTTCCCATAAAGTCTGCCCTTCGTAAACCAGTGTTACAACTGGTTCTTTTTTTTTTTTCTCTTTTTTTTCTTTTTTAATATATATATATTTTTTAATTGATTTTTTACAGAGAGGAAGAGAGAGGGATAGAGAGTTAGAAACATCGATGAGAGAGAAACATCAATCAGCTGCCTCTTGCACATCCCCTACTGGGGATGTGCCCGCAACCAAGGTACATGCCCTTGACCGGAATCGAACCTGGGACCCTTGAGTCCACAGGCCGACGCTCTATCCACTGAGCCAAACCGGTTTCGGCACAACTGGTTCTTAAGATTGCCAGACGCCCTTCAATGATAACCATTAGAAAACGTTTAAGAAAAAAAGTTTATTACTTACAGACCCCAGAGCCTTCAGGACGCACCAGGAGCCTCAGAGCGAGGCGGTAAGCAGAGTTGAGCCTAACCCGGTGCACGTGGGCCTGGGCTTCCGCTTTCATTGAGGTGGGGGTTGGAGGTGGGCCTAGCGTTGCCTGCATGGCTCTTCATTGGTGAACCTAGAACCTGAGAGCCCGAATTTAAAGGGCAGGAAGAGGCGGGCTGGTGCTGCCCAGTGGTTGAGCATCCACCCATGATCCAGGTCACTGTTCCATTCCTGGTTGCAGGCTTGATCCCCAATAGGGGGTGTGCAGGAGGCAGCCAATTAATGATTCTCTCCCTTTCCCTTCCCCTCTCTGAAATCAATAAAAAATAAATAAATAAATAAAACTTAAAAAAATAATAAAGCTTGAGAATAGAAAAGAACAAGTAGCCCAAATGGTCAGTTATCCCCCCTAACCAAGGTCTCTGACATAAAGGCGCCTCAGTGGGGGGAAGCAGTGGCTCGGGTTCCCAGTCCTGAGCTGGGTGCAGGGTGCTCCAGACAGCCCGCTTGGACCAGGATGCCTGCCTGCCAGTCAGAGCTTAAATCAGGCACTTGCATCACAAAAAGAAAAGCGGACTGTCGGGGCTCACACTGGGATTCCTCATGTGTTTGTGGTGATGCTGGTGTAAACAAACCTGCGATGCTGCCAGTTCTATAAAAGCCTAGCACATACACTTACAGTGGTGGGCTGTACCATCTGGGTTTATGTAAACGCACTTACTCCATGATGTTGGCAGAACAAAAGCGCCAAACCACACATTTCTCAGAATTGTATCCCTTTCTTTAAGTGTCACGTGACTATATATACTTAGTCTCTCACCAATTTTAAGTTTTTACTTAATGCTACCTTTTTAAGGATGCTTACTATGGTCTTCCAATTTAACATTGCAACCTGCCCTATTGATCAGTATTAAAAAAAATTAAATACGAATAGTTGAACACGATAGATATGCTCCTACCCTTATAGTAATAACAATCTACAGGGATATTAAATAATTAATAACTCATTGCATTATTTTCCATCTTTCTAAAAGAAATAATACAAATGCTTTAAAGTTTGTAGTATTTGGAAATGCTTAATATGAATCAATAGGTGATGTCACTCTAAAAGTAAAGTGACTAAAAAAAAAAAAAAAAAAAAAAGCCTAGCTGGTTTGGCTCAGTAAAGTGTTGGCCTGTGGACTAAAAGGTCCCGGGGTTTGATTCCGGTCAAGGGCACATGCCCTGGTTGCGGTCTCAATCCCCAGGAGGGGGCGTGCAGGAGGCAGCCAATCAATCGCTCTCATCATTGATGTTTCTGTCTCTCCCTCTCCCTTCCTCTCTTAAAACAATAAAAATAAAAAAGTATTAAAAAATAAAGGTAATGTGACCTTAGACTGCTTCTGTTTCATTTTTGGAATGAGTTTTTTTTTTTATAGTCTAAAAGCACATACTCAAGATTAAGACAGAATTGAATTTAAATAAAAGTTCTACCAAACACTGGCTACTCTGCATCTCTCCACCTCAGGGTTCTCATCAACAAAATTGAACTAATAATAATAAATGAGATAAGTTATGAAAAGCTTTTCCCAGTACAAACTAAATATTTGAAAATGGCAAATACTCTATTGAAAAATAATCATTATCACTTATTATTATTAACTTATTCTGTTTATTAAATTTATAATTGACTGAGACAAACTAGACTTTATTTTAAAAATAGCAAGTTTGACAATTAAGTATGAAAACTGGATGAAGAAACAAGGTGTGGGTTTTTTAGAAAGGAAAAAAATTAGGATAAAGTTAAAATTAATACCTACTATGTGGTATTGCTTAATAGCATCACACTTGATCTATATGAAAAGCCTTAAAAGTGTATATGAATCATCACCATCATTTCACAGGTAAGAAAACTGAGGTGGCAAATTAAACAACTTGCCAAAGTTACAAAAACCAGAGAATTGGACCCAGATCTGTAAATCATGTTCTCTAATATCTAATAAAATATTTATGCTAAGTATGACATTAAAAATAAACAGTTTGACCCAGCTGGTGTGACTCAGTGATTGAGCATGGACCTATAACCAGGAGGTCATGGTTCAATTCCCGGTCATGTCACATGCCTGGATTGCAGGCTTGATCCCCAGAGGGGGTTATGCAGCAGAAAGCCAATCAGTGATTGTCTCTCATCATTGATGTTTCTATCTCTCTCTTACTCTCCCTTCTCCTCTGAAATCAATAAAAATATATATTTTTAAAAATAAACACTGTTTGAATGGAGATCCTGAATAAAATGAAGTTAATATTCCCCTTTTAAAATGTATTACCAAATATTTGTATTTTCTAGACATGCATCATAAATTAGATAGACATGGAATGATATGCTAAGATATGATTGTAAAATAATTGGCAAAAAGAGAAAAAGAGTTCATGAAGGAAGTATTGCAAAACCAGTGGTATTTGTTGGATTTGGGTGATGATTATATGTAGATTTATTGACTTATTTAATGTGGGTATGAAAACATGGTAAAAGTAAAATAAGAACAGAAATATTATATTTTTAAAGAAATAGTACATTGTGTATCCTATATAATAAAAGAGAAACATGTAAAATTGACCGTACCTCCACTACACTCACCAGCCAATCAGGAGTGCGTATGCAAATTAATCCAACAAAGATGGTGGGTTAATTTGCATACACAGGTGCTGGGCAGAGAGCAGAGCAGGAGAGCTGGCAGAATGTGGAGCGGCTTGGGGAACTTGGCTTCCCAAGCTGCCAGACAGAGAGCAGAGAGGGAGAGCTGGTGGTTTGGAGGACTTGGCAGAGCAGGAGGCCTTGGGATGGAGACAGAGCAGGAAGGAAAAACCCAGAGTTCAGGGAGCACCAGGAATTCTGGGAGTAGTAGTTCTGGTGGCAGCCCCAGAACCGGAAGAGGAAGCCCAGAGAGTGGGGAGCACCAGGAATGCTGGGAGTCATAGTTCTGGTGGCAGATAGATCTCCTAGACACTAGAGCAAAGTGAGCCTGTAGCAAGTTAGTGTTGCCCTGGGGGATGGAGGGAAAGCAAAGGTGAGAGACATAAGTAAAATCAGAGTGTCCAGGAAAAATTAAAGGGAATATATCCTAAAACTTCTAGGAAATCTCCACCAATGAAGCAAAGAAAAAAAAAAAATGCCTCTATTATTCTGTGAGCAACAAACCAAACTGGGTTGGAGGTCTCAGACAATTTTCTCATATGGTTGCAAAGACAGACAGAAACTCCTGGATTGGAGAGGGCTCCCAGATTGGAGAAGGTGCAAGTCAGGCTGAGGGACACCCCCCCCCCCCGCTCCCCCCCCCATGCACGAATCTTCGTGCACTGGGCCCCTAGTAGTACTATATTTGATCAGAACCAAAGACTTTGTGACATTTGATGAAATAAGATTATGTCTAGAATCTGTTCATTCAAGGTAGCAAAGACCCATATTACACAGATGATATATTTAATGAGTAATTACACTGAGTGATGTGATTATTTATATTTTTAATTATACAATGTCTTTCCTTTGTTATCCTTAACTTATGGTATTAAACTTATATAAATGTAATATACACTGTATCTCAGGATCTATAATCTAAATAGTGTATATGTATAATAACATAATTACAAAAAGAAAGGATCAATGTATATTGCTATCATGCACAACCATTATTCATTTAAATTTTATTTTTGTTTTACATCTCCCTCAATTGTTGTAAACAAATAATAGTTTAAATCAATATTGTTAAAGTTAAATTTCAATGTGCTTATTAATAAATCAGAGAATAATAATAATTCAGGTTGCTCTAAACTTTATAAAAATTATCTACACATAATGACCATTATGATTTTCAACTTAAATTCTTTGTCCTTAACTATTTTTAATTTTTATAGATTTAGCACTTCTAATATTACTTATTCATTTATTTACTTATGTGACACTATGAATCATCCTCAGCAGATTCTTGCTTACAAGACATAAACTTAATTTATTCTATTGTACCCTTTTGTGCCATCACGACTGTGGGTTTTGTAATTTCCTGGACTAAAAGATATCTGTTTACATGGTAAAATGCCAGGCCGTATAAAATCCTGCCTGTATTCAGTTGCATTTTTGTTTTTTGTTGCAATGAGTTATTAGATATCTTACTTCACTGTATTGTATTTCTATCATTTAAATATTTGATTAAAATACCTAGTTTACCGGACATATTAATGGAATGGACATGTAAACATGCAACCCAATTTTAGAATTAGGATAATATAAATAATTTTGCAGCTATTTTTCATTTATTTTCTGCTACACAAATGCAAATAAACTCTTGCATTTTGTGTTTAGAATTCTGGTCTTCTTAGTAGATAGCAGGTTATTAACAGTCTAATTTTTTTAATCCAGACAGTGTATATTTGGATATTATTTCTTCCATTTTCCAGCCTGCTCTGAATCTATTCCTAACTTTTATCCCTGGTTTCTTTATGAAAATCCAAGTAATTATAGAAAGGTGGAAAAAAGTGAATGATAAAACATAGTGTTTTTAGGTGCAGAAATGAAGAACTGGTCATTTTAGTTAAATGAGGTTGCCTTTCTGACTGAAGCCCCAAATCAGAAATCACAGAAATTCAAATAATCATATCTCTTACTGAATTGTAATTGGAACATTTTCATTGATAGCCATGTCATCATGTTAATGTTTGAATGTTAATGTACTGATAGAAATACCTTAGAATCCTAAATGGACAAAACATATCCTAAAGGGAGGCAATGATTTTTTAAATTGCAAATTGCTCCCATGAATCCTTTCAGAAAAAATGAGAAGAATTTGGTTGTGAAGTCCATTTAACTGTAAAATAACTGAGTGGGTCCAACACTGTTTACTGTGTTATACAAAGAAAGATCCCAGATGAGCTACCTCATTATGTCAATAATTCCAGGAAAATATCAATCATAGATCATTGGTTTGTGTAAAACAGCATAGATTATGGGAAAGAAAAGAACTTCTTGTGCACGGCTCCTCATTCAGAGGGTCTAGATGTGAATCTCTCTCTCTCTCTCTCTCTCTCTCTCTCTCTCTCTCTATATATATATATATATATATATATATATATATATTGATTTCAGAGAGGAAGGGAGAGGGAGAGGGAGTTAGAAGCATCAGTGATGAGAGAGAATCATGTCCCACGTCCCACACTGGGGATGGAGCCCACAACCCTGGTATGTGCCCTGACCTGGAATTGAACCATGACCCTAGTTCATAGGTTGATGCTCAACCACTGAGCCATGTAGGCCATGCTAGACATGAATCTTGATAAGCTATTGTTTGTTAAGGGATCTGTTTACCTAGGTGAGTAGAATGTGGCTTCTGAAAATTGAAGCTGCAGGAATTTCCTGGTAAATAATTTACTGATTTGCAGTTTTCCCTTTTCTAAACAAACATTTTCTGAAACAATTAATTTTCACACAGGAATCTTCTTTCTTTTTCTTTTTTCATGTAACACTAGAGGCCCAGTGTTACATGAAATTCTGCACAGGTAGGGTCCCTAGTGGCTGCCGGATGCCTTCCTTCATTCCGTGCCGCCCCCTAGTGGTCAGCGCACGTCATAGCAAGAGATCAAACTCCCGGTCTCCTGGTCAAACTCCCTAGGGGACACTTTGCATATTAAGCTTTTATATATATAGATAATTTATTTCCTCTCATTTATGGAAGCAGCAAATATTTTCATTCTAAGAAATAACTTTTGAACAGTAAAATTTCAAGCACGGATAGGAAGGTCAATTTGAGGATAGAGGCACATCCCATGACAAGCAAATCAAAATTTAACCTCCAAAGGCCTTACCTACAAAAAGAATGGTTTTGTAATTGGTGATCTTCAAGACCCCTGGGTGAGATTCATGGAGTGGTGAATGTATGGTGCATTGATCAAGCCCCTCCTCTAACCATGCTTTCATTGCACCATGTTTTATAGCACATTCAATAGCCAACTTCAGAAAGTCTGTGAAAGAGTGATGTGCAAATGTGTAGAAGGTAAACTTGACCCAGGTTTCTCAATTCTTAGTTTTAAGAGCTGTATCATGTTAACACAGAATATCAGCTTTCAGTACCTGCTAATCATAATATATGTTGTCTCAATGATCTGAAGTTAAAACTTTTAAGTAGGTGAGAGAGTGGTAGACTTTTCCTTGTAAAGTGTAAAATAGAAAATGTTGTAGGCTCTGTGGGTTACATGATCTCTTGAAACTGCACAAATTTGCAATTTTAGCTCCAAAGCAAGCATAGAAAAAATGTAAATAAATGTGCATGACTGTATTAAAAAAAGTTTTTATTTCATTTTTAAAAACACTATGTAGAAGTTAGCATTGCCCTGTGGGGTGCAATTTGCTGAGCTATTTAAATTAATATGGTGCCATCTTATAGTTTCCACATATTCTCGTTACCAAAGACATAACAATTCTACAGGCCATTTTCATGGCATATCTCTCTATATAAAAGCCTAAGTGACCAAACAACCGAATAACCTGTCGACTGGTCGCTATGACGTGCACTAACCACCAAGGGACAGACGCTCAACGCAGGAGCTGCCCCCTTGAGGTCAGTGTGCTCCCACAGCAGGAGCGCTGCTCAGCTGACCAACGGGTGCCAGGTGCTGGCGAGCACAGCTGGGGCAGTGCGAGCCTCTTCCACCTCTGGGGCAGCTCTATAAGGCACTCGCAACACTACAGGGCAGCAGCAGGCGCAGTGGGGCCCGGGATGAGCGGGAGCAGCTCCTCCCCGGCCACCTGGCTTAACCACTACTACATCCCTCAGGGGAAACCAGCAGTCGATATCCTGCAAGGGGTCCCTGATTGTGAGAGGGCACAGGCCAGGCTGAGGGACCCCACTAGTGCACGAATCCATTCACTGGGCCTCTAGTACATATATATAATATATATGCATATTTATAAAATGCTAGGGTCCCAGTGCACAAAATTCGTGCACTGGGGAGGGGTCCCTCAGTCCAGCCTGCCACCTCTCACATACTGGGAGCCCTCAGGGGATGTCCTACAGATGGCTTAAGCCCACTCCCCATTGGGAGCGGACCTTCCTTTGCTTGAGGCAGCCCCATCACCCTGCTGCTGCCAAGGTATTTTTATCAACACAAACTCCAGTCCCTTCACCATGAAAAAATGACAACTTTCTTTAAGCATTTTCAAGATGTGTCTTTCATAGGATATGACATTTCTTTCTTTATTTTTCTTTTTATCCTCACCTGAGGATATCTTTCCATTGATAATTTCCCCTTTCCTCCGATCCCAAGCTCAGCCCCTTCCCAAGCCTAAAGCCTCCGCCCCAGGTTTAGGCTTGGGAAGGGGAGCCCCACCCCTCAGATCGCAGGCTCGGCCCCTTCCCATACCTAAAGCCTCCGCCTTATGGCCGGCTGGGAGTAACCTGGGTGCTGAGGAGGTTCCCCGGACCCAGGTGTGTATGCAAATTAACTGCCATCTTGGTTGGGTTAATTTGCATACTCACTCTGATGGGCTGTGGGCATAGCGAAGGTACGGTCAATTTACATATTTCTCTATTATTAGGTAAGATACGTATACAGCTATAACCAGTGGATAGAGCGCCGGCTCCGGACCAAAGGTCCCAGGTTCAATTCCGGTCAAGGTCATGTACCTTGGTTGCGGGCATATCCACAGTAGGGGGTGTGCAGGAGGCAGCTGATCGATGTTTCTTTCTCATCAATGTTTCTAACTCTCTATCCCTCTCCCTTCCTCTCTGTAAAAAATCAATAAAATATATAATATATATATATGTATACATATACATACACATTTACATATATATACATATGTCCACCAAGTAAGTGTACATGTATACCAGAACTCAATAAAATAGTGCTTCATCTGGCACTCAGACTTCTCTTTGACCTAGGATTTTATCCTACCTAATAATAGACAAATATGCAAATTGACCGTACCTTCGCTATGCCGTGATTGGCCAGGAGGCACGGGGGGGCGGGACTCGGGGTGGCCAGGGTGGCTGATTGGGCCGGCGGGACGCTGAGCTCACGTCACCAGTGGCGGCTCGAGCTCAGCATCTGTGCCATGGCTGTGCTGCGGCACAGAAGGGGCCTCTGGGGCAGCGAGCCCACGTCCTGCCGCGGACCATCAAAAGCGGGGGAGCTGGGTGCCTGTCCACTCAGGCACCAGCAGACAGGCACCCAGCTCCCCCGTGATCAAAAGCAAAAGCGTGTAGGGGACCCTACACGTGCATGATTCTATCATGCACTGGGCCTCTAGTCCATAATAACTAATAATAATCTTATAGGATTTTTATGATGATTAAAATAATGCTAAAATGTATAAATTAATCTAAAATCTTTGATGTATTTTTACATAAATCATTTGAAGTGATTGAGATCAGTGAGTTTTGAGGGTCTTAATGTAGCTTACATTCATTTTTGATATGTAAATTGTGGAGAGAGGTATTTTTACCTTAAATATAATTTATAGAAAATAGGAATGTAAAAATTACCAAATTTGAATATGGTGCTAGGGTTTCTCTGAATTGCTATTACCTATTTGTGTACATTTGGAATTTTCTATGGCATTCCATTTCTTTTTTGGGAAAAAAAAAAAAAAAACCTCAAAGTAATCCAAATAAGTAAACATTCGTAGTTTTTTTAAGGTAACTTTTTTTTAATATAATATTAAACAATAAGTGCTCTAAAAATGCCAAAAGTTTTTAAATTCATGTATGTGTGTGATTTATATCATATAATTCATTAGGTCAGATTTTCTGAGAAGCCAACACCAGGAAGTTATTATTAGTTGCTCAGAACACTTATGAGAGGAACTTCCTGTTAAGCATTAAGGAGAGGAAGCAGGTATATTTGTAGGGAGTCTTCAGACAATGATGGGGGTCCGATCCCTGTGAAAGGAGGGGTAGAAAGGAGGATTGGGAGAAAAGGAGTCCAGCCTGCAGCACATTTCAGAAAGTTTTGTCCAGACCAACAGGAGTCCTCAAAGTATTCTGCGGGAAGATTCCCCTGGTTACTAAGATGTGTACTCCACTAGCAGCCTCCCTCTTGGCCAGGAGTAGCCTCATACAACCAGAGGGGCAGCCAGGGTAGCTGCCCGTCATCTGTGTCCCCTGAAGCAGGACTTCTAAGTGGCCACCACAGGAATGACATATCAATGTGAAAAACAAGCCAACAAAACCATGAAATGATTACCTTTAACGCCCATTAGATGATGTGTTATGTCTGATACATTCTTAAATATTGAATCATATATATATACATATACTACAGTATGCATATGTGCATGGAAATATTTAATGAGAATGCTTCAATAGTATTAACATTGATTTTTTACATAATCCTAATTGAACTTTTAAAAATCCACTTGAAAGGAGAAAATAAAATATTCTGCTTTAATTTCACTAGTATATTTTTTTGATGTTTTGTAATCATAATGCTTAATTTGTGCTGTTCTCAGAACTTTAATTAGGACGCTAAATTGTACTAATAGCCATTAGGTACTTCTTAATTGAAGGCACATCATATGTCTGATGCGGCAGTACTAATTGGTGTAATTAAATTCTAATATGCATCAGTAGTCTAATTTTAAAAAGTGAATAGAAAGCAGATACAAATAAGTCAGTTCTTGAAACTGCATAGCTGTAAAATACATAAGTATATTTGCCTTTGTAACATACACATTTGTTCAGAATAGACAACTGATCAATTATATTTCAAATTGATTTCACCAGATAATCTGAAATAGAAAGTAAGAAGGATCGGTCAGGTAAAATGATGTGATTTCCAAAGGAACAGTCATAAAGGTGCAGAAGAATGCTTTTCTTTATTATAAATTCTTATGTAGGACAAACTCTGTGAGAGTAAACGAATTCCTTATTGTAATACGTTTGGAGTGAAATTACAACCCACTTAAATATTATTGGTATTCAAGCAAGAGGTGAACCAGTGGTGAGTTTCTGCCCTGCTAAAACAGTCTTTAAAATTAGCAAAAACACTATTTTTTTTTACATGTTCAAAAATGCTCCTGCATTTGGCTCTCAGACCTTATGTATTCCATGTAGTACATCATAATTTAAGAATAGAGTAATTTTGATTATACATTTTATCTCGATCTTTCTACTGAAATAAATAATGACTGAAATTAATAATGGGATGTGTATGTGTTTAATTAAATTATGTAGACTTAAAACAGAAAAGTAAATTATAAATTATTTTAATTTCCTTACTTCAGGAATTCTTAGAAAAAACATTTTATTTTAAAAATTAATTCAAATAGACATTTTTATTGAGATGCAAACTGAGATTATGAGTACAAATCTCAATATCATAGTCAATTTCATTCATAATCATTCAGATCACTGAGTACACACATGAGAAGCCTTTTCTCTGTTACTCGGTTTTCAGAACCTTTAAGATCTACCTATCTGGATATAGGCTCACAGCCGGCTTCATGCTTGTATGACCTGTGCAGCCACACAGGATTCCATGTGCATAATGACCTCTGTTTGGTTTAACACTCTGCTATCATATCTTGAAATTCTTAATAGTTTTTGAACAAAGTGCAACCCTCATTTTCATTTTGTACTGGGCTCTGCAAATTATGTAGCCGGTCCTGTATGGGCCTAGTATTTTCTTTCTTTTTTTTTTTTTTTTTTTTTTAATTTTCATTGAGTTTATTCAGCATTTTGATGTTGGTCTGACATTGGTTAATAAAATTATATGGGTTTCATGTGTACTATTCTACGACACATCATCTGTATATTATACTTTGTGTTCACCACTCCAGGTCAAGTCTTCCATCACCAGTGTTTTCTTACAACCAGAGATTTTTATTTTTATTTTTTATTCTTCACCCGAGGATATTTTTCCATTGATTTTAGAGAGGCTGGAAGAGGGAGGGAAAGACAGAGAGAAATATTGATGTGGGAGAAATAGGTAGATTGGTTGCCTGCTGCACTAGCCCCAACCAGTACTGGGGTCAGGGAGGAGCCTGCAACTGAGGTACATGCCCTACCGGAGTCAAACCTGGGATCCTTCGGTCCACAGGCTGACTAAAGACATGGAATATGGTTTGCAAACTCAAAGGGAAAGTTTTAAAGGGTATATTACTTTGCAAAGGTAGTAAAAAAATTTAAAAACTAAGATGATACAACTGTTCTTAAAGCCATTTAATATTGTTCATTTTGGAAGTACACCATTTCATTCATAGTGTTTGCAGAAAGAAGCACTGTTCATTTACTTTGCTACTGCACTTTGGACCATTGACAACAATAGATTTCAAAAGGAGATCTTTAACAATTTTGGACATTACTAAAAGTTATTAGTTCTCTCACAGCTATTTGGAAAGAATACATATTTTTATTTGATTTGTAAAAATATCCAAGTGGTTTTAAACTCTTCAGCATTTTGATCTTGGTCTGAACAACTTATTGGAATCCAAAAATCACCAAGCACCACACAAAATAACCTTGTCAAACTTAGTATTACCAGTGACTTGTGAAATTCTGAAAAAAGTAAAATGATCCCTTATAATGACCAAGATATTTGAAAATTTTAAAAAGTAAAATAAAACATGCTTATGCATATATATTACTAAATTAAAAATAAACGCATATCATAAACCATCAGTACAATTACTGAGTAGAGCTATCTCAGTAGTTGATTGTTTTACTATTGTTAATTATTTATGATGTATCCATTTCACAAAGGTAACTTCAGGTGAATAAATCAATCCCCTAACACATTAATGAGTTGAAGTCAGGTCAATGATAAGATGTTGATAGAAAAATAATTTGAGGCCAGACAAAAATTAATGTTGGTGATGTTTTTTTCGTTTTTGTTTTTCATTTTAAAAAGTGATTCAGAGTTTTATAGAAAAAGCATATCAGAGTTCTCAAATACCTTCCAAATTTTAAAAGTAAAAAAAAAAGTTTAAATTCAATAAGAGAAGTAAAATGTTTCATAGGCATATTTGAATTATGGGAAATCTAGGATACAGATTGGAATTAAACAAATGTTTAAAGTAGACTGGATATAAGATTTTCTCTTTGAATAGAACAGTCTTTTCAATAAGCCAGGGATTTTCACAATTTTCTATTTTTCTAACACATTTTTATAAATGCCAGAAGCAGAAACAAATAAAAGAGACAAATTACAGCTAATTTGGTGGAATCTGGGCTGGCTCCACAGAGTACAGTTAGGAAATAATTACATTAAGCTGAGCATGTGCAGAATTCCTGTAAATCTCAATGCAGTAGATAAAACAATAAACAATGTTAAACAAATATAGCATGCTGAGAACAATATATATGTATTGTCAATTTAACAGAATAGTTCTCTATTAATTTTAATGTAATAAAATTTCACTTTAAATATAACTTTAATAGAGCAATATATTTCACTAAGAGAACATTATAAATGTAGCAAAAAGTTGAAAAAACTACCTGTAATCATGACTTCCCAATACACCAAAATGGGTTTATATAATACTTGACAGCTTTCCAGTATCCAAGCATTGAGACTTTTCATTAAATCAGTGGTTCTCAACCTTTCTAATGCCGGGACCCTTTAATACAGTCCCTCATGTTGTGGTGACCCCCAACCATAAAATTATTTTCGTTGCTACTTCATAACTGTGATTTTGTTACTGTTATGAATCGTAATATAAATATCTGTGTTTTCCGATGGTCTTAGGCTCTACAGCAGCAGTTCTCAACCTGTGGGTCGCGACCCACAGGTTGAGAACCTCTAGCAGGGTCGCCTAAGACCATCGGAAAACACAGATATTTACATTACGATTCATAAGATTAGCAAAATCACAGTTATGAAGTAGCAACGAAAATAATTTTATGGTTGGGGGTCACCACAACATGAGGGACTGTATTAAAGGGTCCCGGCATTAGAAAGGTTGAGAACCACTGCATTAAAGAAAATCCCCATAAGCTCTTTATCTTGATAATGTTTCAGGAAGGGGCAATTTCTTCGTCTTCAGAACAACTCCTGAAGTCACTGAAAATATTAGTTGAAGAATTTTAAAAGTCATATTTTTTTTTCCTCCTCAAGGAGACTATCAGAGTGCAACCCCATGCCTATGTTCCTATGTATATCTCACTTTCTAGTCTTCTATTACCATACTGTATCACTGCATGGCTCTGTATTACCACCAGAACCATTTTTTTACCCTCCATCCCACATCTTTTCTTTAACATATATATGTATATACTTATTGATTTTAGAGAGGAAGTGAGAGAGAGATAAAAACATCAGTGTTGAGAGAGAATCATCAATCTGCTGCCTCTTGCACGCCCCTACTGGGAATTGAGCTCACAACACTGGCTTGTGCCTTGACCGGGAATCATGACCTCCTGGTTCATGGGTTGACGCTCAACCACTGAACCACACTGGCTGGGCTCCATCCCACATCTTGATAGGTCTTCTTGAATGCTTGTGCTCTGATGAACAAACATCCATACTTTCACAGAAAACTGGATCCTGGTGTGCCTGGAAAGCATTACCTCCTGAAAGCCCTCTCAGCAACATGGTACCTTTTTGCCCACTCTAGATTCACGAACCTGATAATGATCAAGAGGTTGGGTATATATGCTTCTTGGTTTTATTTTGCAGCTGCCGGATTATTATTGTTCTTCTGCAAAAACAAATAAGCAAATAAATATTGCCAATAAACTTTGCCCACTTTCCTGCTTATGACATTTATCTATATCAAACTTTCCACCCCTGAGTTCCCTTTCAAACAATTTGGTGTCTTTCTAATATGACAACTTTTGCTTTGGCTTTTAAGCAAAAGTTGTCATAGCCTTCTGACTGAAAAGCCTGTCATCATTCTCCGTTACTTTCACCTCTAATTTATAATGCTTCAAACGCTTACCCCTTCGTTTCTTGGCCACCACGTCTGTAATAACTTTCCTTCTGCCTTATTTTAAGAGCAATTATTTCTTGTGATTTTAAAAAATAATTTAAAGTATCTTGGATCACTTCTCCTGCCCATTTCACTCAACATCACTTGTTCAAGACCCAAGCTAGTAAAAGTTTTGGCCTCTTAAAGATTGTCAATCTATATATTTCACTATCTTTTCTCTCTTTTAATCTTCTCATTACTTTTCTACTCATTCAGGAAGAAATGCATAGTCCATAATTATACTTACCTAAAAGGTAGGATTTTTAAAAATTAAATTTTTGTTGAATGTACTTTTCCAATGAGCAACATTTTCTCATTAGACAAGTACATTCAACAAAAATTTACTTTTTAAAAAATGTTGCCAAATCCAATGGTTTATTTTAATTATTTTCACGTTTATTTCTCCCAAGCAACTCTGAAAGTAGCCTACTTTAGACTCTGAATCTATGTCAGGGTACCTAATTTAATTCCTAGATGTACTTTTCATCAAATGCAGTGAAACAAGTGTGAATTGGTTAGTCATTCCAGTTCAATCCAATTCTAATATTATCTGCCAATGTGGTACTGAAACATTTTTCATATTCCTAGGTTTTAGCTTTCACCATTCTGTAATATCTATTCTTGACATGTTTGTTACATTTGTGGGAATATACCAGCTGTTCATCCTCTCAGAACAATATCTAGACCCTGCTAAAAGTCTGGAACTTTTCAGATCAATGCTTCTTTTTTTAGTAGAATGTTTAAATGTAAATTTTTGCAATATAACCAAAGAAAACCACCTAAACATTTAGGAAGGATGAAGCATTATTTCTATTATTTGTGATGCTGACACAGTAAAATCAGATGGATAAATTTGCACTGTTTTCTTCTCAGTTTCAAATATGAAATGGCAAAGAATTATTACTTGCATTCAAATCTCTACTTGCCAGTAACTCAAAGAAAATTTCCCTATTTTACCATTGACATCATTTCATATATCTTTACAAGACTGATTTAACCAGAAACTATTTTTAATTAAATTGAGAGGAGGTAAAATCCACATGATATCACTTCAATTCAATATGTTGAAGCACATTGAATTGTAGTCATTTGTTTGAATATATAGTCAAGGCCATTTCAAAGCATGTACAGCTGTAGAAACAAAAGACTTGTCTGAGTCTGCCTTACTTGTTAACATTTTAAGTGGCTTGAGAATGGTAATTAAAATCTCAATTTAGTTCAGTTTGAAGAATCCTGTGAGGTGACATTAATTATGCTCTGACCATGGTGACTGTTGATTTCTATTGGAAGTTTTCAAGATAATTTTCAGGCCATGACAAAATACATTTGAGAGAAAAAAGATCTCAAAGTTTAGAACATTATGCTATCCCGCTAAGTCCAAAAATCCTTATTCGATGTATTTTCAAGTCTCTTATACGTTTCTATTGGACTTTTCCCTAAAATGATTTTTAAATTATTTTTATTGATTTCAGAGAGGAAGGGAGAGGGAGAGAGACATAGAAACATCAATGATGAGAGAGAACCACTGATTGGCCTCCCGCTGCATGCCCCACAATTGAGATCTAGCCTGCAACCCAGACATGTGCCCCGACCAGGAACCGGAATGCAACCTCCTGGTTCATAGGTCAATGCTCAGTCATTGAGCAACACTGCTAGGCTAAATTGAACTTTTTTTTTTATTATTATTCAGGGCCATCAACATAACTTCTTATGTTCTATTCTCTAAGCTACTGTTTTGATTTTTAGATTGACAATTAGCATGGATTTATTTAATGATGTTGTGTGTTAGAAGTCATGGTTGGCTACTATGATTTCCTGCTGGAATTCATGATTTACTATTTTAAAATTATATTCAACTGCCCAAATAAAAATCTTAACTTCTCTAAATCTTACTAAAATAAAATATAAAGTCTTCCTCAACAAATTAATATCATAGATTAGTTCTAGAATATTTCCAGAGAATTACAATTTTATTTTTATAAGAGAACATGTTAACTGGTATATATTTTTCTTTTTTTAAGTTTATTTTTATTGATTTCAGAGGGGAAGGGAGAGGGAGAGATATATTGAAACATCAATAATGAGAGAGAATCATTGATTGGCTGCTTCCTGCACACCCCACACTGGGAATTGAGCCCACAACCCAGGCATATGCCCTGACTGGGAATCAAATCATGACCTCCTGGCTCATACATCTAGGCTCAAACACTGAATCATGCCAGCTGGGCTGGTATGTTTTTTTCAATATTACTTTTGTGTTTTGTTTTGTGGTTGTTTTTATGCCTTCCTCAGATATCCTCTTTTATAAGCAAATGTTAGGAAAATAAGCACTTCCTAGAATGAGGACATAAAAATGAACATTGTCTAATTTGAACAAATATTTTTATGCTGAGTTAATAGCAGACAGAAAGTGGGGGGAAACTGCAAAATGAATTCAAGAACTCCAAAGAAAAGTGTTCTAAGTGTTTAACTATGTCAATGTTTTAATGTTAAGTTAACCTTTCATAGTAAGATTCCAAACAATGCTAAAGAGTGGGAAGAAGCCTGGGTATCAATAACAACTTCGGTTCATATGATGTTTAGGCTGTTGGCTCAGAGGTCAGCATACAAGCAGGTTGTGAGTTAGTCAATAATGATTAATCATATGAATGTTAACTTGCAATGTTATTGTCCACATGGAGGCACCTGCAGCAAGAAGGCCCTGGGGGGAAAAAGGCCCGCTGAAGCAAAAGGGAGCAATATCAGGTATGCAATGATTCCCCTGCTTATTATTTAGAACCGATTAAAAGCCATTTGAAATAAGGGCAATCTAGAGATATTAAAATTATTAAGTTGGTGTACACATCTCAAAAGGGAGTTAATGAGAAATTGACTAAGAATAGGTCACGGGAGAAAGCAGACCCAAAGGTCTAATTCACCTTTTGAAATTGATGGTATCCATTTGAAGGTTTAAGAAAAAGTCCATACTGCTAAAAATTGCTTTATGTTTTTTATCCAATTTATCTATGCTTGAATTTATTTGACTTCTAAATCTAATATGATTTTTAAAAAGTTATCTCACATTTGAATTTTACTTTTTCATTTTATTTTTCTCTGCCTGTCAAACTATATATAAGGTCCAGCTGATATCCAAATTTCACCTATAATATTTTGGCAATTGTGATACAATTTGACAATTATTCAATAAATTTATGTTACAGCAAACACAAGATAAAACTATAAAAAATTATACACACAAAAGAACTTAAGAAAGAAAAATTAAGCACAATCATGATCAATATGCTGTCATTAAATATTTTCAACTTTTTGTACTTATACACCTCTTCCAAAAACAAAAAAATACATCAATGCTGAATGCACAAAATAACGCTGAATAGATTACAGATTAAATATTACCTGCAAACAATCAAAAGCAATTTAAGTCTAATTCCTATTTTGTCTTAACCATAAAACTTTGAAAATGTTCACAGCACATGTTGGATTTTTATATTTAAAATTATTATGTATTGCATTATTACTATTATCATTTTGAAAACTTAGGGCATTTTAAATTGACCTTTATTAATATATAATTACATATAAAATATTTTGAAATTTTAAGTTATTTTGTATGTTACAGAATTTAGCAAGCGACCAAATAATATGTGGGAATGCCCGAGATACAGGAAAATCCATTTGTTTTCAGATGTTTCACATGTACTAGTACAGTGACTCAGGGGAAACTGTTTCTCTCCAAATCCTGAGCAAACCAATGTGGAGGAAGCTCTCCTTTTATACCCTTTTGGTTTCTTTGTCCCCCCAAATATGGATGGACTTCTGGACCTTTTGCGGGCTTTGCAAAAAGCCCCATGTGTTGGGATGGGGGCTGTGAGACCACACCTAAAGGCCTGGCCTGGTACCAGCGCTGACAACCCCCTCTGAGGGTTGTGTATTGTTCATGGTTTATGGCCTCTGTAAATGGGAGTACTTAGGTAAACAGGTCTTGCAAGATCAGATAATTAAGGAAGGGGCAGTGACTAGACTATAGGCTAATAGGAATGTGCATTCAGGTGGCTAGCACAGATTCAGATTGCTAGCCCCCCCCAAAATGTCTTATTTTCCCCATTGTGTACACACCCTTTGAATAGGACTCTAGTTTCCGTACAGATGTGGTATAATTTTTACATACAAATATGGTAAAATATTTAGAAAAATATTTTAATAGATCATCCTTTTTCCTTAGGGCTCTCTCTCTCTCTCTCTCTCTCTCTCTCTCTCTCTCACTCTCTCTCTTTATATATATATATGTGTGTGTGTGTGTGTGTGTGTGTGTGTGTGTATTTATATATATCCTTGAAGTTCTAGGACAAGCACACATATTCTGTTCTAATTATGTACTTCTAAGTGTTGATAAATAATTCATGATGCAACCAGTAGACTTGATTCTTCTTACTTTGCATTTATAATAATAAATTTGTGTCAGTGTTTTCTCCAAATTAAATGATAAATTATTTCATTTTTACTTTTACTCTTAACTTTGAACTTTACTTAAAATTGTGTTTATGTGATAACTTCTGGGGAAATACACATCTATTTTCTATCATTTAATGCTACACAATTGAGAGAAACAAGATTCAAACAGCATTAATTATAATACAAACATATTTAAATATAAGTGATGGAAATGTATTCTTTGTTTTTACATATCTAAATGTAAACCATATTACTTGGGTTATTTCACTTCTTTCATGTTTTTAAATACAATCTATTGCAATAACCTATTTGGAATATATTTCATGAGCAATTCATCTTAATACACAGTCTTATATATAAGGGGCTCCACCAACTACAGAGAAACAAAATAAGAATTTCAGTTTATGAAAATTTTATTATATCCTCTTTCAGACAGACTTTCTGAAGGCACATTATAGACATTTTGAAAAACTGATCACAAATTTTTAGTGGGGAGAAAGCTGGGTAGGAACTAAATTGTAAGAAAACTATGTGTGTTTCAGTAACTGAAACTCCTTGAAATAGGATCAAGCTGTCATTTATTTGCTTATGTGGGCACTGTCTAAATATAGATATACCTATAGATATAGAAGTAAAACAATGTTATAAATATTCCAAATAAACATAGTATTTTAAAATCTAGATTGAATTTTGAAAGTTAAAATTTCAACCAATCAAAGCAGAGAGGATTTTAATTTAATTTACAAAAATTTGCCCAGCTGGTGTGGTGCAATGGTTGAGCATCAACCTATGAACCAAGAGGTCACCTGTTGGATTCCTGGTCAGGGCACATGCCCACATTGTGGGCTGGATACCCAGTGTGGGGTAGACAGGAGACAGCCGATCAATGTTTCTTTTTCTTTCTCATCATTGATGTTTCTCTCTCTCTCTCTCTCTCTCTCTCTCTCTCTCTCTCTCTCTCTTCCTCTCTGAAATCAATAAAAATATATTTTAAAAAATCATCACATATCATCAAATAGATTTTCTTTAAAATAATAAGTGTTTCTTTTCTTCTTGTTTTTAATCAGCATAGAAAGCAAATATTTATACACTCAAAATCCTCCTTCTATCAAAATATGTATTTTGATTTTTCATTGTTGAAATAATATAAATTTGAGTTAGAGGTTATCCTAGTAAGGAAAGGTATTTTTTCAAGGCTATGTCATGCTTATCTTGCATACAATATAACCAAAGAAATATGGCTGCTGATGAATTTTTACCTAATCATTCAATATAATTTTTGCTCTCAAAAGAAGAATGACTAAATGAATTAAACAACAGTTAGCCAATTGGATTCAGTATGAACATTATATGCCCTTTGTGCATACTTCTGAATTTTAAAGGTCAATTATTTCTTTAGAAGATATAAATATAGTACTTAATTTTGAATAAATTAATGACTATGATACACTCAAAAATATACTTTTTAAAAAGTACTTTAATCACATTTGAACATGCATGTAAGAGGTTTTCTTTAGGGTAGAACCAAAAGAAAAATAAATTAAAAATTAAAACATTCCAAAATCCAAACCAAAAAATTCAAAACAATAACAAAACTATGCCAAAATATGTCTGCTTCTATTTTAATTGAAAAGTAAAAACAAATATGCTAAGTGAAATAAGCCTGTCAAAGAAAGACAAGTATCACATGATCTCACTCATATGTGAAATCTAATGAATAAAATAAATGAACAAAATAGATCCAGAGACAAAGAAGCATGGGACAGACTGTCAACTCTCAGAGAGAAGATGGGGGTGGGTGGGTGGACCGGAAGAGATCAACCAAAGAACTTGGATGTATATATGCATAACCCATGGACACAAACAATAGAGTGGGTATAAATATTTCTTTCTCCTCTGATTAAAAAGGCCTAGAAGGGGTGAATGGGGAATAAAGGGGATTAATGTAACACTTTCAGCAATAAATATTTTTTTAAAAATCTCTTTAGACACAAGTTAATGCCACTTAAAGTTTTTACAAAATTTTGATTATACACATGGAAATAATAAAAAGACTAAGAATTTAAAAAAACAACAACACAGAGTTGATGTTAACTTTCATGGATTTATCATTGTTGATTTTACTGGATTAGGTAATTAGAACTTAAGTTTTTTTTTTGTTTTGTTTTTTCACTATTACCCTAATTTTCTAACCTCAAACTTAGAACCCATTTACACACACTGGACACATCACTGCACTTGTAATTCTCTAAATCCCTCATTCTTTTCAGGAGCTCATTGTGTTTTTGTGCTTTATAATTTTCTAGAATTTTCCCCCCAATTTGTCACGTATAATAAGTATTTTTATTATTTTTTAAAATATATTTTATTGATTTTTTACAGAGAGGAAGAAAGAGGGATAGAGAGCTAGAATCATTGATGAGAGAGAAACATCGACCAGCTGCCTCCTGCACACCCCCTACAGGGGATGTGCCTGCAACCAATGTACATGCCCTTGACCGGAATCGAACCTGGGACCTTTCAGTCCACAGGCCGATGCTCTATCCACTGAGCCAAACAGGTTTTGGCCACATATAATAAGTATTTTTAAAATATAGTGCATTAATAGAAAATCTAAGATACTATAAAATGAACAGATCAGAAGACACAAGCCACAGAGAAGACAGTTTATTACTCACAGTTCCCTAGAGGAGGGAGGATGCCATCTTACAGGGGCCATGCAGGGAGAGCCTGGATCAGTCAGAGTCAGAGGGAGAGGGAAGAACTTTGAGCAAAGGCCTTTATTGTGGTTTCTGTGGGAAGGAACAAACAAGGCCAGGTAAACAGGGTTAGGATTGATTGATCTGAATAATTTCACTGGGTTCTGGAGCATAGGGGCTATCTCTTGTTGGCTGGTACCTGGCTGTCAGGTTAATTAGGGCAGAGATACAGTTTATCAGAATGTGAGAGCCTGGTAGGAGAGGTGGTTGGGGATTGGTTGGTTTGTATTTGAAAAGTGAACTACTAGAAGGAGGCAGATGGGTGAGGGGTGGTGACAAGGGAGGCAGGAGGCTCTGGCAAGGAGTTTCAGGCATATTATTGGATTGTCCAGAATAAGATGTGCCTGGCATATGTATGTGGGCAGAAGTGGAAATAAGTCTACAGAAGTTAGAAACATAGTTAATGCAATTATTCCACTTAAACATCTCCATAGCCAGTATATCATGACTGATTATTTATAAAAGGTAAAACTTTTTGTTTTTTGTTTGTTTTGTTAATCCTCACCTGAGGATATTTTTCCATTGGTTTTTTTAGAGAAGGTAGAAGGGAGAGGGAGAGACAGATAAACATTGATGTGTCGACATCTATTGGTTGCCTCCTGCACACACCCCAATCAGGGCTGGCGGACTTGAAACCAAGGGTACTACCCTTGACCAGAATCGCACCCGGGACCTTTTAGTCCATGGGCCAAAGGTTGACACTGTATCTACTGAACCAAACCAGCTAAGACAGAACTTAAAACTTTTAAAATCTTAGGTTCCCCTCCTTCTCTCTATGCTTTCAGTAGATGCTCATAACTCCTACATGAAGATGAGAATGTGGGCATGCCATTATAGAATATGGGCATTTCTATAACACACAACATTCAAAAACACTTAGATATCTTCATATCTATACTTTTAGTGATTCAATCAAATAGTCTGTTAAATTCTTATCTAATGACTGCCCTTCATCTTGAACTGTTTCAATACTAACTTTTCATGATTCCTTTATCTACCTCATTTAAATTTAATATTTCTATCTCAACTGAATTGACATTTCTCTTTTTAGCTGCTTTTTAAAATTGAAGTATAGCATATATAAGAAAAGTACACAAAGCATAAATGTACAGCTTGATTAAATATCAAGTGAACACATTTTCACTACACAGTCAAGAAATATGATATTAGCAGCATCTGAGAATTCCCTCTGATGCCCCAAAGGTGCACTAGATTATGCCTCTACCAGCAATGTATGAGTATTCCCACTTAAACATATCCTTTTCAACACTTGGTATTTTCAAGAAATGTTAGTCTGTTGTGATTTGAAATTTCAGTCCTTCAATTCCCAAAGCCATTTGGCATGTTTTCATGTTTAGCAGCCTTTTGAATTGTTCATTTTATGTGCATTTTCTATTCTCTTACACATTTTTATTGGACTTTTTAAAAATTCATTTTTCTTTATTCCCAGGCCATGAACATCATCTCCTGTGTTCTATAAGTATTGTTTTGGTTTTTAGATCCACACTTAGTATGGGTTTGATTTTACGAGGCTGTGTTTTAGGAATGAAGATTTTTGTTTCTTTGCTTTGTTTTTAATGTAGGCATACAATCAGTATTGCATCCATTATTGAATGGACTGTCATTTCTATCAATTATCAATTGGAATAAACAATGGAATTTCAACAAAAGCTAAGTGCTTACATATGTGTAAATCTGCCTATGGCCCCTCTAATCAATCTTGATTTATTTGTCTATACTTGCATAAATATAACACTTTCAATTGCTCTATTTTATAAATTTTTCAAATCAAACAGAGCAAACCCTCTACTTAGTTGCTCTTCCTCAAGATTTACTTTGCTGTTTTTTCTAAATAATTTATTGGAATAATCAAATTTGATGTATGTGTTTGTATTCCAGTGACTAAGCCTTTTTATTATCTCTGTCCAGGAGATTTTCTCTATTGGAAGAAGCATCAGAGAAAAATCACCTTTGAACCTCATGACTTCATTGGAAGGGACCTTGTCAAGTACTGTTAACAGCAAATATCAGTGAGACTCCAAACAATCATAAGGCAACTCTAATAGGGGATCTCAAACTGTAGGTTCTAAGAGATCCTTTAAAAGCATCACCAATGGACACAGACACCAGGGGGCTGAGAGCATGAGTGGTGGGGAGGTCGGGGGGAGCAATGGAGGGATAAGGACACATATGTAATACCTTAATCAATAAAGAAAAAAAAAATTAAAAAATCTGTTCTTTGGAAGTAAATAGATGACCCAAGACCTTTGGAACAAGCTACTAATCTCTAACAATGAATAGTTTATACCCAAGATGGATCATTCTTCTGTCTAATGTCCCACCCCCTTTATTTCATCTGACCACTTAATGTTATTCTTCTCATTTTCTATAAGAGACATCTGCTTTTCATTTACCCATAGTTGCCCCCTTTTCTCTTTTCTAAATTCCTTATTGTCATCATTAGATGAAAATGTTCTCATTCTAATCCCATTCTTAGATTATCACAGTCAATAGTCACTACCCTCACTCTTACTGACTCCTGGATATGCAGCCTTTATTACCAGACTCTCATGATAAAAAAAAAAAATAAATAAAAAAAAAAATCTCTGAATAATTCGTGTTTCATCAAACAGGAGCATAGGGAATTAGAGCTGATATCATTTCCACATGCACCAACATGGATGAATGACCTTAAACAATTAAAACTGACATTGCTAGTGTCCCTTTCTCTTCAGAAAACAATTACCGTAACCTTTTCATTAGTGCTCAGGTAATTCTTAATTTAAATTCATCAAACCTCATAGTGCAATAGACCAAATAGTTGCCAACTGGAAGAGATTAATAGAGATCCAAATATGTAACACAGCTAATGTAAATCCTTGGTTCCTACCTCATCTTGAGCAGTCTCTCCCCCACCACCCACCCCCCGGGGGGTTTTCATGTGCTTTTCCTATATATGGCCTCCTGCATGGCCAGGGTGCTTTGTCCTACTAGACTCAAACTATCACCATATACCTTTTAGCAATAGTATTCCAAGACTTGTCTGTACAAAATATCCTAATCCTATCAATCATCAAGGCTAAAAAGTTTGTCTCAGAAGCAATCTCCAAAATGAGGCTACCCATGATCATTCTATCATTATACCTCAGAATTATTGTTTATGTGAGTTATCAGAGTGTTGTTCCCAGTAGGGGAATCATAAATACAAAAAAAAAGAAACCTGTAATATACTTGTCACTAACTCTGGCAGAAGTTATTAATAATGTCACTTCTGTGCTAGATAGAACTGAGATTATTGAATGATTTTGGTAAGCTCTCACCTATATAGGTGGTACAAAGTTGTCAAGTACTCCAGATTGCTTGGTTTGCATAGAAAAAGGCACAATAGGCTATCTGTTTACTATCTCTAGGAATCAGCTAATCCTAGCTGTCCAGGAGGCCCGAAGATAAAACATGATGAAATGTGGAAAATTTAAAAAAAAAAAAATTAATAGAGCAAGGTAGAACCAGTAATACATTGCCTTAAGGAATAAGCTGCATGGCTCTCTAATGGTGATCTTTGGGATTCTTGGTTCTGAAGCATTTCAAAAGAACTACTATTATTCTTGTTTTTGTCATAGTGATCCGATGCTGATCAATTATGGTCCATCCACAGTCTTAATGTCTCCTTACAGCTTCTTTTTCATCAGAGGAATGACATTTACATAAAACTGCAATAAGTTCAAGACCTCATCATGTGATTAAAAATGAAACCAATTGAACAATGCCCAAGAAGAGAAAAAAATAAATCTCTAGCCTTCCCTGAATTGGTCATCTCTCACAAGCACAATAATAACCAACCAGGGAGGAAAGTGCCCAAATTACATATAATAAAACTTTGACCCACAACTTTGCAGCAACCGGCCCAGGAAAAGAAACCACAGCCTCTGCTTCAATCAGCCCCAAATGGTTACACTGTTGACAATAACTACCAACTTCTCTTTTGTCCTTGATGACAACTCAGAATCAATCAGAGAAAAGCATGTAACGTGGACCAATCACCTATGGTGCTCCACTTTCACTTAGCCCACTTCAGCATCTCCAGGCCCATAACCTTCCTAAGCCTGCGCTTTTTCTCACCTGTGAAGCCTTCCCATTCCCTGCCTGTCTCTCAGTCTCTGCTGAACAAGTGTAATGGTAGCTGACCCTCTTGTAACAAAATCTGAATAAATAGGTTCAGTACTGGTTTGAGTGGTATTCGTTTACTTTCACAATCTAAAAATAAAAACACCTTTATAATAACATTTAAGAAACTTCCCCTAAAATCAAGAGCAAAGCAAGAACAGTCATTTCCCCATTTAATTCAACATATTACTGTGAGCACAAAACATTACATAAACAAGAAAAATAAAGGGAATAATGATTTAATAAGAGGATTAAAATTTTCTTTATTTGCAAATGCATGATTACTTATGTAAATAAAACTAAAGAATTTATTGAAAAGCTTTTTAGAACTAATAAATAAATGTACTAAGTTTGCAGCAAACAAAATTAATAATACAGGGTGGGACAAAAGTAGGTTTACAGTTGCTTGTGTGGAAAATAATAGAACTAATAAATAATAACACAAGAATAAACTTTGTTTCATTAACTCACAAGTGCAAACCTACTTTTGCCTCTCCATGTATATAAAATTATAATGTATTTCTACTTACCAGCAATATACAGTTAAAATATAATTAAATATTCTATTTACAATAGAATAATCACAAACATAGTATCTAGGAATAAATATTATAAAATATGTGTGAGACTTTTATCTTAAAACTATGAAATTACTAAAGAAATTTTAAAAAAATCAAAAATAGTGAACTATACATGTTTATATTGAATGTTATTAATATTAAGGTCCCTGTTCTCCTTAAAATAACCTACAAATTCATTTCAACTTCAATAAGAATCAGAGCAGATTTTAATACAACATAAAAATAATCTATTTGTTGCTAAAATGTATATGAATATTTACGTAAAAATACAAAGGACCATGTATAACTGAACTAATCTTGGAAAATAATAAAAATAAAAGGTCTCACATTTAATGATTTCAAGACTCACTATCTAATCTAATAATAGACAAATATGCAAATTGACCGCACCTTCGCTACACCTAAGCCACGCCCCCCAACCAAGCCACGCCCACCAACCAATCAGGACGAGTATGCAAATTGCCCCAACTAAGATGGCGGCTGATTTGCATATCAAGACAGTGTCGAAAGAAGCCAAGAGCTGCAAAGGGGAGTAAAGCTTCGAAGAAGCAAGCAAGCCAGGGGGGCGGGGGGAGAAGAAGGGAGGAGCGAAGTCAGGGCCGTGGGCGAAGGGAAATGAAGGCGGGCTGGAGGAGAAGGCGGGGCCGGCGGCAAGGGCGGAGCGGAGGCGGGGCCGGGGGCGAAGGGAAATGCGGGCGGGCTGGAGGAGAAGGCGGGGCCGGTGACAAGGGCGGGGTGGAGGCGGGGCCGGGGGCGAAGGGAAACGCGGGCGGGCTGGAGAAGGCGAGGCGGGCGGCAAGGGCGGGGCGGAGGCGGGGCCGGGGGCGGAGGCGGGGCCGGGGGCGAAGGGAAAAGCAGGCGGGCCGGAGGAGAAGGTGAGGCGGGCGGCAAGGGCGGGGCAGGGCGGAGGCGGGCGACAATGGCGGAGCAAAGGGAAATGCGGGGGCGGGCTGGAGGAGAAGGTGAGGCGAGGTGATAAAGGCGGAGCGGAGGCGGGGCCGGGGGCGAAGGGAAATGCAGGAGGGCCGGAGGAGAAGGCGAGGCGGGCGGCAAGGGAGGAACGGAGGCGGGGTAGAGTGCAGCAGGAAATCCCATTGCAGGAATTTTCCTGCAACGGGAAAGCTAGTATAATATAAAGCTGTATTAGTCAAGAAAGTGTAGAAATGGCATAGTGACTTGCGAGTGAAACTGCTGCTAGAGGAATACAGAGTGGGAACCCTCTGCTGTTCATAAGAGTGTGGTTCTTGGGGTTCCACTAAAATAAGAATTTTCTGAAGGTCCCACAGGAGGATGAGGGGTGGTAGAAGATGTTATTGGCGTGGAGTTACATAGCTCAGTTTCCAATGTCCCATTTCCCCCATGCCAGTCCTAAAAGAGGGGTAGGTAGGAGTTTGGCAAAGCCAGAAGCAAGGCCAGTGTCCAGAGTTTCCTTTTTATGTTAAAGCCAGGTGTGATTCACACCCAAACTAAGTAATGTCCATTAGTCCATGTGTGGAGTCCAACATGGCCCTGGGTCACATGGGCACATGGGAGCACATCCCCTGCCACAGGAGAGCTAGGAATCCAATGCATGAGAGGGAGAAGAGAGAAGAGAGGGGACTTTTGTTTGGAAGTTTATATATGCACTAGAGGCCCGGTGCGCGAAATTCGTGCACGAGGGGTTGTGTCCCTCAGCCCAGCCTGTACCCTCTCCAATCTGGGACCCCTCAAGGGATGTCCGACTGCCTGTTTAAGCCCAATCATGGTAGGATTGGGCCTAAACGAGCAGTCAGACATCCCTCTCATAATCCAAGACTGCTGGCTCCCAACTGCTCGCCTGCCTGCCTTCCTGATTGGCCCTAACCGCTTCTGCCTGCCAGCCTGATCACCCACTAACCACTCCCCTGACAGCCTGATTAATGCCTAATTGCTCCCCTGCCAGCCTGATTGCCCCTAACTACCCTCCCCTACAGGCCTGGTCACCCCTAACTGCCCTCCTCTGCAGGCTTGGTCCCCCCCAGCTGCTCTCCCCTACAGGCCTGGGTCCCCACAACTGCCCTTCCCTGCACGCCCAGTTGCTCCCAACTTCCCTCCTCTGTCAGCCTGGTCACCCCTAACTGCCATCCTCTGCAGGCTTGATCGCCCCCAACTGCTCTCCCTTGCAGGCCTGTTCCCTCCCAACTGCCCTCCCCTGCTTGCCTGATCACCCACAACTGCCCTCCCTTGCAGACCTGGTCCCTCCCAAATGCCCTCTCCTGCTGGCCATCTTGTGGTGGTCATCTTGTGTCCACATGGGGACAGTCATCTTTGACCACATGGGGGCAGCCATCTTGTGTGTTGGAGTGATGGTCAATTTGCATATTATTCTTTTATTATATAGGATTATTTAGGATAGAGGCCTGGTGCATGGGTGGGGGCCAGCTGATTTGCCCTGAAGGGTGTCCCAGATCAGGGTGGGGGTTCCCTTGGGGCAGGGTGGCCTGGGTGAGGGGCCTGTGGTGGTTTGCAGGCTGGCCATGCCCCCCGGCGACCCAAGTGGAGGCCCTGATATCTGGGATTTATTTATCTTCTATAATTGAAACTTTGTAGCCTTCTGCAGAGCCAAGCCTCCTGCTTGCTCTGTGGCAGCAGCCATCTTGGTTGGGTTAATTTGCATACTCACTCCTGATTGGCTGGTGGGTGTGGCTTATGGGTATAGTGAAGGCATGGGTCAATTTGCATATTACTCTTTTATTTGATAGGATGTTTTGCTTTCTTGCAGTGGCCATAGCCACTGATTTGCTCCCAGGTATGACTGGCAGAGAGGTAGGAACCTTCCCATGTCACTCAGATCTTACTGGGCATGTGTCTAAACTGCCTTTGTCTAGACCCTTCCCCCATCATTTAGCAGGGAACAGCCTTAGAGAATGTTAAATACAGCTTTTTGGCAAAGCTGTATAAATGGCATATCTATATCTAGTCTTCCCTTTCAATCCTTTCTGTTAAATAATAACCAGTTTATTACAAGGGCATCAAAACAATGGAGCACTCATAAACATGCTCCAATTTCTATGATGAAGTTATTTTCTACAAAGTCAAAGGGAAATTAAATAGAAAACAATACCTTTACAACAAAGCTGGGGCAACTAAACACATTTGTGGACATAAAATTAAGTTTTATTCTTACCTCACACAACACAAATTTGGCATGTATCCAATTTGAAGTGGGTAGACTTAAACATAAATACTAATGCTATAAAGAATATAGGAGAATAGTCTTATCTTTGTGTAGGCAAATATTTTTTTAAAGAAAACAAAAACATAATATAAAGGAAAAATATATAATTTGGACTTTTTAAAAATAAAATTGTATGCCCACTGGAAGCATTGCAAAAAATTTCAATAACTGGTCACAAAATGGGATGTTATTCACAACACATATATTCAAAAGTGATTTATACTCACCATGTGTTAATAATTCATAGTACTCCATAATAAAACATCTCACTCACACCCTCCCCAAATGGGAAAGATTATTGATTCTTTCACAAAGGGAGATATGCAGTTCACACATGAAGAGGTACTAAACATCACTATTTATTAAGAAAATGAAAATGTGAACTTTGACATACCTTTGCACATACATTAGTATTCCTTTAAAAAATCCTAAGGAGATTGACAACTGTTTTAGATATATAGAAAACTATTGTATTTTCTAAGTAAAATATGAGATAAACACTATGAAAAAGTTTATGTCTTATAAAGGTTAAAATATTTTTTCCCTTGAACCAGGAAATCCATTCTTAGATATATATCCAAGAGAAATAACAACCTATGCCCAGAAAAAGACTTGTTCAAAACTGATCAGAGAAGATTCATTTTTATGTTCTAAAACTTGAAACAACTCAATCATCACTCAACAGAAGACTGGACAAACATATTGTATATATTTATTAAATACAACCATTACTCAGAACTAACAACAGTAACAATAAATCAACTGGTGATATTTGTAACAACATGATTGGTATCTATAAAAATTATGTTCAAGAAAAGAAGTCAGGGACAAAAAGTTACATACTACATGGTTCTATTTTTATTCCATTCTAGAACCCACAAAACTAACTAATGTTTATGAAAATAAGAATGAAGCATCTGTATGATGTGGGAGTGGGATTTAAATGGAAAAGGCACAAGGAAACTTTGTGTGGTGACGGATATGCTCTGTAGCTTGAATAGTTGTTGATTATACAGGTGTTTTTACTCGTCCAAACTTATTTAATTGTAAACTTTAGAATAATGCATTTCACAGATTTGAAAATGTTTCCTCCATTAAAATAATACATTTCTTTAAAAAATCTTAATATTCTTTGCCCATGCAGCAGATATTGAGCTTAGTAAATGGGGGTTGGGGGGAGTCTCCATATATAGCACCCTTTTCCACATCCAAGTTTGTGATCCACTTAAAAATCAATACAGAGAATATGGCATACTGTTAATAAACTAACACATCTATAATAATAAAAGCGTAATATGCAAATTGACCGAACGGCTGACTGGACATCCTTCCAGATGACCTTCCGGACTACCTTCCAGACAAAGCCGGGGCTGCAGCCGCGGGATCAAGGCAGCTGCCATAGCTGCGAAGGCCTACTCTTGCACAAATTTCATGCATTGAGCCTCTAGTTTATTATGATTATGTAGATGTGGTTAAATTTTTCTATATTGACAGCAACTGAACTCTTTGACTGACTAAATGTCAGAATTAGGCAGGACACTTTTATTGCAGAATCAGAGAAGAACATGTGTTACTTGTGGGAGGTACATCTTTTAAACATATTTTAACCTTAAGCAAGCTTCATAAAAGTAATTTTTATAACCTTCTCTACTCTACTAACAAATGTGTTTTCTCTTTGATGCAGAACCAACCACATGCAGAGAGCCAGAGGCCTTTGTCTATCTTATGTGACATTTGAGTTGAAATGCTTAGCCTTTGCCACAGGGCACTGGTGAAAGATATATGGCATTTGATCACCTTTTGTTCTTTCTGACCCTAAATTTTTCTTTGTGTGAAGACCCTTCACAATTCTGGAGGTTCTTGTTGGTTTAACAAAGTCTAAAATCTTTATTTTTTTTACCCATCATAGTTACCTCTTCTCCGTTACCATCCTTTTTGACAGTTTTCCATCAGCTTGTCTGTGCCTGCTTTCATGAGCAAGTTACTTATACAATTGCTTCTTTTTCTCCTTTTCAAATTCAAAAATGAAAAGGAGAGCCAGGAATTGCCAACAGCTGGTTACTCAAAGACCCTAGGCATTCTGTCAAAAGCTGGTTCAGATGATTGTCTAGAATACTTAATGTTTTATTACTATCCATCAGTGCATTCATTTGGTTACAGGATTCTGACTTGATTTCTAAATCACTGACCCAAGTGAGGAATTTCAAAAGAGAGGCCTTCAGAAATACTATCATTAAGGGCATGCTTTGCTTTAAACAATCTTTCAAAGTTATTCTTAATGTTTAATCCATCACACTCTGACCTTCTCCAGAAGAGAAGGAAATGTAAATCTCCTAGACAGCAGAGAACAAACTGTCAGAAAAATGAAACTGTATTTTCTAATCGCTGTAGTTCTGTAACACGGCTCTCAACCCAACTGTCACTTCAGTTGCCTCACAGTCTTAGTAGAAAATATTAACCTTCCAGCTTTGAACATGAGAAAAAATAGCCTAAGTGTATCAATTTCTGCAACTAGGAAATGCATTAGGCAGGATCATAAAAAGAAAAAAATAATCCCCAATAGTACAATTAAGTCAGTGCAATGCAGGGAGGGTTTGCTGGCACTGTACAAAGCTGTTGAAGGGGCGAGGAAGAACACCAGGGAGTGCAGGTGCCTTCGGTTAGTGAGAGGAGAGGTTTTCATCACCCTGGGCTTCAAGGGCCACTGGCAGGCCAAGTTGACCAGCCACGGAAGGAAGGAGACATGGGCACCATCTTGAGAACAGTAATCTATGCTTTAGGGACAAAGCCAGTCACTGGTTAGCAGCCAGAGTCAAAACCACCCTGATATATCATAGAATTGTAAACTTGAAACCTATACAGTTAATAAGAAAACACCCTGATCTTGCTCTCTGCCTTCCCTGAAATCTGAGTTATTTGCTTTAACCCACGAATCTGCCCAGCAGCCTGAGGAAAAGGGAGCCCTTGTCGATGGGAGTCCATATCAAGCAGCTTCCAAGACAGAAGGTAACAGGGAGGAGCAGAGGGAACAGGAGGGGCAAGCCGCTGTCCAAAATGAAGAGAACTGATGTTGTTCATTTGGTAAGGTGACCAGATTTTAACATTGGTAAAGCGGGACACCATTGACCGGGGGTGACACAATTTGTCCCGCGTCCCGCGGCGTTTTAAAAAAGTCCCGATTTTTGGAAAGAATGCAGGACAAGCTAGGGAACGGCGGGAGAACGGGAAGGGAATATACGGTTTTCGGCGGCCATGTGGCTATTTAGCCAGGATATGAGTTTTATATTATTTTTGTTAATTTTATAATGTTAAACTTTAATAATAACAAATAATTGTTGAGAACTGATTATCGAGAACTGATTATCAAAGTTCACATTGTTGATCAGTTGTTAGAATTCGACCACCATTGTTTGGACTTAATGAACAATGGCATTTTTTGGGATTGGCAATGACGAAAACATTTTGTAACTGTCTCTCAGACGATACACATCGTACTGCGTGCTAGTAAGCTAGTTAAACAAGTGATGTCATTACAAATCAGCTATTTAGATAATTTAGTTAAGTAATTTATTTATTTATTTATTTCATAAATACATAAATTTTCTTGAATTTAGCAGACAGTACTCGTATTATTTATATTTTATAGTGGCGGCAAAAAGTCTAGCGCCGGCCTTGAAAGTGACACTTACAACTTATGGCAAATTCAGAGGAAAAATAATACAAGTTAGTATTGTTACTATTTAGAAATAAATATAGGATTAAAATAATTTTTAAAATATAGTTACTTTAAAACAATCAAATTAATTTAATTTATAAACTAACAATAAAATATGTTCATGTAATTATGTACCTACTTACTGTGTTTTTAAGCAATATGTATATAATAATTTATAATATAATTTTAAATTTTTTTTTTTAGATTTTTAACATAATGAGTAAGAAAAGAGGATGCAAATTCAACGATGATCTAAGGAGTGAATTTCCTTTTATTAAAAAAAAAACAAAAGCGATTACAATATAGACCAAATTTTTAATCAAGAACATCACCGCCCCCCGGGCCGAAACTGGTTTGGCTCAGTGGATAGAGCGTTGGCCTTCAGAGTCAAGGGTCCCAGGTTCGATTCCGGTCAAGGGCATGTACATTGGTTGCAGCACATTCCCAGTAGGGGGTGTGCAAGAGGCAGCTGATCGATGTTTCTAACTCTCTATCCCTCTCTCTTCCTCTCTGTAAAAAATCAATAAAATATATATTTTTTTAAAAAGACCCCTCCCCCCCCCCCAGTCAATGGTGTCCCGCTTTACCAATGTTAAAATCTGGTCACCTTAATCTATACACTTCCAGCTGATCATTGCTCTTGCTTTCTGATCCAAGTACCCACACTCAGTACATCTACCTAATGTACAATTCCCCCTTGCTTTATTAAACAAGAGTCAAAAACCAATAGCCATGAAGGGGAAAAAAATTAATTTGACTACAAGGAATTAATGTCTTTTCTACTAGTAAATAGACTTCAAAGATAGTTGACAGCTATAAAAAATATTTAAAGCATATGTACTAAAAGAGTATAGTAGGATACCTACAGATCTTTTAGGAAAATAAGAATGTCTGAATAGAAAAATGCTAAAAATATGTGAATAGACATTTACTGAAAGATTCAAAGCAGTAATCCAGAGACCCTTAAGTATATTTAAAAATCTGAAAAAGAAAATTAAACTGATGAGAGAGAATATTTTATTTAGAAATGTGAAATAATGAAGTAGACACATTTATGAAGCTTAATTTTAAACCCAATATGTGTAAAAACAAACTAGATTGCAAATTAAATATTGTCAGAACCCCAGAATATTCTGAGTCCCTTTCAGAGAGAAGCACCTAGTACCTTATCTTTTAGTATAATTTTATTGCTGTACTTTGAAAAGGTATGCCATAAATGCACCTCTAAACAATATACTGGGTAATATGGCCATTTTAACTCTGTTGATTCTTTCAATCATGAACATGGAATCTCCTTCCATTTCTTTGTGTGATTTTCTATCTCTTTTAATAATGCTTTTTAGTTTTCAATATATAGGTTCTTCACATCCTTTGTTAAGTTTATTCCAAGTTATTTTATTTGTTTGTTGCAATTATAAAAGGAATTGTGTGGGGGTTTTTTACTTTGTTTTTTTTTAATTTTATTTTTAGTATAGAGGAATGCAATGGATTTTTGAACATTGATTTTGTATTTTGCAACTTTAATGTAGTTGTTTATTGTTCCTAATAATTTTTGGTGGAGTATTTAGGATTTTCTACATAAAGAATCATGTCATCTGCACAAAGTGACAATTTTACTTCTCTGTCCCAATTTGAGTACCTTTTAATGAATGGGATGATATCAAACTAAAAAGTTTATGCATAGTTAAAAAACCACAAATAAAACAAAAATGTAACCTACTGAATGGGAGAAGGTATTTACAAACAACAGCTCCAGCAAGGGTTTAATATTCAAAAAAATATAAAGAAATCATGCAACTGAACACCAAACAAATAACCCAATTAAAATATGGGCAGAAGACCTGAACAGATACTTCTCCCAGGAAGACATACAATTGGCCAACGGATACATGAAAAGATGTCCAGCTTTACTAGCTATTAAGGGAATGCAAATCAAAACTAAAATGAGATACCACTTCATACCTGTTAGAATGGGCATTATCAACAAGAAAAGTAGTAACTTGTGTTAAAGAGATTGTAGAGAAAAAGTAATACCTAGTTCTGGTACAGTCATTATGGAAAACAGTATAGTGGCTTCTCAAAAATTATGAGTTACCATATGAGCCAGTAATCCCTCTTCTGGGTATCTACATAAAAAATTGAAAACAGTTACTCACAAAGATATGTTCAATGCAATATTATTCATGGTTGCCAAGATATGGAAACAACTGCCTTTCAAAAGATTATTGGATAAATAAGATTTGCTACATATATACAGTGGGATACTACTCAGCAATAAGAAAATATGAACTAATGACATTCGCTTCAACATGGATGGATCTTGAGAATATCATGCTAAGGGAAAAGAGACTGATATAGAGGAAGACATAAACAGATAGAAGAATATACCGTGTTCATGGATTGGTAGAATCAACATCATTAAAATGTCCATACTACCCAAAGCAATCTATAGGTTCAATGCACTCTCCATTAAAATACCAATGGCATATTTCACAGACCTAGAACGAACTCTCCAAAAATTCATCTGGAATAAAAAAAGACCCTGAATAGCTGTAGCAATCCTTAGAAAGAAGAACAAAGTAGGAGGGATCTCAATACCAGATATCAAGTTGTATTACAAAGCCACTGTTCTCAAAACTGCCTTGTACTGGCACAAGAACAGACATATAGACCAATGGAATAGAATAGAGAACCCAGAAATCGACCCAAAACACTATGCTCAATTAATATTTGACACAGGAGGCAAGAACATACAATGGAGTCAATCAAGACAGTCTCTTCAATAAATGGTGTTGGGAAAATTGGACAGATACATGCCAAAAAATGAAACTAGACCACCAACTTACACCATACACAAAAATAAACTCAAAATGGATAAAGGACTTAAACATAAGACGGGAAACCATAAAAATATTTGAGGAATCCACAGACAGCAAAATCTCAGTCATATGCTGAAGCAGTATCTTCACCAATACAGCTCTGAGGGCAATGGAAACCTAAGAGAAAATAAACAAATGGGACTATATCAAAATAAGCTTTTGCACAGCAAAAGAAACCATCAACAAAACAACAAGAAAGCCCACTGCATGGGATAACATATTTGCCAATGTTATCACTGATAAGGGTTTAATCTCCAAAATTTACAGGGAACTCATACAACTTAGCAAAAGGAAGATAAAAACCCAATCAAAAAATGGGCAACTGACCTAAATAGATACTTTTCAAAAGAAGACAGAAGGAAGGCCAAGAGACATATGAAAAACTGCTCAAAGTCACTAATCATCCGAGAGATACAAATCAAAACAACAATGAGGTTCCATCTCACACCTGTCAGAATGGCTATAGTCAACAGATCAACAAATGGCAAGTGCTGGCGAGGATGCAGAGAAAAAGGAACCCTCGTGCACTGTTAGTGGGAATGCAGACTGGTGCAGCCACTGTGGAGAACAGTATGGAGTTTCCTCAAAAAACTAAAAATGGAACTCCCATTTAACCCAGTGATCCCACTTCTAGGACTATATCCCAAGAAACTAGAAACACGAATCAGAAAGGATATATGCACCCCTATGTTCATAGCAGCACAATTTACCATAGCTAAGATTTAGAAACAGCCTAAGTGCCCATCAGCAGATGAGTGGATTAAAAAACTGTGGTACACTACACAATGGAATACTATGCTGCAGTAAAAAAGAAGGAATTCTTACCATTTGCAACAGCATGGATAGAACTGGAGAGAATTATTCTAAGTGAAATAAGCCAGTCAGAGAAAAATAAAATATTACATGATCTCACTCATTTGTAGAATATAATGAACAACATAAACTGATGAACGAAAACAGATCCAGAGACAGAGTAACATCTATCAGACCATCAAACCTCAGAGGGAAGGTAGGTGAGGGTGGGGGTAAGGAGGAGAGATCAACCAAAGGACTTGTATGCATGCATATTAGCCTAGCCAATGGACACAGACACCAAGGGGGTGAGGGCATGAGTGGGGGGTGGGGGCAATGGGGGGATAAGGACACATATGTAATACCTTAATCAATAAAGAAAAAAAGAAAAAAGTTGAAAACCATATGATTTCACTCATATGTAGAATATAACACTGAAAGCAACAAATAAACAAGAAAAATGAACAAAAACTCATAGACACAGACAACAGTATGGTAGTTACCAGAGGGAAGGGGGTTGGGGGATAGTAAAGGGTAAAGGGGGTCAAATATATGGTGACAGAAGAAGATTTTACTTTGGGTGCTGGGTATGCAATGCAATATATAGATTTATCATAGAATTTTACACTTGAAACCTATATAATGCTATTAACCAGTGCCATCTCAATAAATGTAAAAAAATAATAATTAAAAAATAAAGTAGATTCAGGCAGACATTAGATGGCCTAACATAGTCTAAGTTAAAGAAATTATTTGTTTAAATTCTAACTCTAAGTTATTCAACAATTATAAAGCACTTATAAACTCCCCCTGATGTTAATATACCTTTGGGAATTATTTTGTTGAGGGTTAGTTTGATATTATGAAATTCAGTTCTAGTAATAGATTTGTCACTTAATGAATGTAAAATTTTAATCAGGCTATTGATTTCTTTCAGTTACACTATCCATTTGTAACTAATCCATTTAGTTAACTTATTCTACAAGAATAGTGTGAGGATAAATAAGATATAATCACTCCATACTTACCGGATAAATCTGTTCTTATTTATATACTAGAGGCCCAGTGCATGATTGAATCATGCACGTTTAGGGGGGGAGCTGGGTGCCTGTCCCCTGGTGCACCAGGCCTTTCAGAAGCCTCCAGTGTGGCGGAGGCTTCTGAAAGGCCTGGTACCTGAGCGGACAGGCACCCAGCTCCCATGCTTTTGCTTTTGATCGCTGGTGCACCAGGCCTTTCAGAAGCCTCTGCCGCGCTGGACAGGCACCCAGCTCCCACGCTTTTGCTTTTGATCGCTGGTGCACCAGGCCTTTCAGAAGCCTCGGGCACAGCGAAGGCTTCTGAAAGGCCTGCTGCCTGAGCGGACAGGCACCCAGCTCCCCCGCTTTTGATGGTCTGTGGCGGGACGTGAGCTCGCTGCCCCAGAGGCCCCTTCTGTGCCGCAGCACAGCCATGGCGCAGACGCTGAGCTCGAGCTGCCACTGGCGACGCGAGCTCAGCATCCCGCCGGCCCAATCAGCTACCCCGGCCACCCCAAGTCCCGCCCCCTGAGCCTCTTGGCCAATCACAGGCATAGCGAAGGTACGGTCAATTTGCATATTTCTCTATTATTAGGTAGGATATCTGTGTCCTTACCAGATATGTTCTTATTAAATATAATATTTTAAGGTATATAACTAATATTTTATTTTTTGTTATATTTACTATAGTATGGAGCTTACCATATAATACAAATTTAATATATTATTTTTGGTTTGCTAATGCTAAGTGAGAATATATATCTGCTTTCCTCCCCTTCTTAGATTATGCTTAGTTGACTCCATTTTCAATACCATACTTTTGTCTCATCTTTTTACATTTTTGACTAATTTTATTCCTATCGTGGTCTAGAATTTCTTGTTCCTTGATATTGCCTTTAGGGCCTAATATAAGTCTGTAGTATAATAACTATCTACATCTTTACCACTTCTCTATAGAACCCTAAACTAGACAATTGATTTCAAATTCTTGTTTTCTATGTGCTAGCATACAAAGTGCTCAAGAATTCTGGGAAATTATGCAGAATTAAACTGGATTATTTGACTTTAATTTTAGAATTACAAATCTCAAAAGGATGCTGAGTATTGCCATTTAATCTATTATACTTGCACAACGTACTCACTCTCGCACTATTCATACTGACAATCTTCTGCAAAGTTAGCACACATACGGTGTAAATAGGATTCATCCAGCACACAAAACCTTATCTTTCCATCACCAATTTTGCAACATGTCTAGAAGAGCCCCTCGCTTCTTCTTTCTTCTTGTTCCTTCCATGAAAATCCAATCCCTCACCTCTGCCTCATACTCCACTAGATCATTTTCTCTCTTCATGAACATCTTCTTTCTTAAAAGTTTAGATTGACCTCCTATTGCCCTCCAGTCACCATCTTATTTTCTAAT
Organism: Eptesicus fuscus; assembly: GCF_027574615.1. Classification (NCBI taxonomy): domain Eukaryota; kingdom Metazoa; phylum Chordata; class Mammalia; order Chiroptera; family Vespertilionidae; genus Eptesicus; species Eptesicus fuscus. Next base: position 63,761,098 of record NC_072478.1, on the reverse strand, counting down.
CTTTCTTTTAAACAACAAAATAATCATCTAGAAAGTCTCCTCCAGTATCTCTTACACTGTTTTTAATCCACCTCATCTTCTTCCTTCTCTGCTGAGTGTTTCTACTGCAACTTTTACCTTTCCTCTTAAATAAATGAATGTTATGAAATGTATTTAACATGTAACCTAATTCAATAGGACAATTTTTTAAGTGAGAATATTCATTTGCCCAATTTTTATGATTTGCTATATCCCTTAAATCCACAATACGTCACTATAGTTTGAAGTTTTGCTTTAGCTATCAATAAAAAAAAAAAATTGAATCATATTATACCGTTTGAGCTTCTTTCTTTTCTTAAGAAATATGAACAAAGTAGAAACATTTGCCTTCCATGTATTTTAGCTGTATTGCTTTTTGTTATTAAGGTAAGAACTTCTAGGAAGGAGAAAGGAGAGCTATTATGTTAGAAATATAATATAATCAAAAGATGAATGCAATATAAATATAATATAATCACAAGAAATATAATCAAAAGATGAATACAATATAAAATTTTAAAAGATGATAACCACCCAAATAACTTCTTATTTATCATAATATAGTATTTTTGTAGAGTGTTTTTTATTGGATAAAAATAATTATGTGTGGTAGTCAGAATATTATGTGATAGAATCACATAGGATATTCTAATAATACTATATGTGGAAAAAAGTATTGAGACGATATTAGGACTAAAGGATATTTGTTTAATTGTGTCAGAATTTATTTTAACACCACAAGAATAGTATGTGTTTTTCAATTTTCACTCACTGCACAAAGCATTAGATAAAAGAAGATTTTCAGTAATAGCATTTCATTTTGAGTCTTACCAATCCTTTTAGTTCTGGCATAACAAAAAGGCTATTAGCTTTCACTTGCTGTGCTGAATTTTCATGATTTTTGACAGTCTTCACTGAGACACTCAAAGAAATGAGACTTGCCATCGAATAACATAAGATTTCATTAAATTTACCAGCATAAAAAAAAAGCTGTTTCTGTCTCTTAACATTTTGTCTTTTTCGAATCCTCTTCCCAGAACCTACATAAAAGGCAATAAAATGTTTATTTTTGTGTGTTCAACTGTTTCTTCATAATCAAGAACATTGTCAAGTGTTAACTTTAGAATTATTGCATTTATGAACATCACAATAAGCACAAAATTATTGTTTTAAATCAAAGTTTTCTATTAAGTAATGTGCATGGTATTTTGTAGCATTTATAAAGATATAATATCCAGTTTAAATTTTATCACAAAAGTAACTGGGACAAATAATAGTATCATTTTCATAGCTAAAGAGATGGTCTATGAAAATGTAAACATCTTTCTCCAACTTATGTGCTAATGAGTATCTAAGATATTAACAACTTCAAATATTGTAAAACTTTCATTTGTATTATACTCTACTGTTTAAAAAGGAACGTATGTTTTGTTATCTTTGATAACTTGAACTGGTTATCAACGCAATGTTACTGAATAAACCTTAAATTAAACGTACGATGAAAGTGTGAACAAATTCTTATTTTCGCAAATTTGAGAACACGCTTTGGGAAAAAATAATGTCCATAAAATTGCTTGTTATAACCTTGCTTTCCAGGATCTCTGGGAGTAGAAATGTATACTTAAAATTACTGAAAAAATGAAATTTTCTTTTTCTGATGTCAGCATTATATTAGGTTATGAAAAGATATTTGAAAATATGAAAAATAAAAGGATAGCATTAGCAGAAAGAAACTAAGGATCACGTGATACTTATAATAAATAATACATGTAAACTATTTTATTGTGAAACTGTTTAAAACTATTAAATGATGTGAATGACAAAATGCACAGATATGTTTTCTATACCAACTTCAAGAAGCACTCATAAAAACAATAATTTTTTTCATATGGAGGTAATTGGAGGCTTGCTATTTTTACTATTCCCGTTTTATAGATGAAGAACACAAGGCCTCATATTAGTGTTGTTTAACCACGTCATGGACCCAATTCCAAGAGAATAAAAAAAATAATCAGCATCAAGTTTATGCTAAGCAAATACAATAATGAGGAAGCACAGCAAATGCTCACTAGGGACTGAAAAAATAATTTTCTTTTGGCTAACAAAGTAAGATCTAATATATAAGCCAATAAAAGTGGATAATTATATGACTAAGAGGGCCTAGAATAGAATCAAGCCAATAAGAAATAAGGCCCAATGCTTGTTTAAATCTAGAGGAAGTTAAATTAATTCAATCTATAGATAGTTATTTTGTTACCACATTAGAAATACATACCTTCTCTGAAAAAGGTCACATTTTACTTAATTTTTATTACATTAAAAAATAATAGTAGACTGAGGCAGAGGCCAACCAAATATGTTCTAGAAAATACAATGTCAAGTATATTGAGATATTAATTACACTATATTTTTCTGAGCACTGCATTAAAGTAGATTATTTTATTGTTCCAGAGCTTCTTATTAATGAGAAAATTAAACAAGATATATCAAAGAGACTTCCAATCATAGAGTATTGTATCAATACTAATTATATATGTTGTTGTCTTTAACATATGCCTGGATCTCCTCAAAACACCAGGCAGAGTAATTGGAATACAAAATGAAACAACCCAGGATAATATCATCAACAAAACCAGATGACAAGTATACAACATAAAACTCAGAATACAGGAGTAATTAGCTCAACCCTTAGTAGCATGGGGCAGCACCGGACAGGGTTAATGTTAAATAATAAAATGTAGAGGAAGGGAAGTGTGAAAGGACTAAAAAACAACAGATTATATCCAGAAAAGGCCATGCACACTGATAAAAACACTGGGAACAAAAATAATTTAATCAGTGAATTGAGAGAGAGAGAGAGAGAGAGAGAGAGAGAGAGAGAGAGAGAGAATAATCTGGTTGAAGGTGAGAAGATATAAAGACGATAATTTTCAGAAAATTATTTTCAGAAATAAAGATTTAATTAGAAGGAATATAAAATCACATAATAATGATGCAAAACAGTAAATGATATAGAGAAGAAAAATATGAGTGAAAATGTAAACCAGAAAGGAAAAGATGATACATATTTGAAAAGAACATTTAAAATATAGAACTTGGATAAGGAAGAGCAAGCCATATGCAATGGTTTCTTTTTTACTAAAGAGAAAAATTGAAGTAAAGAGAAAATATAAATTATTTGAGCATGGGGATAAAAGTAGAAAAGTTATATTGGCAACAGATTTCTTTATAGCAACATTTCATATAGGAAGATAATGAAAAATATTTTAATGATTATGAAAAAGTGGTAGAGAAATTATATTTTATTCATTCAAACTGTGTATCATATCTGAGGAACACAGAGCATAAGGGACATTTGGGAATACATTTCCTATGATCACTTTCTGAGAAATGTACTGGCACCTGACAACAAACATTAAGTTCATTAGGTTACTGCTCAGTAGGACAGTTTATAATTTAAATGGCTTTATAAGGATGGGGTCTATTTATGATAGCATGAAGTTTATGGATAAGTATTAAATATGTTAAATTTAGAATGAAGACTAAGAAATGGAGGTAAAAGTAATAAAGTATTATACCACTATTAAATGTGCTAAAAACACAGAAATTATACAACTCACAACAAATTGAAGAAAGGAGGAATATGAGTGAAGGGAACATTAATGAATATCTAATTGTCATTGAAAGGATAGTGAATAAAAGTAAATGCTAGGCATGCCTAGCTGGTGTGCTCAGTGGTTGAGTGTCGACCTATGAACCAGGAGGTCACAGTTCAATTTCCGGTCAGGGCACATGCCTGGGTTGTGGGCTCCATCCCCAGTGTGGGGCATGCAAGAGGCAGCTGGTCAATGATTCTCTCTTATAATTTACTAAAGGCCCGGTGTACCACATTCATGCACTGGTGGGGAGGGCCTTCAGCCCGGCCTGCGCCCTTTAGCAGTCCAGGGGCCCTTGGGGGATGTCCTGCTCCCTGTTGGGAGCAGGCCTAAGCCACAGTTGAACAACCTTAGTGCTATCGCAGAGGCGGGAGAGGCTCCCCCCACCACCACTGTGCTAGCCAGCTGTCAGCCCTGCTTGTGGCTGAGCAGTGCTCCCCCTGTGGGAATGCACTGACCACCAGGGGGTAGCTCCTGCATTGAGTGTCTGTCCCTTGGTGGTCAGTGCATGTCATAGTGACTAGCGGTTCCTCCGTTTGGTTGATTTGCAAATTACCCTTTTATTATATAGGATGTTTCTATCTTTCTCTCCCTCTCCCTTTCTCTCTGAAATCAGTAAGATTATATATAAAAATATAAATGAGCTTAACTTATCATTAAGTTAAATATATTCAGATTGGCTAATTAAGCAGAATCAAACCCATTCTATGTGTAAGAGAGATACCTAAACAAAACAATTTAGAAAGGTTTACATTAAGAGAAAGGCCAAATATTCCTCTTGTCTGATAACAAGATTGTGAAGCAGGTGTCGTAATTTTGTTTGAGACATGGTAGAATTTAGGACAAAATATATGTAACAAATATATGTAAGAAAAGTGAATGTATTATGCTATCATCAGCAAGAATTCTGTTAAGTTGATTTAGCTAGTATCGCCCTACCTTTGATGTCTCCTCTTAATTATTTTCCAACCAATCAATCCCACACTGCTTTTTGGCTATAAAATTCCACATTTATTTGTTTCTGGAGTTTAGCTAATTTCTATACTGAAGTCCCATTTACCGTTTTACAATAGTTTCTGAATAAAATCTATCTTTACCACTTTACTGTCTGGCTCTGGTTCTTTTCGACATCAATCTTTGAAGAATCAACTTTAGGGAGGGAAAATTAGATGCAAGAGTCTTTTGTCCCAGAATGGAGATGATAATGATGCCTTTGATAATGATAATGGCAATAGTAATAAAAATAAGTGAATTCATTTAGAGATATAATACTTTGGGAAAATAAATAACTGGACTATCAATTTTTCTTTGTTGTTGTAGGTTTGTGTTTGCTTGTTTTTTGCATGAGAGAAATGAAAGGTGGTGATTAAACAACACTAAGTCTAAACCATAGAGAACAGAGATAGAAATAAAATCGTGAGTGTTATCAACATATATGAGGCATTTAAAATAATGATTTTTAATCGCCTAAGCTGAGTTTAGACAATAAACATTAATACAAAGTTAACTAAGAAAATAAACCTGTCAACATTGAGCTAAGAATACAGTTGAGAGTGGTAAGAAGAAATCGAGGTAAGTATATTTTTAAGGAAATGCATAAAGGAGAATGTTTTAAAGAAGAGGAAGTTGTCAATTATTTGAAATTCTGTGGAGACTTTGGGAAATGTGAAGTGCCCATATAGAAAGTTATTGGTGGTGATTAAAAGAACACTTTCTTTAAAATTATGATTGAGAAACGAGATTAAAATGAGATGTATGGGTCCTTAATTCCAGAATTATGGCAAAGTATAGAACCTAAAAATTCTCATTAGAAACAAAGAAGCGCAGCATGAACTCTAACAACCATCCATTTAAACACATATTAGAGGGTTTCAGGTTCAGGCCACAATAGAGTAGCACAGAGTGCACAGGCCAGCACACTGAAGACGGCTATAAAAGCTGAGCAACATATATCAGACAATTGTTTGAAGGCATTGGAGACCAACCGACACACACAGGGCTTGATTTATTATTAAGAGGAAATAAGCCCACAAGATAAATTCCATTCCCAGATTTCTTTTTCCTGACAGTACTTCCCAAACACTGATGTGCAAGAGACCACAAGTAGAAAATGAAACTTTTCCACGTTGAGGAGACAGAGATTAGAGTCTGAGACCCCCAATGCGTCTGGGACTCGAGGGACAAATTTCCACAGAAAAGCTAACCACAGACAAAAACAAAAACAAAAATCTGCAAACAAGTCCCCTTACGTGTGGCCAACTTCAAAGATGTACATGCACAAGGTGAGATTGAAGAAGCGCTATGCAAAGTTTTGTTGTAGTACAGTAACATCATTGCTTTTCCATATTGTCTACTGCCACTTATCACCACAAGGGCAGATTGGAGTAGCTGTGACAGAGACCATATGGCACCCACAGTCTAAAATACTTAGTGGCTGGCCCTTCCCAGGAAGGTTTCTGAACTACCACCCTAGTTAATCTCACGTTCAATGTCATTTGTGAATCAGTTTTGCTTTGTGAGGTCATGTTTGATTTCCTTTCTAATGGCAATAATTGTTATTGCCTCTAGACAGAAGATTCCAATTATTTTAAGATTTCCTTCTTAGGAATGGTATACTTAATTAAGCCATAGTTGTTACTTTGAGTATAATTAATTAGTGCAGGTATATTAATTTTATATAATTAATAGGCAGATAGCTTAATGCTCTGTAGGATAGTTATAATTTAAATGGCTTTATGGAATTTAAGAATGGAGTCTGTTATTAATTATATCTTACATTCATTACTTAGCTCATGTGATATAGCTCTCATGTAGTACATTATTTATGCTGTTGGTAAATTATTTTACATATAATAGTTGGATGAGAAGAGGATTCATGGTAATTAATGTTGAATCCATGAATATGTTCCTGAGAGAGTGATGGAAAAGACAAGTCTATGCCATTAATTTTTTTTAAAAATCTCACCAAAATATGTAAAGATGTTTTTTTCTCAGTCAAGGCTAGAAAATAGGTACTATTCCCTACAGAATTAAAGAGTTGAAGCTTTGAAATTCCATCTAGAGAAACTAGAGATGTGTTTTTATTTAAATGGTGTTTGACTATGCCATTAATTTTTTTTTAAAAATCTCACCAAAATATGTAAAGATGTTTTTTTCTCAGTCAAGGCTAGAAAATAGGTACTATTCCCTACAGAATTAAAGAGTTGAAGCTTTGAAATTCCATCTAGAGAAACTAGAGATGTGTTTTTATTTAAATGGTGTTTGACTAAATTCATATGTAACTCTTAGTGAGAGTGGAAAGGACCCAGATAAAATAGAACAAACTCTTGCCAATGACCTTTTCTGTAATGTTAGCAAATTTTTTTATGATCTATCATTACTGTTTTGCCTTTACTGGTTCCACTTTCCCAAGTCCCTAAATATTAATTCAATGGGACAGAAGCTTCAGCTGTAGTTCCAATTTAATTTTCCTGCTCAGGATATGCAGTGCAGTTAATTAGAATCATATAATCTTGGGGCACAAAGGATCCATAGAGATTGTCTAATCCTGTTCTCTCATTTATTCATGTGGAAATGGGTTTAGCAATCATACTAAGGTCACACAAATTTTAAAAACACAAAGAGAGAGAGTCACTAGATAAAATTAAACTTATAAAGCTTAACTGGTATTATTAATTTATTTATTTGTGACTATGTGTAAGAAAATATTAAGTCTTTCAAAATTATTTTTTCCTTCTGCCATGTTTCTGATAAGTTTAATGAGTCCAGAACAATGTTTTTCAATATTTTAAACTTTCATTTATTATCTAAATGTTGTAATAATAATAATACAGGCTTTATAAGTGTTAGGGCTCTCTACAGTAGAAATTATTAATTATAAAAAAGATAAAAGCATAGGTCCTTAGAGTTGTGTCAAATTCTTAAAATGCATATGTGCAGACTGAAAATATCTCCTTCTCCAAAGGGACACTGGTGATACCCCATAATATGACTGGCAGTTTTGGTTAAAACAAAAGTCATTGATTTATAAATAATAATTAAATTCCTGAATTATTTATAAATATTAAAATGTATTAATGCAATAGAAGATTAACAAAATCTTGCATATAACTGTAAAATTTTTACAATTAAATGCATCAAAGTTAACACTTCACTTCTGATGTAAACTTCTGGTGGTTCTGGGGACCTCTCTAGCTTTGATGGTTCATCAAAGGTACTCACGCCCTAGCTGGTTTGGCTCAGTGATAGAGCTTCAGCCTGCAGATCAAAGGGTCCCGGTTGGAATCCTGTCAAGGGCATGTACCTTGGTTGCAGGCTCCTCCCTGGCCCAAATCCTGGTCAGGGCTCATGCAGGAGGAAACCAATCAATGTGTTTCTCTCACATCGATATTTCACTCTGTCTTTCCCTCTCTCTTCCAGTCCCTCTAAAAATCAATGGGAAAATATCCTTTGGTGAGGATTTAATAAAGAAAAAAAAATTACTCACAAAACTCATTATCAGGTTATTTTCATCACTAACCTTTATTACAGAAAAAGAGACAGAATAAAAGCAGTTATAATCCTTTTTTAGTGGATACTAAAGCAAATTATGTATTTTATATAAAATACATAATTTGCTTTAGTATCCATATATATAGCCTATTACCTGGAAACATAACTTAAGCATGTTAAAATTCTATATGTTTTACTCCCAGGGTCACACATGAATGGTGCAATGATTCAACATGCATACATGAATTAACCTTGAATTTTGAAGAATAAAAATTGTAAAACAATATAAAACAATTTCTTCCTGGAAATTTGCATCTTTAGCAAAGCCACACAAGGCTGGAGGGAATGAGAATTCCATTATGTGACCCCAGTGCCTATGAAAGTTCATCAGTTCTGCTAATGGCAGCCTAAATCTTCCTGGCCTCCTCTCCTTCTTATGACTTGGTTTTTCACCAGGTCATTCAATATGAAAGCCTACCAGTATGTTTCCAATAAACTCAGTTTGGTTTAAGTTAGTCAAAGTTATTTTCTATTGCTAGGAAATAAAGAACTTTAATAACAAAAATATGTCAAACATAGAGTAGATTTCATATATTATTCCTAATGGAAAATACAAAAAATAAATCATTTTGTCAGTGAACTTAATAAAATGTCTGTCTGATGTAACACAAAGTCAGTGCAAAAAGGAAAAGAAAAACATCCGAAAGAGGTGAATGCTAATTGACTCTGAATGTAATTGATTGACAATTCAAGATTTGATTAGAAGACAATTAGAAATCAATTTCAATAGCTTGCAAGAAATAGTGGCTCAAAATTGACAAAACTGGGATTAAATTGCACCTAACTGAGAATTTTAAGAAATCAAAACAAATTAAAGTGACATTTTAGATGGCGAATGTTGAAACTTCTATTGCAGAATATTGAAATAATAATAAGGTATTAAAAATATTCGAAGCCCTCCAATACTGGGTGTAAAACACCCCTGGTCATTAAATATTTAAAAAAATAAGATGACAGTAGTCTAAAGCCTGAATATAATCCAAGAGCTTTTGGTACTCTTGAGGAGGCATAATCAGTATTTTAAAATATAAAGGAATATAGTGATTCTAGCTCACAAATTGCTCCAAGCAAAGGTTTTTTTTTTTTTGTTTTTTTTTTTTAATTACTATACTATATTATGATGTGTCTTGGTGTGGGCCTCTTTGAGTTCCTTTTGTTTGGGACTTCGCACTTCCTAGGCTTGTAAGTCTATTTCTTTCACCAGGTAGGGGTAGTTTCCTGCCATTTCTTTAAATATGTTTTCAATATCTTGATTTCTCTTTCTCCTTCTGGCACCCCCATAATGTGGATGTTGGTATGCTTGAAGTTGTCCCAGAGGTTCCTTAACACTATCTTTATATTTTTGGACCTAAATCCAAATTATTCTACCCAGCAAAGCTATCATTTAGAATTGAATGTCAGATAAAGAGCTTCACAGACAAGAAAAAGCTAAAGGAGATCATCAACTCCAAACCAATATTACATGAAATGTTGGAGGGTATTCTTTAAGAAGATGAAGAAGAAGAAGAATAAGAAGAAGAAGAAGAAGAAGAAGAAGAAGAAGAAGAAGAAGAAGAAGAAGAAGAAGAAGAAGAAGAAGAAGAGGAAGAAGGAGAAGAAGAAGAAGAAGAAGAAGAGGAAGAGGAGGAGGAGGAGGAGGAGGAGGAGGAGGAGGAGGAGGAGAAGAAATATGAACAATAAAATGGCAATGAATACATATCTATCAACAATTGAATCTAAAAATCAAAATAAATGAACAAGGAATCTAATGAACAAAATAAACTGATGAATAAAACAGAACCAAAAGCATGGAAACATGGACCAGACTAAGGAATCTCAGAGGCAAGGGGAGAGATGGGGGCCAGGAAGAGATTAACCAAAGATCTTCTGTGCATATGTGCATTACCTATGGACACAGACAATGAGGTGGTGAAGGCCTGGAGCCGGGTGAGAACCTGGTGGAGGGGAGCAATGGGGGGGGGGGGTTGAGAAACAGGGACATCTGTAATACTTTCAACAATAAAGATTTTTTAAATAAAACTAATATACCTATAGATATTTTGAAAAATCAAAATTTTGAGAAAATTCCTACATTAAGATGCAAAAAAATGGCAATTTAAGTATGAAAAAATATTATAGAGTGTGGCAAAATAGAATCATAGTTGTGAATATGAGAAACACAGGGTTAATTCTTGTGTTATTATTTATCAATTTTTGTATTATTTTCACATGAAAAACTATAAACATATGTTTGTTCCACCCTGTACAGTGACCTCAGACTCTTTGTAGAATAGCAAATGTCAGAATTCAGATAGTTATTATTTAGAGACACTTAAGGAGAAATGTGTTACTTCTTTGGAAATCCTTAGAATTTCACTCTCAGCCTCACTAGTGTATACGTGAAAACAATATAAAGTTATTCTCAGATAATCTAAGGTTTAGAATATCTACCCATCAAGCCCATCCTGAATATGGGCTTAAAGGTAACATGGAGATTCCTAAGATAACCAATAAATTAACAAAGCTTGTGAAATAACCCTTTTTATAAAGTTACAGGCATTACATTTTGACTTCCAAAAAGTAATGCAAATGCAAAATAAGATATATAAGTATGATTGCAAACTATTCTCAATATGAGAATTTCTTGGCAGGGAAATTGTTAAATATTAAATGGTAAATTAAAAAAATATATATCCACAAAGAAGTACCATATGAGATAGGGGAATAGGGTAATAAAGATGTTCAGAGTTCCTTGTTTTATATAAGAGCGTAATTTTGTTCTTGGCTTTGATAACAGAAAGTTATACAGGCATACTTTGGAGAAATTGTGGGTTCAGTTCCAGACCACCACAATAAAACAAATATCTCAATAGAGTAAGTCACATGAATTATTTTATAATATTCTATATTTTGCATATAAAAGTTATGTTTATATCAACTCTAGTCTATTAAGTATGCAATAGCATTATATCTAAAACAAGCAATGTACATGCCCTAATTAAAAAAAATACTTCATTGCTAAAAATGCTAACCATCAAAGTCATAATCTTTCTACTGGTGGAGGGTCTTGCCTTGAGGTTAATTGAAAACACAGTATTGTTGAAACACAATAAAGCAAAGTGCAAGAAAACAAGGTATGCCTATACACCTCTAAATATGTGTTTTTAAAATTAAAAAGTCAACACATAGATGATCTTTTACAATGTGTTCCACACTGTGTTGGAAGCCGCCCATTGCCTTCACTAGCAGAGAGGTGTGGACAAGGAACCCGGAAGGCTGGTCAACCTTGAAGCTCTGAAAGGTCAGAGCCAACCACCCACTGTTTGGTTGAGACAATGGTAGCTAAAGCAACTTCCACCTTTTAGTTTTATGTAAATTCTTGCTGATTGGCTATTATTGGAATTGTCTGCCTAAAGGCTATGGGTGGATACCATAGTCTTAATAAAAGGGATAGCAAGGCCAGGGCAGGGTGGAGTCCTTCCCCTTGAGTTGGGCTCCCACCTAGCCCCCAATATTCCCAAATTTATACTTTCTTGTCTAGTCTCTTTCATTTGCTTGCGGCCTCCTCCAGAGCCCGAACCCTGAACCTGAACCCTGAACCACGCGGGACGTGAAGGGGGTTCACTACAACACTGCCTCACTGGAGAATCACAATGCGTACTTATATACAAAAGGCTTGAAGAATTCTTACAAGAAGGAAAACAATTTAAATGTACTTAATCCAGTGTTTTAGCAATGTATTTGACTGTATAGTTCATGTTATTGGTTGAAAACAGTATAAATTATTTGTAGTTTTAAGCAAGCAAAAATAAATGTATTAAGAAGCATTAAGAGAGCTCTTAGAATGGACCAAAATATCAGGAGAACAAGGCTTAGGCAGGAGTCGGAGAGCAAGCCAGAGCCAATAACAGGAGAAGGAGGGAGACCTGTTTCTGATGTGGCCTTTAGCCCATCAGCCATGGTCCCTTGCCACTGACCACCGCCAGCATAGCACACAGGTACACACATTTCCAGTAATGCTGCTGGGCTCTGCCTCACCTTGTCACTTACTGCTTCAACTTGACCGTTCAAAAATTTCTCTGATCGCCAGGAATAATTCCAGACTTTGTGCCTGTTTCTTGCCTCTGAAAGTTAAGAGTCCCAGGAGTGAGAGGTTAACCAACCATACTTAAGTCTCTGGTTCACACTTTAGCCTCCAGATGGCGGAAAGAGGAAATTCTGCTCATAAACAGCTTCAAAAAGGAGGGGTCTGTTTTGGGATTTTCATATAAAAGGTCATTGAGGTCTATGCAGGTGGTCACAAATGACAGGATTTCCTTCTTTCTCATGGCTTAATACTCAAGCAGGTTCCATGTCAATTAGAGTTCAATAAACTGTAAAAAGGAAAAAAGAAAGAGTGTTCTCCTGAAAGAACATATATTCTCCCTTAGGTAAAAATTGTACTTGTTAACACAATGAAAGCAGTTGCTTTTTCCTCATTTCCTTCTCTACAATAGGTAATAGCTGGTCCTTAACTCTCCTATTCTCCACTAACCATTTCACGTTCGCATTACCTAGAGATAGGTTTTTTTGGTCATTTTGATCACAAACACACCATTATTTCAGAACTTTTATAGTGCTTCCTATTTTTTCCTAACTTGTAACATTTGAGTAATACCTGCCAAAATTTACTGGAACTGTAATCCATTGAGTTCCCCCACCATACACACACACACACACACACACACACACACACACACACACATACACACAATCAAAGAAATTATACGAGGGAGGTAGGGAGAACATTTCTATCTTGGTGTTTCTCAAAACATCATAAACTGTGTATATGAGCATAAGCAAATGCAAATGGTCCTGCATGGTAAAGTTGTTGGTTCTCATAATAATAAAAACCAGAAGCTATGGGTAGTAACACACAGATGCAACTTTAAAATTGGACACGTCTTTGAAGTTCTTTGGACAGAGCTACCTGTGAATAGCTTATAAAGCACCAGAGCTTTGTATCATATGCAAACATACCCACATGCACATGCACACTCATACAGATACATGCATAGTTCCTATGCTTATTATTCCTCTTTTATTCTCCCTGGGTATCTAGGTCCCTGGTAAATTCTTTAAGAGTTCCCAGCCTGCCCCAGCTAAGTTGACAGAAAACTTAGAAAAGGCTTTACCATCTTTGCATTAAAGCGTTCACAGAAGGAATAACATATGACTGTGCTGACATTCCAGGGTTCACAATGTAAATCCGGACATTGGTTATGTCTTCTCAGTCAGGACCATCCTTGCAGATCTGAGAAGATTTCTTAAGCAACTGCTTCTTTATAAAGGGTTGGAGCTCAAAAGATATATAGAAAGACCAAAGTGTGTGTATATATAGAATATCACTTCTGATATATTTAATTAAATTACAATTATAACAGAAACTAAAAACACTTTTAAGTTAAGAAAGGAGATAAAAGGGAGATTGTTACTGATTTCTTGGGACTATTATGTAATAAGAAAGTGAGATAACCCCCAAACTAAGAAAAAGTCATGGAAGTAATATGAATGACTATTCCTACTTCCCAATATAGAAATTTTCATTCCAAACTCAGCCCTGGGGCTTTATGACTTTTTTTTTTTTTTTTGGAAATTTTACTTGTCTTGTTGCATATCAATTAGTATGTGCTTATATTAATATATATTATGCCACCCAATCTATTAAAAAGTTATATACAAATACATTTGGAAAAAGTTTTTATACATACTTTTAAAAATAGCTCTGCAATTAATTTTTTTTTTTTACTTTGATTTCCACAACTACCCACTGATTGAAAATAGGACTTTCCTGTATATACTCACATGATGAAAATGTCAGTAACTAATAGCCAATTAATCTTATGTTAATTATATCTCCTTAGGAAAAAATCATTTTAAAGGTAAATTGAAAAGAGTTTTGAAGAAGCAAGTATGGTATTCAGCAATAGTTTAAATTAATTTAGAGAATTAGAGAATAAATCATAGGAAAATTTATAGTATAACTGCTATTTTAATTTGTAGGACCTCCTTTTTAACATATTATTAAATTTCAAATACATTATATAAATTTTCATTCATTTTATATAAAGTTAGCAGGTACATTACAAATTTAAAACAAATATTGACAATTGAAGGTTTATAAAGAAAGAATTCATATTGTATATTACCTCCTCCTATAGAGATGTGAACTATTGTCAGACTTCACCAAATTCTGATGAATAAGTGTATACTAGGAAAATATTATTTTTTTCTAGTGTGGCCAATATGTAAAATTACTACACAGGTGTCCAGAGTACTCCTACCCATTCAACTATGACCCATTGAATTGCTCTGAATTATAAATCAGATCCTCCAGACTAGTACTCTTTTCAACTGCACTGCTTTTAGATACTTTCATAAAAGGCGTAGAGCACCTGTTTATGCCTGGAAACAAGGGACCTGAAGATTCTGGCTCCCTGGGGTTCACCTGATTGCCTAACAGCTACAGGGATCAGACACCTCTCCTGAACACACCTTCCCACCAGTTTGCTACTGCAGGGAGCTCAGTTTTGTTTTAAGCCACAGGTAAACCTGTCAAGTAATATGTGAGACCAGAAAGGTCAAAATGCTTTCAAGTCAGGCAACTAAATGCTGACTCTTAAACTGTTTGAGCAATAGAGACATGATCACATCATGCCTTGAAGAAGAAAGTGTTTCATATTAAGGCATTTTTTTTGTTTGTTTTTATTTTTGCTGATAAAAACAACTGGTGCAGCATGATTCGTTATTCGCATATGGAAAAGGAGACAGGAATTATATGTTCCAATAATGGAACACAAGTCCTATCTCTTGAGTCTGATTAGGCCAGATTAGGTCACCTGCCCACCATGAATCAGTAGCAGCCTGGAAGCAATGCCATGAACTATAACGATGTTTCCTATGAAATCTCTGAGCTAACAAAGGAAAAAGGCTCACCATGGTTGGTTGAACGTAAGGCCCATCTCTGCCCTTGAGGTGGGGTGAAATTTCCCTGGTTTTCCTGGGCTGCAAGGGGAGGAGTAGATACTTGCATCATATCAGGATTCCATTTAGAAGAAGCAAAGATGAATGGATTGATGGGTGGGCAATTAACAGTGCTCATCACTACAAGATGAAAGGCAATATCTTATTGTTTCCATTGTGTGGCTCAAATAGAACACATCAACTTCTTATTTTGTTTAGATCTTTTCTGAAAACATTTAACAAATAAAACCTCTTGACAGATGATCCGTATCCATGCTTCTCTACACTAGATGCCTCTATGACTATTTTTTAAACTAAGTTTTTCTTATAAAATTATCACTTTGCAACTTCAAACACATGAATCTATTATATTGTTTCCTTGAATGATATTTCTTTTCTATTCTTTTCTTTTCAATCTAAAACATATCCCCCCAAAAGTGACCTTCATAAACTTGTGGCATGTTACATATGTTGTCTTTATTAACATTATAGTTCCCTGCACAATTTAAACCTAAATATAAACTATTTATAAATAAAGGGTAATATTGTTTCAACTTAACCTTGAAAAAGTAGAGGGAAAATTGAGAGTCTCAGTCCAATAGCAGCCAAAGGAAACAGTAATCTTCATGCCAGCCTGGCAGACACAATCTACATGGAACTTAATCAAAATAAGATTAAAAGTCCATAGCAATTTCCTTGAGTGGCCAGTCAGATATCTCCAGAACAGTCACCAACCACTCTGCCCCTGGGGCCTATTTCAGAAATAAATTGGTTCGTAGATAAGCTGATGCAGAAGAAGGAAAAAAAAAATATTTTCTTGAGTCTGTAACCTAAATATCATCAAGTAATACGAGAAAACGTCAAAGTCTTTTTATTCTGAAATGTTATTTTTTCTGCTTTATATCTTCTTATATTTATTAGTATTACATTAAATATTAGTTTATGTAAGTCTATTATTTGACTTTGTATAAGATTTAAAGATGGCATTAAATATTTAATAAGATAGCAACAGCAGTCACACCTGGGCAATTGTTCAATGGAAAATTCTATTACATTATTAGAAGATTTGCATAATTATTTTACTAATATTCCTGAGAATTCATAAACATTGTATAATGCTAGAGTAATCTGAAACCATTACCATTAACCCAGGAACCTTAAAAAGAAACTTTCAGTCTGAAGAATACTTCTAGGCACATATTTTAATAGGAGGCAAAACATTTTAAAAACTATTGTGTCACTGAAACTTCATATATGAGCGGAAGGTCACACTCATATTAAAAGTAATTGATCCATGATGTTTGCCAGAGGGGCAAGAGGCAGCCAATCAATGATTCTCTCTCATCATTGATGTTTCTATCTCTCTCTCCCTCTCCCTTCCTCTCTCTGAAATAAATGAAAAACATATTACAAATATTAAAAAAATATTTTTAGTCAAATAAAGGAAAAGGCCATATTATAAAAGATATCTGTATTAAAAGTCTGTATGAAATACATTTTATTTTGTTTGTCTTCAACTCTACTGCAAACTAGTCTTAGTTTAAGTAATATTTGCACATCACCCCATCTCAGAGAGACATTGTTTTCTTCTTTCTGTGAGTCATCAGCACTATGCATTGCACACACCTGGCATGTCTGGTCTACAGAGGCGAATCATCACATAATAGTTTTATGCTTTTTTGTCTGAGGTTAGTGGGTGCTCTGAGGCAAAACTGAATGACTTTCCAATAGCCGGACCAAAATTACAAGAAATACAGACACAGAATGCCTGGGCTTATCCTTAAATAAAGTTAGATTTGAAGTGTATCTTGTATCTTTATTACAATGTATAGATGCCCAAAGCAAATACAATAGTTTCTTTTTATCTCTGTGACTTGTGTTTACATCTTTGGGTTAAAATATAACTGGAATGTCTAGTTCACTGAGGAAAGTTGGGAAAAAATGGATTCAACAATAATTTTCTATAATAACATATTAAAGATTGTGTTGTGAGGCAAAACAGGAATATCAATATAATGCCAATTGAATAATAAAACTTTACCAATTGGAATTCCACTCCTAAAGTATTTAAGTTGTTTAGGTTAAAAATATTATAATAGCATTAAATTAAAAGCTTACACATGTTGGAGGAGAAGTAATAAAAAATAACTTCAGAGAATAAGCTTTTCAAGGACACAGGTAATAAAGATGCTACATCACTTGTATGATCATTATAAATAAAACACATGCTATATATGTGTCATATTTTAACTCATACATATTCAAAAATAATGTCATATTTTAATAAAAAGTAATGTCTTATTTTAATGTCTTATTTTAACTATAGGTAAAAATAATTATTGGTTTCAGTCAGATATATTTGGCTCTGGCTTTGTAAGTTTCTAGCTACCTAAACTTGATTGAATCACTTAATTTGAATTTCAGATTTCATTCTTATAAAGTAGTAATAATATTGCTATCCTTTAAAATCAATGCGAAGATTGCCGAAACCGGTTTGGCTCAGTGGATAGAGCGTCGCCCTGCAGACTCAAGGGTCCCAGGTTCGATTCTGGTCAAGGGCATGTACCTTGGTTGTGGGCACATCCCCAGTAGGGGGTGTGCAAGAGGCAGCTGATCGATGTTTCTAACTCTCTATCCCCCTCTCTTCCTCTCTGTAAAAAATCAATAAAATAGATTTAAATAAATAAATAAATAAAATAAAATAAAATCAATGCGAAGATTATAAAGAGTCAATAAAGTTCGTGGAAGTTATCATCTATGAACAAATGACTATTTTAGACTATTTTACATATCATTCCCAGGCTGGTTCTTGTTTCATACATTTTATATTTCTTAGTTTGTTAAGGGTTATTTTTTAAAAATTATAAACTGGAGTTTGGATTTATTAAATAATTGTCTCCATTTTTACATCATAGAGTTTCATCTTTTTTATTTTTAATTCTCATTGCTTGATTATCATGTGTTAGGGCAACCTAGATCATTCGTGGGATAAATCACCATTGGAATGGGGAAATGGAACATCCCTGAATTTCAAAGTGTGTTGAAAAAAGCCTTAAAGCCTCTTCACATGTGATGAGGATTAGCTATGCAGCCATTCATACAGTTAATTGTTCTATATTAAATCTAGCAAGAGTTATTTTATAGTTAAAGCCCCACACATGGTTTCTAGGTTGAATGCCAAGGTGCCAGAAAGACTGAAGCAGCCACATATTCCTCAGTATTCATGTTGTTCAAAATGATAAAGCCATATTTACACAGATGAATATATCCTAGATATCTGCTATTCAATGTAATGCCTAAGTTAAAGTATGGTGTTGTGCAGTTAAAATTTTGTGAAGGGTGGATTGCATGTTAAGTACAATTGACTCATATGCACACAAAAGCAAAATGATGCAAACAAACTTCTGGGGGTGATGAATGTCTGTTATCTTAATTGTGGTGATAAGCATCAAAGATATTTGCATACATCAAAACTCATCAAATTGTATACATTAAATATGTGCAGTTTTATATATCAATATACTGCGATAAAGCCATAAAAATAGCTTGAAGGTGCATGTTATAGAACAAGAGTAAAGAAGTGTTATCTAATGAACAAAATAAACTGATGAACAAAATAGAACCAGAGGCATGGATACATGGATACATGGAACAGACTGACAGCTGTCAGAGGGGAGGTGGGACAGGGGAGAATGGATGAAAGAAGGTGAAGAGATTAGCCAAAGAACATATAAGCATAACTCTTTTTTTTTTTTAAATAAGGGACTTGACCTCAAGGAGCTTATATATTTTTTTTAATTTTTAAATATTGTTTTTATTGATTTCAGAGAGGAAGGGAGAGGGAGAGAGAGATAGAAACATCAATGATGAGAGAGAATCACTGATCCTGTTGCCTCCTGCACGCTCCCCACTGGGGATCAAGCCCACAACCCGGGCATGTGCCCTTGGCCGGATTCGAACCCGGGACCCTTCAGTCTGCAGGCCAACACTCTATCCACTGAGCCAAACCAGCTAGGGCTAAGCATAACTCTTAAACACAGACAATAGTGTGGTAATGGCCAGAGGGAAGGGGGACAGGACTAGGTGGAGGTAGGCAAAGGGGAGGAAAATGAGGCCATCTGTAATAGTGTCGGCAATAAAAATAAAGTTAAAAAAGAAGTGCTATACCTATGTTGCCTAAAAGCAGTGTAAGTGGAGTAACTGGTTATGAAGAATATTTTATTTTTTAAAAATCCCTATACCATGTACAACATGAAGATATTTTTAACTCAAGTTCAACATATTCTCTCTGTTTAGCAAGTTATGATGCCCCCAAATCAAATGTCTTTAGAATGTAACAGAAATAAAGCATAAAAAAAGATGACACAAATAAATAAAACAGGAAAGAACACACATTTTTTTGCATCCAAAATAGAAGAAACAATAAAGGTAAAAATATAAATATTTTTAAACAAATGGTAAATTTATAAAGCAGAAATACATGATGTTTTGGAAAGAAAATAAATGAGTAGGGCTTATAATTTAATTAGCTCAAGTTTAAATTATATTAATCCTCTGAGGAAGTCTTATTTAGGCTGAGAGACTACAGATGAGAGAGGAAGTGTGTGCCTCTGTTTTGACTATAGGTGGGAAAGGGTTCATTGAGGAACTCATCAATGCCTTCATGATGAGAATTTGTATTGCTCCAACTCTGGAAAGCATACTCAGGATTTGGATAGAGAAAGTGCAAGAGGGCTTCCCAAAGTGAATCAATAATGTTAACATCAATCTACCATGAGTAACCTTAAATAAAAGTACTTGTTCCGTTTTTAATTTTATTCATCAAGTAATTTTATTCTTGTCTTATGTTAAATACTGCCAACCAACTGATCTCCCTCAAGTTAATCACATCCACTTTTGTTTCCCTCACAACCCATTAAGGCAGCTTTTAACTCAGTGAGTAAAAGTCTGATGCAACTTCACCACCTTCATCAGGACAGACACCAGTCAGGTTAGTACACTTCCCTCTTTTTTATGGGTCTGAAACATCTTTTGTCTAGAAAAAAGTGTATTATTATACAAAAGATCTATTTGGCAATTTATAGTTCATGTTTTATCTGTTCAATTGTTCCCTCAGTATTCTTAGAATATAAAAGGGAACCTTTTAAGAATAATAACAAGCCAATTACCTTTAATTACCCTCTAGCTCTTTCAGTTAAAAAAAAAAAAAAAAACCCTCTCATTTTAGGTTTAGTTTGTGTTTGAATAGAACATTTCATATCTGAGCCCTTAATGGAAAGGCTTTCTTATTTTCCATGATGTTCTTTTCTATTTAATGTATTCTCTCAATTTAACATATTATTTAAAGTGCTACCCATCTACCTGATCAAGTTGAAAAAAAATGAAGAAACATACAACTATAGCTTATTATCTATTTATATTTTATTCTGATGATGTTTCCATTTTCACAATCAAATAAACGTTGACTGGAAATATATATTTTTAAATCTGGCTGTTTTATATAATACATTTTACCAAAATTGGAATAAAGCAGTGATGTAAGTGAAGTAGAGAATGAATTATAAATATATTACTTTCCTATTTATCCTCTTATCCCTGCAAGTAAAATAGTGTAAGAAATAGAAAAAAAAGAATTATTAAATTTGGAGGACTACAAAGGAAAACAAAATAAAATAGAGAAAAGCTGGGAATTTTACCACATTTTTCATGTCTTATAAATGTGTAACACTAGTCCCTAATTTTATGTTACACATTTTATTAACAACCAAATAGTAAAAATTTTCAGTTTATAAAGCACATGGCTTTACATGTAAAATACATGTTATTTGATTAATAGAGTAAATGAACAGCAGCTTTCTTGCAGTTAAGTATTCTGCTCATAAATTATTATTTATTTAATTTATTTAATTTAAAAAAGAATAATATTCTGAGAGCTTATTGTCTTAGCTCAGAGTGCTATAAAAACGTAGACTGGTTGGCTTAAACAACTGAAATCAATTTCTCCTGGTTCTGGGGACAGGGAAGTTCAAGGTCAAGGTTCCAGCTTCTCAGTGAGAGCTCACTTCCTGAGGGGACTCACATTCTGGTTTGTACTCTTTTTATCTTCACACTAAAGGCCTGGTGCATGAAAATTCATGCACTGAAGAGGGGTCCCTTAGCCTGGCCTGTTCCTCTCACAGTCCATGAGCCCTCAGAGGCGGGAGGTGGCCCAGTGATCAGGGGAAGGCGACACCCCATCACACCTCTGCTGCTGCCACTGCCGGTAGCACAAGCCTTGGCCGGCCCTGGTTACCTGAGCCTCGGGTGGCCCTGAGCAGCTGGGCAGCCATCATCCAAGGCTTGCCTGCACCTTGGGCCAGCCCTGAGTGGCTGGGGGTTGGGGGACTGGGGGACTCTGGAGGCAGGCATGCAGAACTGCCAGGCACCTGCCGCCCCAGTGGGGCTGAGGGGACTGGGCGCCGCCATCTTATGGCTGTGGGTGCCACCATCTTTGAGGGTGTGGCAGTTAATTAGCATATTCCCTCCTTATTGGCTGTGCATAAATGCATATAAGTGCCACCATATTTGAGGGTGGGGCAGTCAATTAGCATATTCCTTCCTTATTGGCTGTGGGCACTGTCATCTTTGTGATGATGTGAGGGTCAATTAGCATATTCCCTCTATTAGAGAGGGTAATGGAGAAAGATCATCTTTCTCTTGTCTCTTGGGATAAAGGTACTAATCCCATTAATCAGAAATTTATCATCATGATCCAAATTCCCCACCTCCAAATACCATCCCATTGGGTTTTAGGACTTCCATATATAAATTTTGGGGACACAAAAATTTATCCATAACATATATGTAACAAGACTGTAGTCTAAATCCAAGAATTGGCGTTTTCTAATATTATGTTTTTAAAAAGCTCTTAGACTGGAATTCTATGCACATTTTATTTTAGGATTAAACTTACTTCATTGATAGAATGATCTAATGCCACATTGTTCTGGTCCCATTAAGGAGAACTGTTTTACAAATATTCCTAGCTGTGCTCCTCACATAGAAATTCAATCTGTGCCTACTATATCTCATCATGTTGCTACGTATCATTCATTAAGAATGTGTGTGTGTGTTAGTATGCAAAATAGATAGGTAAGTTACATAAATGAAGGGTGCTGTTTTAGAAGGCAACACATTTCCCAGAAAAGTAGGATTTATAAACTATATTTACTGTGGAAAAATAACAACTAGCTAATGTTATTGTGGTCATTACCTAAATGAGTTTTAAAGTAGTGATATATTGTATAAGAAATTAGAGAAAGAATTCTGACCAGAAAAAAATAAAATAACAAACAAATTAGAAAAAAATTGAAATAAAGTGATTTTTAAAAATATATATCTTTATTGTTGAAAGTATCACAGATGTCCCCTTTGTTTTGTTTTGTTTTGTTTTGCTCCCCATTGACCCCTTCCTCCCAGCACTCATCCCTCCCAGGTCTTCACCACACTATTGTCATGGCCAGGGGCTATGCATATATACATATAAGTTCCCTAGTTGCTTACATAAAGTGATTTTATTCAGCACTCATGCCAACAATTAGAAAAATTGATGCTTTACCATCTCTACAGACAAAATATATAGAAAATATGGTAGTGACTTGATAAATATTACTTAGAAAATTTAAAACAAAATAAGATATTCAGCAAATGTGAAAATACAGTATTTTCTAAGAAATAAAGAGTGAAACCCACTATAACAGTAGCAACTGACACTTAGCAGAACCCAAAACTATTTCCTGCAAACATGGAGTGAAATAAATGATTGAACATTCAAGTAAAATCAAGGCTCAAGGAAGGCATCTTGCTGAGACAGACTGGAATATACCTGGACTACATCTGTGTAGCTGTATCCCCTACACAAACTTTTGCCTGAACTCTCCTAACAAAATTAAATGTATCAACCAAATAGTTGTGTCTCTCTTTGTTTATTATTAAGTACTTCCACAATCTCAAATGTGTGTAAAGAAAGGAAAGAACTTTGATAATAGGTTGTTTCATTGATAGTATAGATTACATTTCAATTCCTGATCAGAGTGTCATAATTATATTTATAATTCATAATCCACAGAGGGTGAAGTAAGGCTATAAAGAATCATGAGACTCAGGAGGTCTCATACCAAAATAAAACAGACTGGTTGGCTTAAACAATAAGACTGTATTTTCTCATAGTTCTTCAGGCTAGAAGTCTGAGATTAGGGTGACACCTGGTTGGATTGTGATGAGAACTTTATTCCTAGCGTGAAGAGAGTTGCATTCTCACTCTGTCCTCACATGGCAACAGAGAGAGAGAGAGAGAGAGAGAGAGAGAGAGAGAGAGAGAGAGAGAGAAATCTTAACCTTTCTTGTGTCTCTAGCTATAAGCAAACTAAACTAATTGACCACCTTCATGATTTCTCTAAACATAAGTACTTCCCAAAGGCCTCATCTCCTGATACCATCATATTGGGAGTTAGGGCTTCAACATATGAATCATGGGGAGGCACAATGGGGCCATGGCAATCATATATGTGCAGATTGGATTCTTGGCCCAAATTCTTATTCCTCCGTAATATTATACATCCATACCCTGAACACTCTTTCCAAATAAGTGGAATGTTCTGCTCCAATACATTTGAGTATGATAATTGTGTGGATAACAGAATCATTAAATTATTTAGTCAATGTATAAGGCGGTTTAGGAGATATTTTCTAAGGAAGAGCCAAAAAAATTACTAAAAAATAAATAAATTGTTTACCAGGTTCCTATTGTCTAACATAAATAAAAAACTTGTGTAGCCCTAGCTGGTTTAGCTCAGTGGATAGAGCAGTTCGATTCCAGTAAATGGCACATGCTCGGGTTGCGGGCTCGATCCCCAGTGGGGAGCATGAGGGAGGCAGCCGATGAATGATTTTCTCTCAGCATTGATGTTTCTATCTCTCTTCCTCCCTCTCCCTTCCTCTCTAAAATCAATAAAAATATGTTTAAAACACACACACACACACACAAACTTGTGCATTGAAAAGAAGCAAAATGGAAAATGACAATGTTTCTATGCCAATTAAAACTAACCTACAATGAGAGGCTAATACAGTCTTTTAGATGATTAGTGAGAAGCAAATAGAGAGAATATATCCTATATAATTAAAGGCTAATATGCAAATCGACTGAGCAGTGGAAAGATCAGTCGCTATGACGAACCCTGACCACCAGGGGGAAGACGCTCAATGCAGGACCTGCCCCCTAGTGGTCAGTGTGCTCCCATAGGGGGAGCGCCGCTCAGCCAGAAGCTGGGCTCACAGCTGGTGAGCGCAGTAGTGGTGGCAGGAGCCTCTCCCAACTCTGTGGCAATGCTAAGCAGGTCCGACTGCCAGCTTAGGCCCGCTCCCTGGGGAGCAGGGATAAACCGGCATTTGGACATTCACTGAGGGCTCCCAGACTGTGAGAGGGTGCAGGCCGGGATGAGGGACCCCCCCCCTCAAGTGCACAAATTCCGTGCACCAGGCCTCTAATATAATATATATATATATATTAATAATAAAAGGGCAATATGCTAATTAGACCAGACATCCTTTCAGACATCATTCCAGATGTCCTTTCAGACAAAGCCAGGGCTGGAGGGAAGCCAGTGTCGGCAGCCGGGGAAAGGAAGGCCTACTCTTGCATGAATTTTCATGTATCGGGCCTCTAATATATATATGTGTGTGTGTGTGTGTGTGCGTGTAATCAGTTAACATAATAGTAAGTGAATGATTACAGAAAGCAAGTAATTTTTAAAATGTTATAAAAAGAACTAAAAATATTTTGCATGTGGGTGGAAAAAATAGAGAGGGATTTATAAAAAATAAAAAGTTGATGAACTTATAGGCAGCATGTAAGAGAATGAGGGCAGAGCCTTGGAAAATTCTCACCAATGATTTATTTTTAAAGGTATAAAAATTCAAAAATTTTGAGTATATGAAGAAAAGGCTTATAAATTAGTCATTCAAACAGAATATATATATATATATATATATATATATATATATATATATATATTCTCTATGTGTAGATTATAGATATAATTATATATTGATTATACATATATAAAATCTACATATAAATAGAGATTTAGTTCAGTCTGGAATGTTAATAAAGGAAGAACTCTATTAGTGAAAAGAGAAACATAACCTTAGGAGAAACAAGGCTACTCAAAAAACTCTCAGCCTTGCAAGAAAGAAAATAAATACACTGAGTAAATGACCTTAAAATGAATGTGAACGCCATCTGTACATATCTATAAATATCCCTAAGCATCTTGCTCATTTTTTCAGTTAACATAATAGAGTTTTAGGTGTGCATAAATAATATGCGTGGGTTTATCCTCCACATGCGGCTCTGGCATATCAAATGTGGAAATAGAAGATTTTATTTCAAAGCATCTTTAAACATATTCCATCCAGACAGTGCATAAAAAATACTCACAATATTTATAAAAGGACACATTATTTACCAGCATTTGCTAATGACACAATAAAATGCATATTATTATTTGCCCTATTGAGCATATTTGCATTTCTTTAATGGCAATTCTCATGTGATAGTATTAAATAAAAATAGTTTATTCATCTACCCTTTAGAGTGTATGCTATTTTTAAGTAATTATACTTTGTTATTTAACAATAGTTTCAGGATTACAGAAAAATGGAACAAAAAATGCAGCTTCCCATATATCCCCTTCCCATCCCTCACACATTTCCCTATTATTATCATCTTGCATTAGTATGGTGCATTTGCTACAATTGAACAAGTATTGATACATTATTTACCAAGTCCATGGTTTACATTAACACCTTAAGTGCCAAGCCTGTTTTGTCTTCCTTTCTGAAAAGTATAGTGTCAGTCACCAGTGATTGACATGGCACTTAACCTGTTAAGATGCACTCTTTGTGTTTACAGTGCTATGGGTTCACATATACATAATGCCATGTACCACCATCTCTATATATAAAAGGTTAAGTGTCTGTCCTACTGACCAGTAGCTATGATGCACACTGACCACCAGGGGGCAGACGCTCAATGCAGGAGCTGCCATGACACACACTGGCCGTTTAAAAATAAATGACACCACGGACCTGGCACTGACAAACCAACATACTTGGCTTCCCCCAAGTGGGACACAGGCCCCACCACCACCCCGAGACCCCATGGCACAAAATGCAGCCCACAGCCCAGCCCAGAAACGGTGGCTGTGGGTGCCAGGCAATGATGTCATGTAGCAATGCCCGGCTTCCTCTCCCTAGCAACTAGTATCTTTGGAGTTTCTTCAGCCCAGGAACCCAACTTGCTTTATAGCCAGGTGCAAACATTTTACAGTTTAATCAAATGTTTGTGAAGCATTTTCCCGTGCCTCATCTCATTTGATCCTCACAGAAGTCCTGGAGTAGGTAGATAGGAGACTCGGTAGAATCCTATGTTCTTTTCATTAGTAAGATGAGTATAGAGATATTAAAATATTTCTTCTAATTAATTTCCTTTCAATGTACACAAATCCATGCACTGGGACACTAGTTACCATATAATACAGAATAGTTTCACTGACCTAAAATTCTCTTCTCTGACTTATGTATGCATCATGCCCCTCCCTGCCAAGGAGACACTGACAACCACTGATCATTTACTGTTTCTATGGTTTTTCCTTTTTCAGAATGTCACATAAGTTGAATAATAAAGCATGTCGCCTTTTCAGATTGGTTTCTTCCTCTTAGCAACATGCACTTAAGGTTTTTTTTATGTCATTCCATGCCTCTACCTTGTGTTTTCTTGGCTTGATAGCTCATTTCTCACTTTTTTAATTATTAAATTTTAATGATAGAGACATTCAATCACTTCAGTGACTTCTGCTTAGAGATGAATACAAAAAATATATATATTAAAAATTTTTTCTCCTAGAGAAACTAAGGAAAACTAGAGTCATGTTTTCGAATTGAAAAGTAAATTACATCATTGCATGATCTTTTGAGCAACTTATTTGTGTTGCATGGAGTGGCATTATTAAGCATTTCAGGATGAAAATGTTAAATTGGCTTAATATTTTACACTGTACATTGATTTTTTTTGTTAAACAATTTCAGAGATTGCTTTTTATCAGTTATTATTTTTAACTTATATGAAGTAAAAATTTATTCTCTGATGGCATACAGACCTATGCATCTCCCTTAATACATGTAGCTCTATTGCATTTGTTTACAATCCTTTATAGTGTTCCATTTTAATAACATAAGTCCGTCCGTGTTTTCATTGATTTTTCTTGTTTGCTATTTTTAGAAAAGCTCATTATACATGCATATAAATTATTTATTGTGAGAATGTGAATATATTTCTTTTTTAGAATTCAGATAAATTTTTGTGTCAAAATTTATAAATGCATTAGATTTATTATGATTCTGTATTGCTAAAATGTAAATAATTGAACCTGATAAAAACATTACCTGTAAACTTTAATTTGAAATTGATATGTCAAAGAGATATATCAGAAAAAAAATATTGCTTAAGAGAAATGTCCAAGATTTTAAGGCCTTTATTTTCTTGTAGGATTTTTATGGTTTTAAGTCTTTCATTTAAATATTTAACCTATTTTTAGTTTATTCTTGCATCCAGTGTAAGAGGTGATGTACTTTTATTTTTTGCATGCACTTGTCCAAATTTTCCCAATATAGAAACATATTGAATGTAACTGCAATTGAAAAATAAGAAACAGCCTGGCCGCAGTGGCTCGGCGGTTGAGCATTGACCTATGAACCAGCAGGTCATGGTTTGATTCCCAGTTAGGGCACATATCCAGTCAGGCTCAATCCCCAAGGTGGGGTGTGCAAGAGGCAGCCAATCAATGATTCTCTCTCATCATTGATGTTTCTATCTCTTTCTCCCTCTCCCTTCCTCTCTGAAATCAATAAAGATATATTTAAAAAAAAAGAAAAAGAAGAAACAATTTCAATGATAATTATTGCATTGATAGCTCTTGCTCCGTATGGCATTACATTCTATTATATTCTGATGGTCCGACCATAAACCATTGGAACAGGATACACCAACAGGCCACTGGATAGTTCGGATTTCTGCACAGAATTCTTAAATGCAGATATAAAGTGTGTTTGTTTTCTAAACAATTAATATAAAGTGTGTTTGTTTTCTAAAATGTCAATGTTGATACTTTATTTTTAAGAACCTAAGAATATGTACATTACTGTTCTGAGTGACAGGAAAACAAAATTAAACTTACTATTCAAAAACCATTATGTGAGTATTGGAGGGAAAAAACCTTTTACATAAAATAAAATGGATTTTAGGTTCTCAATCTGATGAGCATTACATTTCAGTCACAGGGACATTTGCATGGCTTTCTTGTGCTAAAAGACTGTAAAAATCAAAGCAAGTAGCAGTGTTTATAGAAGAATGTTTAAAAGCCAGAAAGAGTATTGACGTGGCTAATAGGTTTCTTTTATTCCATAAAACACTTAAAACTTCCAAAAGAGTATACAAAGTTAAAGGTAGTATGCTTAAAATGTTTTATCTAAGAGATTAAAAAAAAAAAACTTCTGTAGTGTGCTTCCATAAAATGTTATTAAGTATGAGAAGTAGAGAAAATAATTTCTGAAATATGACTGATATTGTAGATTTCATGACATTATGAAGAGTGTCATATATGTCTGATTGAACATACTCTATGGGTTTAAGTTAAAAAAGCACTTCTCTGTCCTCTATATTAAAGAATTTATAGCTTACAACTTAGCATATTCTCATGATATCTTTGCATGAAATAAAATAATGAGGCCAGCAAGCTAATAAAACTGTAGGACCAGCAATAATTCAAATGAGAATAGTTCTGCAAAATTATAAAATCAACGATTAATGTGGAGATACAATTATTTGTCAAAGGATTCTCAAAGATGGATTACCCTTCTTCAGGATTTCTGTCTTTCTTTTTGTAATAAAATAAATTTCTGTTAATCATTTCAATTCATCATATCAAATTTTTTAATTAATTATTTTCATTGAACATGCAAAATGTAATATTTTTCAAAATTGTAAAAATATATTTGCATTGTTCACTGAAGTATTCTGATTGTCTTGTTTTGTTTTATTAGAGTGAATTTTAGTCATGTTCAATAACTTGAATTTTAAAATACACTCCAT
Organism: Eptesicus fuscus; assembly: GCF_027574615.1. Classification (NCBI taxonomy): domain Eukaryota; kingdom Metazoa; phylum Chordata; class Mammalia; order Chiroptera; family Vespertilionidae; genus Eptesicus; species Eptesicus fuscus. The sequence goes on along the minus strand of NC_072478.1, from coordinate 63,731,701 downwards.
AAAAGCTTTCATAAAAAACTACTGTGAAAGAGAATTCTTCTTATTTTAATTAGTAGAACACTGCTTCTAAGCAGAATATTTCAATGCACAGGAAATGTGTTTTGTCCCAACAAATGTCTAGTTTTTATTTATACTTCCTTTTCCTCATCATTATTAAGCAAAATAATAACAGCATTTAATAGGTGCTTTTCTCCTCATAGCATTCTCAAAGGCAGCTGAATAAGGAGGTTAATTGAAACATTCATGGTTCCTGTCCTCTGAAAACATTTAATATAAGCAGCACTATTTGAAGATGTGTGTAATAACACACACACATCCCATGAAGAGGCTAGGATTAACCTAAATGCTTATATGAAATGCCAGCAGCTAAACTAATTGCATGTTCTGAGGGAACTAGTTAGAAACCATACTGCTCAGTATTTATTTTTGCATCAGCTTTGCTCTTACTCATTGAATGTTGTTTGAACTTTGTTTATAAGGAACAATGACTCCACTTTATCAAGTCAATAACAAAAATCCTGTATTTTCCAAAAGATGTGCTTTCTACTTTCATCAAATTTGGACAAACTTTTGTTCTTTTTTATTAGTAGTAAACCTTGTTTGATTTATCTCTTTCTAAATTAAGTCATCCTTTGTGGCTGCCACTAATACATCTCTGTCTGATATAGTGATAGTACTTCCTGACCTTTGACACAAATAGTACTTATGTTTCGTCATTTACAATGTCTGCCTCTGTTGCTTAGTTCTTCCATGGAGCAGCTCTGGTTCCTTTCAAGAATACAGAATGGATTTTGGAGTTCTTAGGTTCAGAAAAGAAAATAGAAATATATAATGTTTACTTACAGGGTTTAAAGTTTTGTTATCTGATAAAATATGATAAAGAAATAAAATGGTAAACTGGAAGAGATGGATTCTTGATTCCCTTGGAAGAATACTAATCTAATCAAGAATGCAAGTATTTCATTTTTTTTTCTATTTTAGAAGAAATAAAATAGTAACTGTATTTTTTTGTTTGTTTGTTTGTTTGTTTGTGTTTTTATTCTTAATAAATGTCCATGAGAAAGGGGATAAATATTAGCTCTACTAGCACACATACTAAGACTAAGTAGCCCAGCCAGCATGGCTCAGTGGTTGAGTGTTGACCTATGAATCAGGAGGTCAGGGTTCAATTCCAGGTCAGGGCACATGCCCAGGTTGTGGACTGGATCCCCAGTAGGGGGCGTGCAGGAGGCAGCCAATGGATGATTCTCATCATTGATATTTCTGTCTCTCTCTCCCTCTTCCTTCCTTTCTGAAATCAATAAAAATACATATTTTTTTTAAAAAAGACTAAGTAGAGAAATGGTGGTCAAAATAATAGAGATCAAAAGTGTGAGAGTATCATTAAGAAATCATGGGAGAGAGTTAGCATGGGCATAAGTGAATGTTCAGTTATGAGATTTCTAGGCAACAGTATTTCTAGAAAAAAAAGATTCAGTGTGACAAAATATACAGATAAAATGTGTGGCAAAGTACAGATGCAAATTTAAATTTATTTTTGTTGTATGAATTTTGATTGTGATCCCATGAGCCTAAATTATAAAAAAAAAAATCTTAGATGGTCAATAGACACAAAATTGATATTTTAGTAAATAACTAAAACTTTGTTGAAACTTAACACTATGAAATAGTTATAACACTAATGTCTGGTGGACAGTCTGTGCATGCATAATAAATAGAAAAGGTGGCATTGACACATATAAACAAAATATTCTGCTACTTCATTCTTAAGTATGCTGTTTGTATACCTTTGTGAGTGTTGAAGAATGGTTGTTGAAATACAGCAGTCATAATTGTGTTACATTACAATAATATAAATCAGAGGATTTCAACTTTTTTCACCTCATGGTACACATAAGCTAATTACTACAATTCTATGGCATACCAAAAATATATTAATTTTTTGCCCAATTGCAAAAAAAAAAAGGTATGATTTTGATTCATTCATACTGAATGGCTATTGTTATGTTGGCTATTGTCATTTTTTAATTTGACAATTTAAGGGAAAGGAGGTCAGTGCCGCTGTGTAAATAGTCAGGTATTGCATGTTTTAAAAATTCTTGAGGCATGTCTTTTGAAAATCACTAATATAAATGACAAGCAACTCTCTAATGAAATTATTACAAATGTCATCTGAATGTGTAATCTGAATTCAGGTCAACACATTATATGAAACTGTTAACAATGTTTTTAAAAAAAGTGTTTGTGAGTCAACTTGGAAAGCTTTTTTTCTATTTTTTGTTTTGTTTTGTTTTTATTAAAAACTAGAGGCCCGATGCACGAAATTCATGCTAGAGTAGACCTTTCTTTCCCCGGCTCCCGGCACCAGCTTCCCTCCGGTCACCAGCAAGCACCCGAGACCTGGGCTTCCCTCGCAGCCCAGCTTTGTCTGGGAGGTTGTTCGGAAGGACATCCAGAAGGACATCTGGTCTAATTAGCATATTATGCTTTTATTATTATAGATGTGTTAAATTAAGGCCATATAGAGACTTCTGGCACTATGTGTATAAAGATAAATGTTAAAAAAAATAAGGTTGATAGAGTATTTTCTTAAATTCAAAATGTGGAAAATTTGGTACGAATAAAGCCCATGTTTGAACAATTGTCTGCGTTAAGTTTTAAAAATGTGAAAAGACTTATGTGAAAATACATAGTTGTTTTTTAAATAAAATTACCCTTAATATTGGTAGTATAGAAAAGAGAATACTTTCAAAGTCTTGTGGTCTTAAGTGTTTTGACTAATGGAAAATTTGGGACTGCCTAGGCTTTTAGTATTATCTGCTGGGCTATGATAAGTATTTCAATCATAAATGCTAAGAATGGATATTTAGTCTACAGCTAGACTATAGCTGAATTGGTTATTGATGCTTTATTCATAATTTTAATTTATATGGTCTCTTACTACAGTCATGTTTATTATAAGAATATACTGGCTTTGCAAGGGAAAAATAAAAGGCATTCTTTGTAAGAATACGTATATGTGGAAATTCTAAGCTAGAAAATTATCTTACCCTGATTTATATTATTTGAGCTAATCTTATATTAATGTTTTAGGGGCAAAAATACTAACTATGCAACTTTTTAACATAAAGTTTTCTTTAAATTAGTTTTTTTAAATTTATATCTCATTGATAGGATAATTGAAAATATAGGACTGTTTACATTTAGTGCTACATGAAATTTTTTGTGTTATTAATTTCCAAGTGATTAAAATGAGCACGTCTAAACTCATTATCTAGTAACTTTTGAAAGGTGGCACTTTATCAAGAGAAACTCTTGTAGAGGGAAAAACTATTTCAGAGTTGTAAAACAAATAGCATCATAATCTTAAGATAAAACAAGCCTCTTTTTTTCTCGTTGGTGACATATCCATAAATCAAAGAGATTTTATCACTTGGGTGTCCATAAAAATATATTTGATGGTTTATTTTATATTTAAAAATAATTTTGGGTCATTGAAAGTATACCCAGGACCACTTTTCCTAGATTAATATCCTATTTGCAGGAAGAAAAAGAACTGCTAAAATATACAAACATAGCTATTCATAAGACTACGTGGATTGTCCATTTCCATAAATCACCTTAGTAGATTATTTAATATGCTTGCCAACCATAACAGTTAACTTTTATGCACTGTGAGTTGAAGGAATTATAAAAGTTATAGCAGTACATTAAGACCAGCTACGTCCTCCATATTTGACAATCTGACTATTATCCATTTATTTGGAAGAATGGTACATTTTTTATATTAAGGCATCTTCAACTTTCCAATCCCAAATATTATAGTAAAGTGTCAAAAATTGTGAAAGCAGAATATATTATTATCCTTGTTAAAATAAAAGTTAGAGAGAACAGAGACTTAGATAAACAGAGTCAGAGGCAATGAACCAAGAACACAATGATTGAAAGGATTGGTGCAGGGGGGTCTTTCTGCACCTGGTTTAGACATATAACTCTGAGACTTAAAGCATCCAAGTTTGATGCAGATACTGAGTGTATTTATGTAAAGCATTCAGGAGCTATCAACTCTCCATATCTAATTTTATTCAACTATTAAATTCTGACTATATTGAGGCAGCAGTCATGCATTGGAGTCTTAAGGAGAAAATCACCACTATAATAATTAGAGGTTTTATGTTGCAGCATATTTTCAAATCCCATAAAATGTTTTATGAAGTAGAATTCATAGTATTGATCTAGGTCATATTTCTGTGGGAGATAACTAAGTGGATGCATAATATAAATGACAATGTTAGTGCAAGATAACATAATTTGAATATGTTAATATATCTGTTATATATATATTTCATTTTAAAGGCATAATTTTGACTGCTTTTAATATTGAGGAACTATTTACTGGAGGTTTTTACATCCTTTGGATGGTAAAAGGAGGGAATGTTAAACTTGTCATCCACTAAATTTTGTTCATTGCGTGACTAATTTAGATATTGAGATTAAATACATTTCAGTAGGCAAGCATTGAATATAAATAAGCACAGATGGAATTTCTTCTTCTGATAGCGAACACACTTCAGTTAATACTAAATTTGACATTGTGTATACCTGAGGACCTTCGATAGCCAACTAATTAAGAAAGACAATTTTCTGAAGACAAACTGGAGAGTAAGTTATTAAAGCAATTATCTGTAAATGAGAAATGAAGAACCTGAAATCCCTTTTATCCAAATCTCAAGTGGTTAATACATGACTCTGCATGAATCAAGAAAGAGTCTTGGCTTTCCAAGCTGACCTCATCCAGAAAACTAAATTTATCATTTAAACCTGCCATCTTGCTAAATCCAAAGAGCAAAGAAACATATATGCCTTTGTCCCTTTTACTTTAGTCAACACTTATTATGTTAATACATAAAAATACATGGAAGAATTACAGCTTGAAAAGAATACAAAGTTAGAATAGAATACAAAGTAATATCAAATTTTGTCCTTCATGTGACTTGTTCTGTAACAGAAAACTGATAAATTTTAATTAACTCAACCTCTGATTTTCTTTTGAGTACCAAGATTAAGATTTATTAGCTTCAATGAAGATTAAGTTACTGTATTTATGTTTAAGATTATCCAGTTAGCTCATTATAAACCTGATAATTACATGGAGTATAAAAGAAATTACATTATTTCTCCTGAAATTTAACATACACTAAACTCTCATATTGTAAACATATACACCCTGGACATGTAACAAATATATACGCATGTGTTCTACTCTCAGCTCTGTAGCAGCTGCTACCTGGGAAGCATTTGGTCATCTCTTTCTGCTAAAAAACCTTGTTCTCCGCCACTGACTCACAGGGAATCTCACATAAAGCCCTAGGCATCCTTACTTTGGGATGCCCCTGAAGATGACAATGAATCTGCTTTCCTGAACTCGGATCTGTGCCTCTTCAGTTTAGTGGGACCAACATGCTGTGCTAGGGATCCAGTTCTCTGTGTTGCTATTTGTAAGTTTCCCCAAGGCCTAGATCTGGCAAAATCCTGGGGCTTGCCTTGTCTATATCTCTTCTCTCTGGGATTTCAGTCTTCTATTGTCTTCTGTCACTGACTGAAGTCAGTTGCCCTATATACTTCACCCAGTTTTATATTTTATCGGAGGTGGGTGTATTAGATTTCTAGCTACTCCATCTTGATGAAAGCTGACAATCTAGTTTGGACCTGTAGGAGGAGGAGGGGAAGGAATTTGAAGGGGCTTATATGCTTATTTGTCTCTTTCTGTAGCTAAACACATCCCTTTTTTTTCCCTTCTTCTTTTTTAAATCCTCATCCAAGGATGATGTAACATTGATGTAAGATAGAAACAGTGATTGGTTGCCTTCCCTACGGGCCCCTACCATTGATCAAAACCAACAGAAACTTGGTTTTGTGCCCGGACCTGAAATTGATCCTGTGAACTTTTGACCTTTCAGTATATGGGAGGACACTCCAACCAACTAAGCCACACTGGCCGAGGCAACACGTCCCATTTCTTATCAGTGACTTTGTTCCCTATTCTCTTTCTATCTAGAGATTGGTGGTGCTTCATGGAATCTCACTATGAAACTCCATAGCATGTCATTTCTGGTTTTGCCTTATCTACCTATGTTTTCTGTAAAATAATTAGAGATATGGAGGTATTTTCACTACCACTTCAAGTGATTATGATGAAAATCAAATCTTAAAAAATGTGTCATGGTATTTATAAACTATAATTATATTATCAAATGTGGTCTTTAGTATTTTATTGTTATTATTAATTTTTTTTAATTTTTTATTTTTGGTTAATCCTCACCTAAGGATATTTTTCCATTAATTTTTAAAGTGGAAGGGAGGGGAAAAGACAGAGAGAGAGAGAGAGAGAGAGAGAGAGAGAGAGAGAGAGAGAGAAAGAGAGAGAGAGAGAGAGAGAGAGAAACATGGATGTGAGAGAGACGCAGCAATTGGTTGACTTCCACACACACCCAGACAAGGGCTGGGGATTGAGCCTGCAACTAAGGTATGTGCCCTTGACCGGAATGGAACCCAGGACCCTTCAGTCCCAGGATCAATGCTCAATCCCACTGAGTAAAAATCCTTAATTTTATTTTTATGTGATGCTTATATTTGTATTTCTGTTCTTTGAGTTTCTATGATTTTGATACAGTAATGAAGTCGAAGTTTACTTAGTGCCTGGGAAAAGTTAATTCCATTTCTATAAAATATTTCATTTACTATCAGTAGCTATTTTAGGCCCTGGGAGAATCTACCTTATCTCTGTTATTTTCACTCTCTTCAAAGTAAACAGAGGCAGGTATTGTTATCACATCTTGGAAATAGGAAAATTGAGCCCTAGGAAGTTAATGGCTTGCCAAGGTCACTTTTACTTGAAAACACAGCTCAATCTATATTTCATGTATAGAATAAATATTTTTTTTAAAAATAATTCAATATTATCATATGTTTGGGTATTTGCAAAAGGTTACAATTTGTTTTAAATCAACAGAAAGATAAGTTATTTCATGGCACCTAGGCAATCAATGACAATGAATATTATGTAGATTTATGTGTAACAATGAATCACCTAGTCAAGGTTTTGAATGCATAAAAAATATACTATAATATCTCATTTCCATTTGTACCATGAACTTATTGGAAAAAAATAAAAACCTCCTCACTTCTTAAAGCTTTCAGGGCTACTCTAATATCATCTATTTTACTGCTTACACAAACTCTAAAAAAGGTTACCTCTAACCATATTGACAAACAAGCTTCCATTAGCCGATTTTATGGAAGAGTAACCTCTCTGATATTTGTCAGAATAAAATTATTTCTATATCCATGCAAACTATACTATTTTGTAAATTATGTTCCAGCTTTGATTGGCCTATTTGTTAATAAAGTTTATAGTACTACATTTTAGAGCTTAGGTTTTATGCAGATATTTAATCTGCTAAAATAATCACAAATAAGTATAGTATTTTCTGACTTTCACATTATTAAACACAAATGTTTGAAAATTATCTTTAAATTTTAATTACTTTTTGTTATAATATATTTGAAGTTTGAAAAATATTTACATTATTGTTTGGTTGATTGATGCCTGTTAAGGAGACATAGAAGTGATATTTTAACCCACTTTAAAAGTATGTCTTTAAATATACAGATTTTATGGAATTATGAGTTGCACAAAATTATAGCTATATAACTTTGTGTTTTTATGTAATGGTTTTGTGATATTAAGAGGTTATTGAAAATATAACAGCTCTTTCTATACCAGTTTTATTAACCTTGCAAATGAAATATACTTTTGTCTAGTGCATCAGGCCTTAGCATTTTAAAGGGCACACTGGATTATTTTATAATCCATTGTTACAAGAATATATTGTTTTAATAATCAAGCAGCTGTATACCTTTAATAGTATTATTTTTCTTTGATGTCAAGATTCTTGGAAATTTCATGATCAGAATTAGAATGAATAGGCAGTTTTTTATAATAAAAAATTGAATAAATGTTTTCTCTTTCAAAAAACATTAAGGACAAATTTTAAAATATGGTCATATACAAACAAAAAAACTCAGTTTTATTTATAATGCAATTACACATTTCTTTTCCCCTGAAGTGTAGGTTTCTTTAATGCATTTTTTAAAAATTTTCAGATGTAATCTCTCACTTCTCACAAATTATAATGAGTTAATATGACCTAAAATAAAACAAATTCCTCAACTTTACTTTGGATACAAGTGGCTTACTGTAGTTCTGACACTTCCATCATGGTCAACATGGAAGTGTTAACATGAGCCATTTTAAAGCTCCACTTGTTGAGAGCTAATATTTAAAACACTGCTGATGTTATATTATATATTTAAACAAATTTACAAATGTTCTGGATTAATCAAGATTCTCCAGATTAAATAGAACCAATATGTTATAGAGGACAGACAGACAAATAGATGGATTAATTAGATAGATAGGATAGATAGATGATGATGATGATGATAGATGATAGATGATAGATAGATAGATGATAGATACACAATCATGTATGCATAAATATTGCATAAATCAAGTGTTATAAGGAATTGGCTCACACAATTATGGAAGCTGAGAAGGTCATGATCTGCCATCTGTAAGCTGGAAATTCAGGACAAGCAGAGGTGCCGTGCATCCCAGCTGAAGGCCTGAGAACCAGGAGAGCTGATGATGAAGGCCTGTTTACGGCAGGAGAAGAAAAATGTCCAGCTCAGCAGTCAGGCCGGCAGAGCAAGTCCTCCCTTCCCTTGCCTCTGTGCTCTTAGGCCCTCAGCGGATTGGATACCACTGGCCTACATTGAGAAGGGCTGTCTGCTTTTTACTCAACCTACCAAATCAAATGCTCATCTCTCCCTGACACACCCTTGTAGACACACTCAGTAATAATTTTCACTAGATATCTGGGCATCCTGTGCCCAGATCAAGTTGACAAGTAAAATTAACCTTCACATGCTCTATATCTTAAAACTTTCGCAATTCAAATTGCAACTCAATCTTCTTTAATTGGTACCTTGTAAGTAGAACTAAATGCTGTCCACATGATTTATTAGAAAACGTGTTTATATTTAACATACGAAAATAAAATCAGATTAGTAAGTGTCTAATCAAAAACTTTAGTGTAAAATAAAGTTTGACCTTGTAATAGAGTTAATTTTATCCTTCTGAGTTTGCTCAAATTATGTGAATTGTGAGTAGAAAATATGGTTCACATAAATACACCTTCTATACAGTCAGCAGACAAAACCTAATCATAGCAGCATGGAGATGCTGACCTTGGTGGTCTGAACGGACAGCTGACCCTGTGCTCTAAGAAGTATCAGGCAATCAAAGGCAATTTATTTTTAATAGATAGGTGTAATTGAGGGGCATGCCTTTGTATTTTTATACGATAAAGGTGTTTAATATATAAAACTTCACAAATGTAATAAATACAATCTAATAGGTAAGACAATTTTGACTAATATTAAAAAGTAATATTGCCATGAGTAGATATGTTTAGGATAATAAACCCAATTAACAGAAAACTTTAGAAATGTGTAATCTTTCCTTTGTTGCTAATACAATATCATTTTTCTTTTGTTTGCCTAACTTCTGTAACTTCTGGCTTGAAATAAAATCCTTACTTGTTTTCTTTCCTTCTAGTCAAGCAGCTTAAAATTCACATCCATTCTGGCAGTGCAGCACACAACTCAGTTAGGGCGAACTTTGTACCTTAGGCTTGTTTTCCTGTTCCTCCTAAGAATTTAATTAGCTAATTAGCTTTCTCAGGTGTAAGCAGCAGATGCCTCACATCTGCCGGTAATATGTGACTAGCCAGGAGCGTGTTTCCCCACGTCGAACTGAAGAAATTCATTGCCTCTCTTCAGTTGGCTTTTGCTGCAAGCATGATTCCAACTGGTCCTGAAGCTACAGTGTTGGTCCTTAACATCATTTCTCCCCAAAGAAATCAATCTATTTTGTCTCTTCAGTTGTTCTGTTATCAATTATTGTTCCTCTTCTGTCTAGGTCCTTAGCTTTCGCCTCTGCATAATGCTTGCATATGAAAAGCATGTAGTTTGGCTTTTCAGACCAAATTTTTTTTCTTCCTGTTCTTGGAATGTGTGTTGACTTCTTTTATTTTTCTTTTCTTTTTCTTTTCCTACCACAGAGAAATACATATTTACTTGTACTACTCAGTTTCCTTAGACGCAAGTAACAAAAATGACTGGCTGATTTGAATCAAAAATAATTTATGGATTTTGGTTAATGTAGAGAATCATCCAGAAGAATGGAAGAATCTGTTGGGAAATAGAATCATGGGGAAGCCACAAAGCCAGACGTCAGGCAGAATCATAGGACAGAAAACACTGAGTGGAAGTCATCCTGATTGCCCACCAATGCTGACAGAACATACGTCACAGTGGAGAGACTGTGATCTCTAGAAAATGGGTGCTGGTTGCTCTGCCTGTGGCTATCAGCTTGAGTTCATTGTACTTTTGTTCTGCCACCCAAGCTCCTGAATGGAAGCCTGGCACTGGACCCATCTACATGCAAATATGTCTTTTCAGGTCTTTAGCATTAATAATAGAATAAATATTTCATTAGTAAATGAGTATTGAATTATGGACTTCTCTACCCAAAGTTTATAGATTTGTTACCATTGTAATTAACTAGTTATTAATAATAGGAAAGGAGCAGATGGAAGGCCAGGCATTATAAGCATGTCCATCTAGAAGCTGCAATGTCACACTCCCCAGGGAACCACTGGTCCTTTCCCTGCAGACCACGGGGGAAGGGGCCAGACACAGGGGGAGATGGGTGCATGCACAGTGGAGTTGGGGTGAAGTAGGGATGGTACTTGCCTGTTGGTCAAACCTGGAGCAAATGCAAACCTGGGAAAATTTGGAAATACAAATCGCCCAGACAAAGAAATCTTGGCTCACTTGTTCCTCTGGTTTTGATCTTGATTCCTTGAATTCACTGTGTTCCTAGAAGCCCCATGACCATGGGCAGTGGACTGAAGCTGGAATACAAGCCTGATGCTGATTTGGACTATGCTCCAACATGGAACAGAAACTCTGCTCGACAACTTTAATCCTAGCTCTGCTGAGAAAATAACCGGTCTTACATGGCAGGACAGAGGGAGAGGGGCCCTTGAAAACTCAAGGATGTAATTCCATGCAAACAAATGTCACTCATTCTCCTGTTCAAATCTCAGAAAATTCCCTTTCTTGTGACTTTGCAAGAAGCCCACTTCCACCAGCAACAGTCAGGGACACCGATAATGGATTGACACACTGTATCATGTACATTATTTCTCTATTTTTAAAAGATCTTGTTTTGTAAATTGTATGTCTGTGGGAAAGTATAATTATCTTGTTTACAGGTAAGGTAGCTCAATGGTTGGAAGATTTAATAATTATAATTCTGTGGCAATTCCTCTAAATAAAATGGTGAAGTCATGATCAGAATAATACAACTTCTGATACCGTAGGCTTATGGTTCATACATTAAATTTCTCTGCATGGAACACATTCTCTGATGTTATGGAAAACTTAACTCTCTGTGCCTGAACCTCTGGGAAGTCTCAAAATTGTTAGTGAAGCAACTTTATTGACTTTGCATTACCTTATATGAGCCTAAGGATGTTTTCAGAGTGTTTCCTTTTCTTAATACCCAGACAGGCATATTGATATTACAGATCACACAACACAAAATGTAAAGTAACATACCTCAATATTTTATTACAAATATTCATTTTCCCATTGGCATTTTAGTTACTGTAAGTCTTTTGTAGATAGATTATTCCCTTTGCTCATAAAGAAGAACACAAACACAGCATTTTAAAAATAACATTCCAATAGGAGAAACTTAGAAGATTTGCTTCAGCAAATATTAAAACAATAGCTATCAGACTAAAGGTTTCAGGGTGGAATAAATTCATCTTGAGACCAAAAATATATATTACTTTAGGATCTCATAAATGATATATTGTATAGCCAAGTGGGAAAAGAGAGAGAAAGAGCCTTTCTCTTAATAGTAAGATTGAAAATCATTTCAAAGAATGTATCCTTATAACCTTGAATATTCATTGAATTTAGGTATTTTTTCTAACATTTAGAGAAAAAAGATTACTCCATTATTTATTCATGGATTTAACATTTACTTGGGTGCATATTATTTCTTGGGAATAATTTATGTACCAGGAATATAGCAGACTAAAATCAGACCAATTTTCTGCTTTTCAGAGAAGTAAACAGAATATAACATGACTAAATAAACACATGATATAATAAGTAAACATCATATAATGTCATCTATTAATAAGATCTGAGGAGGAAAATCATACTCTGTAAGTGCTGGTTTAGATAGGAGTTATTTGACCTGACTTGAATGAAAAAAAGTGATTTAGCCATTTGCATAACTTGTGAAACACATTCCAGGAAGCTAAGAGGGAAGGGGTGAAGGGATGAGCCTCAAGTTTCCATGGAGAATTTGAAGGACAACTTGCTAGATAGGACTACTGCATGGAAGAGTGGTAGCATACACAGTTAGACAGAAGTAAACAGAGGCTGGGTCTTGTAGCAACTTTCAGGCCAAAGAAAGAAAATAATATTTTATTCCAAGTAGAAAAAAAGACATGCAAAAGATGAGAGCAAAGAGCTGACATACAATAATTTAAACAAAAAATTCTCCTCTCGTGTTTTAGAAAATTGATTTGTGGATCCAATGGGGAAATAGGCAAAAGCAGATGTAAAGAATCTGTAGGGTTTTTTGGTAGCATAGGTGGAAAATCTCAGTTTTGGTGTTGATGATGAAAAATCATTTGAAAGGAGGTCATATTTCCGATGTGCATCTAAAATAATTTTCTAAATGATTGAACATGAGTTTGAGGGGACAGGATTAAAATAAAATGGTTGGGAAATTGCAGTACTCCAGTCTCTTGAAATTTCTTCTAAAATATTTCTAAAGACAGTGATTTTCAATATGTGTGTGGGGAAACAGGTAGGGAGTTTTCAAGTTCTGTGGAGCATTTCAAAATTTGTGAATTTGTATTTTGTTGTCCTAAGGTTGAAGGGACACAACTGACCTTTATTCCAGTTGATGTTTATCCTTGATATATTAGATGCCCTGCATTAGGGGCTGTCCCTAATAATAAACAATTTTTCTGTGCCTTGGATAAATTATAAGAGCCTAAAATTTAACTCTATTCCTATCCAAACATAACATATATTGAAGTTTTAACATTCACTGACATTGATAGAATTAAACATAATATGCAAGTTGTTTTTTAAAAATATTTACCAAGAGTTTCCCACTGTTTTTTGGGAAAAATCATAGCATCAAAAATAGTGCACTTAATGACAATTGAAATCACAAATACAATAGAAGTGCATTAGTCAACGTTTGCATTCATTGCTCCCAAATATGTACCAGCACTTTTGAGGGTCCTTTAAATAGATTCAAAAACAATTCATTATTATATTTGACACATGAAATGCAAGGATCCCTTTGAATTTTATCAAAAGAGATTATTTCATAATTTATAGTTATTTCATATAATTTATAATTTTGATAGAGCAAAGTGAGGAATCCTATATAATAAAAGGGTAATATCCAAATTGACCCTAACAGTGGAATGACCGGTTTCTATGAAGTGTACTGACCACCAGGGGGCAGACACTCAATGCAAGAGCTGCCCACTGGTGGTCAGTGCCTTCCACAGGGGGAGAACCTCACAGCCAGAAGCTGGCTTATGGCTGGCCAGTGCAGCGACAGTTGGACATCCCCTGAGGGATCCCAGGCTGCCAGAGGGATGTGTGACTGCCAGCTTAGGCCTGATCCCCCAAGGGGTCCCAGACTGTGAGAGGGCACAGGCTGGGCTGAGGACTGCCCCCCCAGTGCATAATTTTTTGTGCACTGGGCCTCTAGTTATGTTATAAAATTATATATTGAAATTATTAACTTTTTTCTTGTCCTGATAATTAAATATTTATTTGTCTTTTGTAAAGTAATGAAGAAACTTTCCAATATCTTTCTGTCAAGACATTCCTTCTTATACTTTAAAAAGAACACTTCCTCTGTATTTGACTTTTACTATTTTCCATGTGTCATGTTCATTTTTTTACATTGGTATTCTTTTTTGTCTTTCAATATGGATATTGTCAATTTATTGATTATCTTAAGTTTCAATAATCTTTTTATTCTCTTAACCCTCTTTTTGGAATTTTGATATTCAAATATGTAATTTCTTTTTTTTAAGATATATTTTTATTGATTTCAGAGTGGAAGGGAGAGGGAGAGAAGATAGAAATGAAAAGGAATCATTGATTGGCTGCCTCCTGCAGGCCTCTGGCTGGGAATTGAGCCCAAAACTGTGCCCTGACCAGGAATCTAATTGTGACCTTCTGCTTCATGGGTCAATACTTAACCACTGAACAACACTAGCCAGACTCAAATATATATTTTCAATATCCTTTTAACTGCCTGTTTCACTCCACAAACTCCTTAAACATTATGCTCACATATTTGCTACAGAAATGTTAACATGTAAATTAAATCAAGTAATTTACTTGCTTAAAACCTTGTCATGGCTTCCTTGTATAATCTGAGTGCAACTTGTACTTTGAGTGTGATGCCTTTCTGATGCTGAGTAAACTGACCCACATAATCCTTTGTGAGATTTCTGTCCTGTGCTGTTTCAGCCCAAACACCTTCTTTGTTTGATTTTCCTTGTTTCTTTTTTAGCCACTGTATGGCTCTTACCTTTTTCTACAAAGTACTTCCATGAATAACCCTTATAACCCTTTCCATTCTGTTTATATTCATTATATAATGTTTGAGAACTGACATTTTCTTTACTTATTTTTCTTTCCTTTCATCTGAGGATTTCTTCCATTAATAATTACCATGGCAATAAGTTTGTCTGGCATGTGCTTAAAATGAACTAATGGTTATTAACCTTGAGTCTGTTTCAGTAGCCTTGGGCATCAATACCTCAAGATATTTTCATAGAGATACACAATGAACACATATTGTCTACTGTAGAACTTGTACCTATATGAATAAAACAAAACTAAGAAATATAGTCATAGCTAGTTCTAGTCCATATTCTTGATATTTTTATACAGTCTTATTCATTATCAAGAAAAGTGATCTTATAAAACATGTCAATTTAATATATTAGTAAGTATAGCATGTTTTATAGATTATAAAAAAGTATCGTGATATTTAACTGTATTATGCATTGTCAAATGTATTATAATATTTAAATGAATTATGCATGATCAGAATTCAAGAAAGGAATGGGTAAATAAGTATTGCTCTAGCATCATTCTTATGTCTGCAGAAAGATTAGAATTACATTGTTATATTCCTTTTAAATATAATCTATATATAAATATTGCAGAATTAATGTGAAATTTCATCTTAAATTTAATGTGTCTACCATGGATAGCCATTCAAAATTGAGCCATTGGGAAAAAAACAACATTGGAGAATAGAATGCATCAGAAACTAGATATATAACATATTTTAAATATAAAATTTTATAAAACTAACATTATGTTTATCTTTAATTCCATAATTAATTCTCATTATAAACTTAAGCAATAAAGTAAAAATTTTAAAAATTATCAGGGAAATATGGGTATACATATGTAATATATTAATTTTTATTTCCTTTGAAAAATCTGAATTTCACAGTCTCAAGATCAGTATAGAAATACATTTAGTCCTCCAATTTTATTGTATAAGTAATATGAAACAATTCTCATTTAAAATCCATGAGAACTTAAATCCAAACCCTGGCTATAAAATTGCTTCAATATTAAGATAAGCTACAGGAATGAGTTTTAAATTCCAATCTTTAAAATTTTTTTCTATGTCTTGATGAGCAATTTCTCATGTTCATTCCAATGAGCAATAATGTCAAGGTGATACAAACAAGAATTTCAATTCCAAACATATCTCTAGAGATGGCATCAATATAAAAGCAATTTTTATCTGGATAGGTTTTGAGGCTTCACTCTTTCTAGGTAATTTGTGGTGTTTCATTATGGATGGTAAATAGCACAGTAATACTTATTTTGATACTAAGACAGATTGTTTTATGCCACATCATATTTATTTCATATGCTGCTCTAGTTCAGAAAACATGATTTTTAAAGCCTAATCTCTAATATAGGATTAAAACAATTATATGTATCTCAAGGTTTTTAACTTAATCACTTCTGCAGTCTTTTTTCTGTCATCATCATTTTGTAATTTATAATGAAAATGATATATTTGGTCTTCCTCCCTGTTCCTGGCATAAAGCCCCTAAAACCCTTGGAATATCCTAAGTGATAAGGTGGGGACAAATATCTTTTATTTTCTATAAACTGAGTGGCCAGATTATTATGATCTCTGAATACATAATAATTTGGCCACTCAGGAAATATATATTAGAGGCCCAGTGCATGAATTCATGCATGGGTGGGGTCCGGCCAGCCTGGCCAGGGGGAGGGGACATGGGCAGTTGGCCAGCTGGTCTGCTGGTCGAACTCCTGGTCGAGGGGACAATTTTCATATTAGCCTTTTATTATATAGGATATACACCGAGTGGCCAGATTATTATGCATGCAGAGATCATAATAATCCGGCCACTCAGTGTATATATAAAAGCCTAAGCAACCATTGACTGTTCAACCATTAGACCGGTAGCTATAATGTGCACTGACCACCAGGAGGCATATGCTCAACACACAGGCATGGAAACATGGAACAGACTGATGAATCTCAGGGGGAAGAGGAGAGGGGGAAGGGAGGAGGGTGGGAAGATAATAACCAAAGATCTTATATGCATACTAGAGGCCCAGTGCACAGATTCGTGCACCAGTGGGGTCCCTTGGCTTGGCCTGTGGGGATCGGACTGAAACTGGAAGTCCAACATCTCCCAAGGGGTCCTGGATTACAAGAGGGCACAGGCCAGGCCACTGGTGCATGGATCTATGTACCGGGCCTCTAGTGTTAAATAAAAGCTTCCCCCCAGGAACCTTTATGAAGGGGAGAGGAACTAGACATTGAATTCAATCACCAATGGCCAATGATTTATTAATTATACTCTGTAATAAAAACTCAAAGGGCAGGTTTCTGAGGCCCCTTAGCTCCTTCTACATCCCTTCCCAAATACCTTGCCCTATGCATCTCTTCCATCTGATTTCTTCCATCTGGCTGTTCTTAAATTAAATCATTTTAAGAATAAACGTGTAATCTAGTAAGTGAAATATTTCTCTGAGTTCTATGAGGTGTTCTAGCACATAAATGGAACACTAGAAGGGGGTCTTTGGAACCTCTGATCTATAGCCTTTAGGTCAGAAGCACTGGTGCAATCTGGATTTAAGATTGACATCCAAAATGGAATGGGGAGCAGTTTTGAAAGACTGAGCCCTTATTCTATGGGATATGACATCTCCAAATAGATAATGTCAGAATTGACTTGGATTGTAGGACACTCAGCTGGTGTCCAAGAATCAGTGTGGGGGGAAAACTCACACAATGGAATTGGTGTCAGAACCCTAGACATGTAAGATAATATATTGACAAGATCTGAGGATTAAGGTATGGGCATCTTTGGGGGCTATTATTCTGCCTGCCAAAACAATACCTACTTTTGGGAAATGATTGACAAAAGATTGTTTTGCTATGATAAATTATTTTGTTCAATCCCTTAACAGCTGACTTTCATATAACTTTTATAGGGTGAGTAGCATGTATAGTCACACTATCATATTAAAAAAATTTATATATATATATAAATATATATATATTTATATATATATATATACATTTCTTGAAAACCTGTTATGGGAAATATACTTACCTTTTATCCAAAGGTAAAAGTAGTTTAAGACAAAGAACTTGCTAAAATTAAAATATTTAAGCAGCTATTCTAAAGAATTTTTCATATAAGAAATACATTATTATTTATGCTGTTAAATTATAAAGATTTTCTATGGGAATTCAGACAGGAATACATATATATATACTAGTGGCCTGGTACACAAAATTCATGCACATTAAAAGAGGATTAATTAGAGGAAATAATTTAATATTGCTATTTGCCCTTTCTCTATAATAGAAGTGTCAGAAATGAAAGAAAATTAGTAAAATGTATATGAAAACCTCTTCCTGTCAGAGTCGGGGGTGCACCATGGGATCCAGAGTCAAGTCCCTGCCCACCCACATGCGCCTCAAAATCGCATGAGACCCAGACCCGGCAGAACCCCGGCCCCATTGGGCTAGATCCAGACCTGGCCAGTCCCACCCTTGTCAAGCCCCACCAGGCAGGGGACGTAGCCTCAGGTCCCCTGGCCCGGCACCAGGACAGGGGGCATGGCCTGAGGTCCCCCAGCTCAGACCAGGGTGGGGGGCATGCCTTGACGTCCCACATCAAACCCCGCCTGGTGGGGGACATGGCCTGAGATCTCTTGTCAAACCTTGCTGGGTGGAGGGCATGGCCTGAGGTCCCCCGACCTGGTGCCAAGGTGGGAGGTGCAGTCTGAGGTCCTCTGTCAAGCCCCACGGGGCAGGGGAGGGAGTAGCCTCAGGTCCCTGCTGATTGCTCGTTAAGGCTCCTTATGGGATCTCGTCTTCAGCTGTGGGTGCAGCCATCTTTGTGACGGAGTGATGGTCAATTAGCATATTCCTCTTTATTAGATAGGATATATATATATAAATTAAAAAGCCAGAGACCATAACACCATCACGACCATAACAACCTAACAACCAGTTGCTATGACACCCAGTGTGGCCAGCGAACCGGCCTGATCCAGGCCAGATTGCCCTCAACACCCTAATCAGGGCAGCCTGGCTTTGATCAATTGGTGCAGCAGTGACTGGCGAGCAGTCGGAAGGCAGACTTCTTGGTCCCTGCCCCTGGCCCTAGGCTCCAATTGGTCAGGGGATGGCTAAGGGGGGAACCGGTGTGAGTGGCATGGTGGGGACTGGCGAGCAGGCAGAAGGCAGACCTCTTGGTCCCTCCTTCTGGCCCTCAGGATCCAATCGATTGGTGGTGGCTGCAGGACAGAACTGGTGACTGGCAAACAGGCAGAACATGGCCCTGATCACAGGGACCCTAACTGTGCACAATTTTGTGCATTGGGCCTCTAGTATATATATAATTAGATTGTGACAGTATGGGAGGATATATGGTGGGATTCAAAATAGGCCTTGAAGTGTAAGGAGTGAGTACAAGTTTTGAAAGTGTTGGAGTGACCCATCTTTGTAATCTGATGCCTATCTAACAGACACTGAGATTCATTGTATTCATATATTTCAGAGTACAGGAAGGAAGTAATTTGTCTTTGTTACAAAACAGAACGCAAAGAGCTCATTTTGGCATTTCAGAGTGAATAAAAAAAGAAGGAGCTGGAGAAAGCTAGCAGGAAAATACTGGAGAACATATTGTGGAGGGTGAGGTTGATCATGGGATGCATGGAGCACTGAGTTATTTCTGAGTTTGCAAATGTGTCTGTCTATAATTAGATTACTTGTGTTTGCCACTTGGCACCTGAGGAGGTAAGGCTCTTACCTTCCACATAGACTGAAAGATGGGGGTTCTATTTTTTTATAATTATACTAGTGGCCTGGTGCACAAATTCATGCACATTGAAAGGAAATTAATTAGAAGAAATATTTTAATATCGCTATTCACCCTTTCTCTATAATAGAAGTTTCAACCAAATTCACGATTGACAATGACCGATGGAAACACAAGCGTGCAATTGGCGCCAGTGAGAGCTTTATATGTATCGTGCATTCGCAAGTCAACTTAGCCTTTTATATAGAGAGAGTAAACTTGCTTAATTAGACCTGCTTTCTGATTTAGCTAAACCTTTTCCAGCCCAGTGAAGCACCCCAACTTCTCTTTCAGGTAATTGTCAGCAACATAGCAGTAAATATCACCATGAAGCAGATTATCATTGTAGTCATGAAGAAAGAACAAAGGGTAAAATATTTAACTGCAGAAGTGTTTGATTATATGTTGCGCAGTGAGAAAACCTAAAGTCACTTCTTTTTTATTTCTTTTTTAAAAAATATATTTTACTGACTTTTTACAGAGAGGAAGGGAGAGGGATAGAGAGTTAGAAACATCGATGAAAGAGAAACATTGATCAGCTGCCTCCTGCACACCTCCTACTGAGGATGTGCCCACAACCAAGGTACATGCCTTTGACCGGAATCGAACCTGGGACCTTTCGAAGGCTGACGCTTTATCGATTGAGCCAAACTGGTTAGGGCTAAAGTCATTTTCAAGATCCACCATTTCTTACTTCTTTTTAGTTAGGTCAAGTTTCTAAGCTTTCTAAATTTCTGTTTTCTGGCTAATGAAAAGAAAACAGTATTCCACTGAGTCTACAGGACTTTTGTGAGGATCAAATGAGATGAGGCATGGGAAAATACTTCACAGACATTTGGTTAAAGTGTAAAATGTTTCCACCTGGTTATAAAGCAAGTTGTGTTCCTAGGCTGAAGAAACTGCAAAGAGGCTAGTTGCTAGGGAAAGGAAGCCAGGCATTGCTACGAGATGTCATTACCCAGTGCCCACAGCCACTGCTTCCAGGCTGGGCTGGGGCGTGGGCTGCATTTTGTGCAATGGGTTCTCAGCAGTGTTGCCTGCAATTTGGTAGAGTGTCGCTCCAGGGTGGTGGTGGGGCCTGTATCCCACTTGGGGGAAGCCAAGTGTTGCTTTGTAGCACCAGGTCCACAGTGCCATTTCTCTGTAAATGGCCTGTGCACATCATGGTAGCTCCTACGTTGAGCATCTGTCCCGTCATAGTCAGTGTGCATCATAGTGACTGGTCAGACAGTCGGACACTTAGCATATTACCCTTTTATATAGATAGATTTCAAAGGTCTTTAAGAAAGTTATTTCTTGGGTTCTAAACCTGGTAAGAGGATATTTATACACATTTCAAAGGGAGACAGAGAAAAATTTTGCAATGATAAGTCATCTAAAATGCATGCTCTAGCCGAAACCGGTTTGGCTCAGTGGATAGAGTGTCGGCCTGTGGATTGAAGGGTCTCAGGTTCGATTCCGGTCAAGGGCATGTACCTTGGTTGCGGGCACATCCCCAGTGGGGAGTGTGCAGGAGGCAGCTGATCGATGTTTCTCTCTCATCGATGTTTCTAACTCTCTATCCTTCTCCCTTCCCCTCTGTAAAAAATCAATAAAATATATTTTAAAAAAATAAAAAATAAATAAAATGCATGCTCTAAAAAAAGGAGGTCAGGGGTCTATAGTCAGGAAAAAAAAACTTATCTAAAGTTTAGTCAACCTGAGTGGAATATTAAGGCCATGTTGGTCACTAAATATATTTTATTCAACCAATGAACTTTTTTCTCAATTGTATTCCTTAATTACATTATATGTTAAATTAATTCTATTACTGTAAAATCAATTCAATCTGTCTTCTTTTGTATGCTCAATTATTATATAGTTGTAATTTTCTAAATCTGTTAAATATTTTATAAATATATTTTATTTTGAACTTTGCATAGATATCATAGGCAAAATAAAATTATTTTAAAGTTTCATCGTTACTTTGTTTTATATAAGTGACTTTTTGAATTATTTACATTAAGAAAAAGAAACTACTTTACTTCACTGGACATTTTTATCTTGGAGTAAATTAGCCAGCACTTTCACTATCATATGCTATGCCTTATAAACGAAGTAACATTTATTCTCATGAACAAACTTGTAGAAAAAATAAGAATTTGCCGTTTAGAATTTACTCATGAATAAAATGCCTTTAAGGGGAGATAGAAATGACTATTTTCCTCCCCATTTCCTTACCCAGAAAACAGCTCACTTGACATAAGTGAAGTTTTATAAAAAGAGACATGTTTTGTTTGAAGACAAATATGAAATATTCCAACCTTCAAGGTGGACTTTTTAGAAAATGGTGCACAGAGAAAGACAACAATGTTAATGGAAGAGCAGTTATGTGCTCCTCTGTGTTGTTACCATAAATTGCATTGCCATGAAATTATGCCACCCTTTTCTACACAGAATCAAGAGCATTTTATCATAACAAAAGACTATTCTTTTCAAACTCAGTGGGAAATAGGCAATAGTGGAATTTTTATTAGAATGCACAGTGATAAAGAATCCAGCTCAGCTATCTTTTATAAATGTACAAGTTAAAAGAAACTTTCATATAAGTGTACTGACCTTCAAAATAATAATATCATACCTAAAACAAATATCTGCTGTTTATGTACCAGGGGACTTTATATATATAAACATGTATCAGTGCAATTTTGTGAAGTATCATCTTTGAAATAAAATAGGTCTCCAAGTTTGGAAAAATATATGAACAAATAGTTTTCAACTCTGTGTCATCAACTTTCAGGTCTCCAGAGCAATGGTGTTGTCCCTCCTCTTTATGACTCCGGTAGTTGAACTTGCCACTGACACCCATTCAATTTCCTGAGTAGTCTCATTAGTAATCTACGAACCAGTCTTTACATCATAACATCAGACATGACCAACATCGGTGAGGTAGTGAAATGCAGTCAATCCATCAGCATTGATGTCAGGTTAGCTGTGACCCAGCTCTACAAGGCTGATCATGTTCAGAAGATGAATGTCCTTGGATTATATTAGCCGCTGCTGAAGATAAGTTAGAACAAAGTAAATGTGAGCAAGGTATAAAGAAGCGAAAAGAAAATTCATGAGAAGTACCAAAGAACCATTTCAGAGCTTGAAGATATTATTGGTCGAATTACTGAAAATATTCTGATATACTCTTATTTTCTTTTATACTTGTTACATTGGTAATACTGCTACAAAACCAAGAGAAAGAAATTTCAAATTGTGCCCTGACTAGTTTGGCTTAGGGGATAGAGCATCGGCCTGAGGAGTGAAGGGTCTCAGGTTCGATCCTGGTCAAGGGCATGTACCTTCATTGAGGGCACATCCCCAGTAGGGGGTGTGCAGGAGGCAGCTGATCGTTGTTTCTCTCTTGTCAATGTTTCTAACACTCTATCCTTCTCCCTTCCTCTCTGTAAAAAAACAATAAAATATACTTTAAAAAAAAGAAATTGCAAACTGGCAAGCACGTCTTTATTTTATTTTATGGTTGTAATAACATTATACTATATAATCTGAGGCACTGGAAACAATTTCTTCTAATGTTTGTGTTACTCCAGTTATCAGATGAAGCTTCAAGTGCAATTTTACTTTTCTATGATTCAGATATTTCTCAACTCTCACATATTCTTAAGTGTTGTGTTGGGGGGAAGAAGATTTTTAAACAACAATCAAAGGAAATCTTTCTTCTATAAACTATTCCTGGTAAAATAAGACTATGAATTCTTCTGTGAATTAAATACATATTAAATGAAATAATCTTAAATAACTTTTATGATTTTATGAACTTCAAATAAAGCATTGAATGCATGTATATATTTATGTATGTATATTTTTTGTGTTTTGTCTTCTACTAAATATTATATAAGGGATTTATTTCTATTCTGTGGAAATGAATTTTATCTTCATTATTATGTAATATTTAATTGAGTAAATATACCCCAATTTATTTTGCTTCCAAGTTTTTGCTACTACAAATAAAACATCAATGAATGTTCTTATACATATATTTATAAACAATATGATTGCATATAGGAGAAGGGAATGGTACATGTAGAATAGAATTCCCGAGTCATTAGAAATTATTTCATTCAGTTTTAATAGACCCCCCACCCCAGATTTTTATGTGGTTGTAGGAGTTTACACACACACAAAGTGTCAATTGCTTCAGAATGTCACCACCACAGCTTATTGTCAATTTTTCTTATATTAGCCATTCTGATGTGTGTAATACTTATATTATACTGTATTGTTGTTGATGAACAATAAGGTACTATATCTACAGAATTTGTTTTTATTGACTGTCTGTTTATCCCCTTGTGAAGCTACCCTCAGGTTCCAGGATGCTAACTTATTATTTTTCTGGACCATTGATGTGAGGTAAAGTTTATTTCATCTAAGACTGTTGTACTTATGTTGGCTTCCCAGGAAAGGTGTTAGCCTCTTGCAAAATTCCATGAAATCCAGCTAAATTTTAGTTCTTAAGACAAATAATTCTAGTCCCTTCAAGATCTGTCATTCCGTCCCCTGATAGCCAACCATGGATACCAAGCTGACAAGATCACGTATTTTATTACTATTTTATGTAAGTTTCTAATTACGCTACATGAAAGGCCAGTCATTCCTCAATTATCTAACTTTATATTCCACAGTCTAGGGGTCACATCCCTTTTCTGCATTCGGGCATACAGTTTGCCTATTTTCTGGGTCTATGCCAAACGTGATGTGGCAATGATGGACTGTTACCTCAAATTTGTCCCAATGAATGATGCTCAGGCAGGTATAACAAATTAGCCACATGGTTATTTCCCATTGTTTTCATTATGATAATACATATTATATTAGCAGGATATCATGTCTTGAATATATTGTGAAACACTTGCATATGTGAATCTCTGTGTACAATGTTATGAATGCTTCTGTGTAGATTGCCTTAGAATTTAATTTGTTTTTACTTTTAGTATTTCTCCATATTTATTAGTAAATAGATTTTTTTTAGAAAATACAAGTAGTTCAAGGTGAGTCCTGTTTTTCCATCTTATGATCCTGCCTCAAGACATGGAGGGAATGCCACAATAATAGAATCATAAATATCAGGAGTCTTTCTAGATGCTAATAGTGGGTGACACAGAAAGTCAGGGACAGTACTGGGCTTCATTCAGCTCAGCCCAAGGAATTAGGGGAAGGGGTTAGAGAGACAACAACAATTTCTTCAGTATTTCTCCCTATATATATGCACATACTTATGCATTAAAAAAAATTCATACATTTATAGTGCAGTGTATTTTGATTAAAATTTATCTGATTGTTAATACTTTAGGAGAATTATATTTAAATGTCTCACTAACATTTAAACTTTTCAATGAGATACTTTATTCTAATATATTAATAATGACATGTTTAGGAACTAGATTCTTATACACTTAATTATCTAACAAAGGAAGCAGAAAAGAAAACTAATATTTATTTGTTGAACTTGGCACTATATTAGATACTTTTCATACCATTTTGCATTTGTGTGTACGTTAGGAAAAAGTTGACATCGGTGTTTTAAAATGTAATCATTATATAAAGACTAGAAGCCTGGTGCATAAAATTCGTGCACTGGGAGGGGAGTCCCTCAGCCTGGCCTGTACC
The DNA here is from genome assembly GCF_027574615.1 of Eptesicus fuscus. Taxonomy (NCBI): domain Eukaryota; kingdom Metazoa; phylum Chordata; class Mammalia; order Chiroptera; family Vespertilionidae; genus Eptesicus; species Eptesicus fuscus. The sequence goes on along the minus strand of NC_072478.1, from coordinate 63,706,406 downwards.
TTCTCACAGTCCAGGACCCCTCAGGGGATGTCCACCTGCCAGCTTAAGCCCTTTCCCATGGCCTGTTCCCAGTTGAAAAATGCCTCTCACAGTCTAGGACCCCTTGTTCCTTACCACCTACCTGCTCACTGCTCCTTACCACTCAGCTCGCTGCTCCTTAGTGCTCCCAAGAAGGCAGGAGAGGCTCCTGCCACTGCCACTGCGCTCACCAGCAGTGAGCCCTATCTTTCTGTGCAGTTGTCTGTGGGTCAACTGCTCTGTTCCTTCTCATTTAGGACGGGCAGCATGTGAGGGCAGAATGCGTTGTTGTGGAACACAGAGGGCTGCCTGGAGCTGAGGGGAGTGGCCAGACCCACGGGGTGAGAGGTGGACACAGAGGACGCTATCTCACCCAATTGTGGGGTGGGCTGGCCTGCCTTCATCTGCCTGACCCAACCAAGGAAGGACCAAGCAAGGTGTCTGGCTCTCCATTCTCCATCCTTCTATCTGTGACACCTCTCACCCTTGCCAGGCCTCCCCCAAAGTGAGTTCAGCTCAATCCCTGAATGTAAAGGGCACGGGAGTGGGGCCTCCACTCCAGTGCCCCCTGATTCCCAAAGACAGGACCTGGTCTCAGGACGGTGGCCACAGCTGCAGAACATAGATCTGTTTCAAGAAAAGTTGGGAATGCAGACTTTCGTATGAGCCCCTATTCCAAAAGGTGGCAGTTTATTCACATTGTGGCAAAGACACCTTCAAGAGTAACATAAGTGGGTAAAGTCAGGGCCAAACCGGGCCATTTCCTCATCCAGTCTCTCTGAGGCACATGGACAGAACCAAGTCTCAGCTCTTCGCAGGACACTTCCTGGGTTTGTTTTTTTTTAAGCCTAAAGGACAGTAATTCTGTCTCCATTCTTATTCTTTAAGATTTTTTCATTGTCGGATAGGAGGATGCGTACATTGGGGCAATCCTCTCAAGATACAATATTCCAGTTGCACCCATGTGAAGATGACAGCACCCCTCAGAGGGAGGGAGCCAACAGATAGGGAGCAAGGAATTCTGAAAACCAAAGCAAAGGTTCAGAACACGGAAGAAGTCCTTGGTGTTCTGCTGAGAAATTTGGACTCCTTCCTCTGCAGTCACACAACTGTCACACGCCAGGCAGTCACTCAGAAATATCTTGGCATCAGCCAACTTATGGAATTTTCCCTTCTCTCCGTTCTCCTGAGCCGGACTCCGGACATTGACTGTGGCATTCTCTTGGTCGTTGTTTTGTTTTGTTTTCCAAAACGTTACAAAGTTTATATGAATATAACATACAAGGATGCAGCCTCCTTTGTAGGAACAGGGAAGGAAGGGGTGGTTAAGTAAGGCACACGGAGCTACAACAAGCACCAGCTGTGGGGAGGGCCAAGGGGGAGAGGAGGTTGGTACGGGGGGTGAGGCCCTAGAGGCATTGCTGAGGGAGTAGGGATCCCTTCTGAGTGCCACGTTCTGAGGCTGAACTAATTGGTCAAGCTGAGGCAGAGGTGGGTGGCCTTATCAGCCATCTTTGGTGCTGTTTACCCTTTCCCACCCCAGCTCTGTTGTAAAACCCCAGAGCCCTGGATTCCAAAGGCCCCATCCAGAGCAGAGGCCCTGAAAGGGGGTGAAAGGAAGTGAGTAGGACACGTTTGAAAGCCGATATGCCTGTGTGCTGAGGGATGGCCAGAGACAGTGGAGAGAGGTAAGGGGAAGGGCTCTCATACATACCCTTCTGTGGGGCCACAGGTGAAGGAGGCCAGGGGAGTAGGTAGGGATGGGGCACCATGGCCCCAGCCTCTTAGGCATCCCTGTCTGTCCTCTGCAGTGTACATGGAGGAAAGGGCTGCCTCTGAGGAGGGGCCAGGCCAGGCGAGTGGCCATCTTGAGTTCTGGCTGAGGTGATGGTCCTCACCCTGAGATGCCATCTAACTGGGGAGGGACCCAGGCCTGACTCCTGCCGCCGCCTCTGCCGCTGAGACCCAGGTGTTTGGTTGTCCATCCAGTCGTGATGGCCTTAGGCTATTATTAGTATAGAATCTATATATAATAGGAAAATTGAGCTTTCAGATATAGTTTAGAAAAGTAATCAGTATTTTTAAAAATTGTAGAGTAACACAAGATGATAATTACCCCAAATTTGACAGTATTTATTAAAATTATTAGAGGCCCGATGCACAAAATACATGCAAGGAGCTTGGCCCTCACAGCCCCAGCTTCGTCCAGGTCATCCGGACAGTCATCCAGATGGTCGTTCTGCTGTTCAGTCTAATTAGCATATTAGTTCATTATTATATAGGATTATCAAGGAATTTTAAATTATGTAGCTAAAAAGAGCCATCACACATTTTTAACATAAAGGCAATATAGATTAGTCAGAGAACTCTAGGTAAGTTTAGCACATCCCTGTAAGTTAATTTCGTTAACTGTATTGCATTTCACATATATCAATGAAAACACACACACAGAACTGGCCAGTGTGGCTCAGTTGGTTGAGTGTCATCCTGTGCTGAAATGTCACCTGTTCGATTCTTGGTCAGGGCACATGCCAGGATTGTGGGTTCATACCTGGTCAGGGTGTCTACGGGTTGGGAGTGGGGGACAGCAAATGGATGTTTCTTTCTCTCCCTCTCCCTTCCTTTCTCTCTAAAGTCAATAAAAAACATATGTAAAAATTAAATAATATGAAAAACTGGCTGACAACAAAACATACAAACAAAAATAGAGTGCATCCAAATATTTACTCAATACAACATATTTTAGAAAAATATTTAGTATAACATCTTATTTGTACAAAAGATACAATGTTTTAAATTACCACAACTTATAACTATTTTAGAAATGTGAATTTCTCTATTGAATCTACAATTCACTTTTAACCTGTGGACATCTAGAAAAAAGAGTGTTAAAGTAGTTTGATATAAGTGTTAAGAAAAAAAATAGAAGCTCATAAAACAAAATGTCAAAGTATTTTATATAAATACCTGAAGTTCTTAATCATTAAATCCATCTATTCATTCATTTTGTAAAAAAGCACACACGACTACTTGCTAAACCCCAATTATTTGACAGATGAAGATTAAGAATATTCATGGTAATTTGTGTTTACCATTAAAAAATGCTTACACTTTAGAAGTATTGTGGGAAGTAAACTTGAAATACACAGGAGCATATAATGAATCAAATAATTCATCTGGGGAGACAATATTAAAATGTATTAATTAATCTTGGAATTGGGACAGAGTTTTCATATTGACTATATGTTTACATTTTTAACCAATTGTAAAATTATGTTTTTTTTAATTACTTTTTATGTAGATCCTGAAATATTAATAGATAATTGTTGAATGATTAAAAGACTCATTGGCACAAAGACTTAACATGGCATTAATTATAAGACCTTGTTTAAGTTACCAAACCACATACAGTTCCATTTTTTTCAATCTATAAAATAAGAAACTTCTAAAAGATGATCTTTGAGGATTCACAAACTCAAATACACTCTGATTATATAGAATTTTTTGTTCATCTTAACAAGTTGAAAAGAGGTCCTTAAAATGTGAACTATCATCCAAGTAAAACAGCTACTACAGAAACCACTTCTATGGATTGTATTGATTACACTCATTTCATGAATTATCAGACGGTGTAAAAGTATTGGAAATATGATTAGGCAATACAAAGGAAAACTAACATTATTGGTATAGCAACTAGAAATTGTGCAGTTTTAGTCATATTGTGAATAAAGATTTTCTTGTCATCTGATAAGAATGTAAAATAAATATGGGAAGTTCTCTCCTTCTCATGGAATAAATGAAACCAGAACTTTCAGATTTCGTGGGTGGCTGATTGCTGATCACTTATAGATTAGTCCACTGGCCTTCACAGGATGATTGACTTTCTTTCCCTGATTCTCAGACACTTCAGAAAAATTCTATACTTATGACAGTCAGTTTTGTTCTCCTCTATAAGAATAATAAAATACAATATATTTATTCTTAAATATTGTTATAACTTCTAAGGAAATTCTGTATGTTGAAGGAATTAATATTTACTCTTACAAATGGAAAATATATAAACAGTACTTACTATATCAGAAAATAAGCCAGGAATTAAATCTTCCTTGAAATTTTGGACTATTAAGAAAAAAAGGAGGAAAAAAAAATCAAGGAGAAACCAAGATGGCGGCATAGATAAACATCTAAATTGCTGCCTCACACAACAATTTCAAAACTACAACTAAAAGACAAAACGAACATCATCCAGAACCACAGGAAAGCTGGCTGAGGGGAAATTCTACAACTAGAAGGAAAGAGGAAAGCACACGGAGAATCAGAGGAGCTGCAAAAGGCTGAGGTACGGAGACATGTGCGCGGGCAGCTGAGTGCCTGGCTGGCTTTCTCTAGGGGGAAGGAGACAAAAGCTCCCAACTGCGCTGAACCCCAGTTCTGACTACACTGAACTCCAGTTCTGGGCGAGACCCTGGGGACCCAGGCTTATACGGTGGGAATCTGGACTGTCAGGTGGAAACTCAGGGGAGCCGCGGAAGGCAGACCTCTGGAGGCATGCGCGCGAGTGTGTGCAGAGAGGACTGGCTTCTGAGAGACATGTGCATGGGCGGCTGAGTGCCTGGCTGGCCTTCTCTAGCAGGAAGGAGACAAAAGCTCCCGACTGTGCTGAACCCCAGTTCCAACTGCACTGAACTCCAGTTCCAGGTGAGAATCTGAGAATCCAGATTCATTGGGGGAGAAACTGGACTGTCTGGCAGCGGGTGAAACTTGAGGGTGGCTTACTTTTAGAGGTGCTTGCAGCGTTATCGAGGGACACTGAGACCCAAGGGCCTTATAGGGTTGGGCTGAAGGGAAGCCAAGACTGTCTGCTCAGCCCTGAGACTCTGCCCCATCCAAGCTGAGCACAGAGGCTTTTGAGATTTTGCAAGTCTGGTCCCATAAGGCTGTCTCCAGCACAGAAGTTCTCCCGGTGTAGACACAGCTGATCCTCACAGCCAATTGACCTGGAGGTCAATTCCTCCCAGTGATACCAACAACAATTAAGACTTAACTACAAGGCTATACAAATAGTCCACAAAGGGGTGCACCAAGAGTGTCCACCTCAGGTAACTGGAGAGGTCAGGCCACTATGCCGTATAGGACACCTAACACACAAAGCTACCCTACCAACTCAGGGAAGCAGCGAAAATGCGGAGACAAAGAAACAGATCACAAATGAAAGAAATGGAGGAAAACAAATGACTGGATATAGAGTTCAAAACCATGGTTATAAGGTTTTTCAAGAATTTCCTAGAATAGGCCGATAAATTTAGTGAGACCCTTGAGGATATGAAAAAGGACCAACTAGAAATTAAGCATACACTTACTGAAATAAAAAATATTATACAGAGACCCAACAGCAGACTAGAGGAAAGCAAGAATCAAGTCAAAGATTTGAAATACAAAGAAGCAAAAAACACTCAACTGGAAAAGCAAAAAGCAAAAAGAATACAAAAATTTGAAGATAGTGTAAGAAGCCTCTGGGACAACTTCAAGCATACCAACATCAGAATTATGGGGGTGCCAGAAGAAGAGAGAGAGCAAGATACTGAAAAACCTATTTGAAGAAATAATGACTGAAAACTTCCCCCACCTGGTGAAAGAAATAGACTTACAAGTCCAGGAAGTGCACAGAAGCCCAAACAAAAGGAATCCAAAGAGGACTATACCAAGACACATCATAATTAAAATGCCAAGAGCAAAAGACAAAGAGAGAATATTACAAGCAGCAAGAGAAAAACAGTTAATTACCAACAAGGGAGCACCCATACAATTGTCAGCTGATTTCTCAAGAGAAACTATGCAGGCCAGACAGGAGTGGCAAGAAATATTCAAAGTGATGAATAGCAAGAACCTACAACCAAGATTACTCTACCCAGCAAAGCTATGATTCAGAACTGAAGGTCAGATAAAGAGCTTCACAGATAAGAAAAAGCTAAAGGAGTTCATCAACACCAAACCAGTATTACATGAAATGTTGAAAGGTATTCTTTAAGAAGAGGAAGAAGAAGAAAAAGGTAAAGATAAAAATTATGAACAACAAATACATATCTATCAACAAGTGAATCTAAAAATCAAGTGAATTAAAATCTGATGAACAGAATAAACTGGTGAATATAATAGAATCAGGGGCATAGAAATGGAATGGAATGAAAATTCTCAGGGGGAAAAGGGTGTGGGGGATGCAGGAAGAGACTGGACAAAAATTGTACACCTATGGATGAGGACAATGGGGGGGAGGTAAGGGCAGAGGATGGGGTGGGAACCGGGTGGAGGGGAGCTATAAGGGGAAAAAAAGAGGAACAATTGTAATAATCTGAACAATAAAGATTTATTAAATTTAAAAAAAAAGAAAAAATGAGCTTTATAATAGTGTATTAACATGTAAATGCATATAGATCATGCTCAAGTGTTTCCTTAATAAATACTATTTTGTAATGGATTAAGTCCCTCTAAACAAACTTCTTTACCTCCATATGTTCACTATATTTAAAATATATCTTTTATGAACCTTATATAGTGCAGATTAATAATTATTTTGTATATTTGGGAATCAACTAAATTGGAAAAGTGCGGTTAAAACTTTATTTCAAATATTACTTTATTTCGTTTTCAGGATTTGTGGTCCAGATTTCTGTCTTTGTTTTTTCTGGTGTTATCTATTTATAATCCTTTTCCACTCCCATAGATGTTGGTCTCAGCCTGCTGTGAGCAGCTTCTTTTACTTTTAGGCTTGTTTTATGGAGGTAAGGGTTGATGGCAGCAGGCAAGACTCCCTGCAGTAATCTGGGTCACTTATATTTTATAGATCAGTGATTTCTTTACCCAGAAGAGCCTTAAATTACAGCCATAAATGCACACAGACTCACATGCATGCACACACACACACACACACACACACCAATCTTCCACTTTGTTCAAGAGTTAACTTAGAATGCATTGTCTAATAGAAGATAAAAAAAAGGAAAATAAAAAGAGTAACAGGGTGGAGAGAAGATATATATCTTTGTAATTACTATTTCTATGCTGTATTTTTTTTTTCTGGGATTATCTCCTAGTTTTAGTAGTCTTGTTTATAAAAAGATACTTCCTCCAAGAGAAAAATATAATTCCATGCTAATTTCTTGGCTTTTAAAAAATGCTTTAATCAGCAGTCCACAGACACCATAACAATCACAGCCAAAGTATGTCAAGCATGTATATTATTAGTCCAGCAATAATATTTAGATATATTAGAACTCTGCCCACACCTACCATGCCAACCTGAATTTAATGGCACAGGGCACATTTTATTTTACTTAGTCTATCTTTTAATAATACCTATGAATTACCCTGGCCTGTGTACTCAGTGGTTAGACTCCCTGCCCACACACGGAAGGGTCATAGGTTCAATCCCAGTCAAGGGCTTCTTCCTGGGTCCCTGGTTCCATCCCTAGCTCTGCTGGTCCATGAGTATGCAGGAGGCATCCAATTGATGTGTCCCTTTTGCATAAATCTCTCTCTCTCTCTCTCTCCCTTCCTGCCTTCCACTCTCTCTAAAAAAATCAGTGGAAAAAATATCCTCAGGTAACAACAAAACAAAAAATATAATACCTAAGAATCACAATGAAACAATTCATTTTTTACATGCTATGTGTGAGTATGATCAAATATTCACCTTAAATAATTAAATGTTACATATGACTAACAAACTTATTAAAGATAATTCATATATAGATATTTCAATGTAGGGAAGAAAATGAAGGAATCACCACTCCACAGTCTAACAAAATTATTACAATTGATCCTTCAACAATATGTTAGCGGCATTGATTCCCACGCAGCTGAAAATGTGCTTGTTACTTTATACGCTTGAGTCAGCCCTTTGCATCCATGGATTCAACCAAACTCGCAGAGAAAACAGCATTTTCCATCTGTGGTGGGAATCTGCAATTGGGAAGGCAAAAATACTGTTCTTAATCCACGGTTGGTTTAATCTATGCTCCCAAAACCCAAAGACAAGCACTACATGCAATTTCTTTTTTTTACCACAATCCTTGCTATCATTTTATATTGCCACTAGAGGCCCAGTGCACGAAATTCATGCACGGAGGGGAGGGGGGTGTCCCTCAGCCCAGCCTGTACCCTCTCCAATCTGGGATCCCTCTCACAATCTAGGACTGCTGGCTCCAAACCGCTCGCCTGCCTGCCTTCCTGATTGCCCCTAACCACTTCTTCCTGCCAGCCTTATCACCCCCTAACCACTCTGCTGCCAGCCTGATTTATGCCTAACTGCTCCCCTGCCAGCCTGTTTGCCCCCAACTTCCCTCCTCTGCCGGCCTGGTAACCACTAACTGCCCTCCCCTGCAGGATTGATCACCTTCAACTGCCCTCCCTTGCAGGCCTGGTCCCTCTCAACTGCCCTCCTTTGCAGGCCTGGTGCCTCCCAACTGCCCTCCCCTGCTGGCCATCTTGTGGTGGCCATCTTGTGTCCACATGGGGACAGGATCTTTGACCACATGGGGGCAGCCATATTGTGTGTTGGAGTGATGGTCAATCTGCATATTACTCTTTTATTAGATAGGATAGAGGCCTGGTACAGGGGTGGGGGCCAGCTGGTTTGCCCTGAAGGGTGTTCCAGATCAGGGTGGGGGTTCCCTTGGGGTGTGGGGTGGCCTGAGCAAGGGACCTGTGGTGGTTTGCAGGCCAGCCACGCCCCCTGGCAACCCAAGCAGAGGCCCTGGTATCTGGAATTTATTTACCTTCTACAATTGAAACTTTGTAGCCTGGAGCGGAGCCAAACCTCCTGCTAGCTCTGTGGCCAGCAGCCATTTCTGTTGGGGTTAATTCACCTTCTATAATTGAAACTTTGTAGCCTGGAGTGGAGGCCTAGACCAGTGGGGGCAGGTGGAAAGCTTGGCTTCCTCTGTTGCCAGGGCAACCCTGGCCTTCTCTCTCCAGCTCCGTGGCTGCCACCATTTCTGTTTGGATTTGTTTACCTTCTAATTGAAACTTTGTAGCTTGAGTGGAGGCTTAGGCCTGCAAAGGCAGGTGGAAAGCTTGGCTTCCTCCATTGCCTGGGAAACCTTGCTCTCTGTGGCTGTAGCCATCTTGGTTGGGTTTATTTGCATATCTGCTCCCGATTGGCTGGTGGGTGTGGCTAGTGGGCGTGGCTTGTGGGTGTAGCAGAGTTAGGGTCAATTTGCATATTACTCTTTTATTAGTTAGGATTTTACAAATTAACACTACTTGAAAAGTTAAAATTTCCTTTATTTACATTGCATAATTTTATTTATTAGCCATTTTGTATTTGAAAAGTTTTATTCCTCTTTTGCAACTCTCATTAATATTGATGTCATTTAGAAAGACTTGATGTTTGAAAAAAGTTTTCCAATGCTTGTGCCAAGCATATAATGCTATATTTAGATATCAAATGTATGTTTCATTTATAAAATTGTAGTAACAGTTTTAGGTTGTTTCTTATAATTATTGCCCTTAAAATAACTGTTTTTTTGTATACATTAGAATTTGATGGATTCAACTATTCATAATCCCTCTCTATAGGGAAATAAAAACAACTATGAGATTTTACCATATAATATTTTGACTTATTGTTAAAAATCTAATTATAATACAGTCTCTACAAGTTAAAAAATTTAGCAGCACACAAGTTTCAGTATGAAATAGTATATCACTAATTGAATGTGAATTAGTCCATGTATTCCTATTACTATCCTTCATATTATATTGGGAATACTGGTGTGTTATTAAGTGTCACATTAAAACTTCATTAAATCAGACTTAAAATCTATTAAAACATAAATATATATGCATTTGTCTCAATATCACCAACAAACACAAAAATTGTATATCATTAATCTTTGTTGCCTTTCTCAGGCAGGAAATTTTAATAGGTATTTGTTAGATATGCATCCTTAATTTTATTTTCTTGCAAAATGTAAACATATATACAGTTATAATTATAAATTATGATATAGAGTTATTAAGTAAAATAATTCTGCATAATTGCAAAATGCATAAAAAGATCAAAATTACTCATAATACTAACATCCAAATATAAAATGATTCATATTTTATATTGCTGTGCATCTTTACTATTTTTATATGGGTGTGTCTATAATTATTTACCAAATAAAAGTAATCTAGCTATATTGCATCCTGACCACAACACTATGTCAAAAGATGTGGACATTTTATTAAACTAGTTCTGCATATTGAAAAGTTACATTTCTAAAATGTAGAATATGTCATCACAAATCCTATATAATAATAGACAAATATGCAAATTGACCATACCTCTGACACACCCACAAGCCACACCCACCATCCAATCAGAGCGAGCATGCAAATTAACCCAAACCAAGATGGCTACAGCCACAGAGAGCAAGGTTTCCTAGGTAACAGAGGAAGCCAAGCTTTCTGCCAGCCATTGCAGGCCTAAGCCTCCACTCAAGCTACAAAGTTTCAATTATAGAAGGTAAACAAATTCAAACAAATGGTGGCAGAATGGAGCTTGAGAGAGCAGGCCAGGGTTGCCGCTGGCAACGGGGGAAGCAAAGCTTTCCACACACTCCGGCTGGGCCCACCCGCTTAAGGCAACAAAGTTTCAATTATAACGCCAACACAAATGGCTTCGGGCCTCGGAGGGAGCCCCAGGCTTGGCTCTGCTCCAGGCTACAAAGTTTCAATTGTAGAAGGAAAATAAATCCCAGATACCAGGGCCTCCTCTGGGTGGCCGGGGTGTGTGGCCAGCCTGCAAACCACCACAGGCCCCTCTCTCAGGCCGCTCCACGCCCCAAGGGTACCCCACCCTGATCAGGGACACCCTTCAGGGCAAACCAGCTGGCCCCCACCCCTGTACCAGGCCTCTATCCTATCTAATAAAAGAGTACTATGCAGATTGATCATCACTGCAATACACAATATAGCTGCCCCCATGTGGTCAAAGATCCTGCCCCCATGTGGACATAGGATCGCCACCACAGCAGCAGGAGAGGGAAGTTGGGAGGCACCTGGCCTGCATGGGAGGGCAGTTGAGAGGGACCAAGCCTGCAAGGGAGGGCAGTTGGAGGTGATCAACCCTGCAGGAGAGGGCAGTTAGTGGTTACCAGGCCGGCAGAGGAGGGAAGTTGGGGGCAAACAGGCTGGCAGCAGAGTGGTTAGGGGGTGATCAGGCTGGCAGGCAGAAGCGGTTAGGGGCAATCAGGAAGGCAGGCAGGCAAGCAGTTGGGAGCCAGCAGTCCTGGATTGTGAGAGGCAGGCAGAAGCGGTTAGGGGCAATCAGGAAGGCAGGCAGGCAAGCAGTTGGGAGCCAGCAGTCCTGGATTGTGAAAGGGATATCCGACTGCCCGTTTAGGCCCGATCATTGGGCCTAAATGAAATGGGCAGTCGGACATCCCTTGAGGGGTCCCAGATAGGATAGGGTACAGGCTGGGCTGAAGGACAATCCCCCTCCGTGCACAAATTTCGTGCACCGGGCCTCTAGTTCTAAATAAGAGTGTACTGAACCGGGTCCTCAACACTGTCCCTATTCCTATGCTTCATCATCATACAAAATAAAATCTCTAAATTGTAATATTATTTAAATTTCATTACTATACATACCAGTAGAATGAAACAATATTTTTCTTATTTTTAATTGTTTTTGGATGATTACTGTGAATTTTCTGAACATACACTGACCTTTTGATTCGTTTGGTTATTAATTTTCTATATCAATTAATAGAAGTTTTTTTTTTTCTCTGTACAGATATTAAGCTAATATCACTTATGGTGTATATTTTTTTAATACTTTGAAATTTTGTTTGAATTCACTTTTGTGTTTATTATTATTTTAAACTTCTTCAGTTGTAATTTTTATTCTAGTATATCTGTATATTTCTTTACACTTTCTATATTTCAAGTCACTCATAAATATCGATCTGTAGCAAAGTTAATTATATATTAACCTCCAATTTGTATTGTGCAATATAGTTTTGATGAAAAATTTCTGGTCGGGTCCGAGTTCCATGTCTCCCAAAATTGAAGAATGAGTTCATGGACAAAGATGGTAAGCAGAAGCAAAGTTTATTGAGAGATAGATGGACTCCCTGCAGCAGGGAGCGGCAGGGAGCAGCAGGGAGCAGCAGGGAGCAGCAGGGAGGGGGCCCAAGCAGGTTGCTGGTTAAGATTTTTTGTCTAGGAGTAGATGTATGTTTTCATGGCTTCTGATTGGTTCTTATGTCTTAGCAACATCCATACATTTTTAAAATATATATATTTTTTTAATTTCAGAGAGGAAGGGAGAGGGAGAGAGACATTGAAATATCAATAAGAGAATCATTGATTGGCCGCTCCCTGCACGCCCCCTAGTGGGGATCAGCCCACAGCCTAGGCATGTGCCCTTGACCAGAATCAAACCTGGGACCTTCTATCCACTGCGCCAAGCCGGCTAGGGCAACATCCATACATTTTGAAGGTTAAGTTCCCATTGATGGACGCTACTGATGGAGTACTTCTACTTCAGGTCCCAAGTGATGTCACTCTTTCCGCCTAGCTGGGTCACTTTAGCAACTCCCACAGCGTTGGGTTCAGCTCTAGGTTACTTTGTTTTTTTCTGCAGTTTTTTCTTGGAACAGGACAGTCAGCCAGCTGCAGTCTACCCACATTTACAAGATCCAGTTATTCTTGGACTGCCTGGTTCTACTTCCCTTCTCCCCTCCAATGGTCCTGTCCCTGACTGCCTAACCCTCTTCTATCTCCTCAGTTTCATTTTAAATGTATACCTTTAATTAAAGTACATTTTATTCCTGTTATAAAATGTATAATTATATGCAATATTTTATGATATTACATCTAATATATAATAGACAATATATTTGTATTTATCAAACAGCCCATTTGGTACTCTTTGATAGTGCAAATTATAGACTAAGGGTCATATTTGCTTTAATTTTATTTTTGGTTGTATGTATATACAGTATGTATATATTATAGCAAAATAATGTTTCAACATATTGAAACACTTTCAAATAAGAAAGTTATTAAATTAATACTTTTGAATCTCAATATTAGTAATACTTTAGTATTTGTTGTCTCTTATATTTACAAGACCCTCAATAAAAGATTTTCATGTAGAATCTCACTTGATCATCACATATCCTTATGAAAAGTATTTCTTAGCCTCATTTTACATATGAGTAAAAGTTTGCTAAGAGCATTCCAATTACTTTATTGATACAACAAACCAGCCATAAATTAAACTGGGGTAGGCACTGCATAGTAAGTTAATATCTCTTTATTAATAGCACATTTATATTTTAGCCTTATAAGCTATTTTTAAAAGTTCAACATTATGATTTCTTTAAAGAGTATTTAATTTTACCAAATCCTGCAGTGCTAGTCTTCTTAGTCTTCATAATGTGCTTCAATAAAACTAATAACTGAAAATATTATACTTGGAGATTCTAATAATGACAGCAGCTAGTCAATACATATCTCAGAAAAATAAAATTTGTCACAGTACATTTTGTCCCTCCAGCTAAAATTTTTAATATTTTGAAATACCTGTTTTATTAAAATAGAAAATGAAAAAAGTATTTAGAAGTTACTGAAGTGATAAAAGTGCTATTTTAAATTGAATGACTTTATTATTTGCAAAGGACATTATATTGTCCAATGAAGTTGTGAGCAAATTAACAGCAGTTTAATCACATTGTTTTGGAAAACCATGACTACGATGTATATGTTTTCCAGACTATGATATTATATATACACCTACAAACACACACATTCATATAGGTGCATATCGATATATTTGTTAGCAATTTTTTTCTATTTTATTACCTCCCCTCTAGTATTTTTCAATATTTGATTCTTTATAACAGCAAGTTAGATATAAAAAGGTAGAAAACAAATTTCCAACTTTTCATTCATATGTAGGTTCTAATAGAAAAAAAAATAAGGTAAATTTAAAAACAATTAACACTCTTCTTCCCTTTTCCTAAAGGAAGATAAAGGGGTTAATTATTTTAAAATGTTGAAGAAACCGGAAAAAGGGGGAAAGCAAGAAGCAACATCACTGTTTAAAATATTTAGATAATTCAAACTTTTTAATACTGATCTTGGCAACTGTATCAACTTTTTCTATATATGTCTACAACTAATTTATCTTTTTATTATCTATCAACATAATATTCTAGATAAATTGAAAATTTTCATTAGTATATTTGATTCCCTAAGAAATGTATCTACTAAAGTATGAGAACAATGTAGTTTTCAAGAGGGTAAAGGAATTCAAGAGGCATGATTAAATATATATCTGCTACTGATGAATGAGGCTTTTTTTAAAAAGACTGATTTCTGGTCACTGAGCCTACTGTTTTTGTTGTTGTGACTGTTACTATTATATGTAATTTTAATCTTACTATTAATTTTCCAGTGAAGGTCAGTGGAAAATTATTTGCCTACTTTAGATTACTACTTTAATTAATAAAGGGCAAGTTTGTTAACTGCTCCAAAATAGTTATAAAAACATAGATCTCTATATGTGAAAACATATGTTCAGATCTGGTACTGGAACCTTCTTCTATAGAGCTTGTGCAATATCACCTTGCATACTTTTATTTGATTTATATGGACTTTACTGTTTCTAGACTGTGGATATTCTTTTACATTTCAAGAGTTTTGGCAACATATTTTGAATTATTCTGTTTTATCCAAGATGTCTATAATAATAAAAGCATAATATGCTAATTAGACAAGACAGCTGAACAACCTTCTGGACGGACGTCCTGCTGGATGAAGCTGCAGCAGTGGGGGCCAAGGCAGAGGTGGTTAGGGGTAATCAGGCAGGCAGGCGAGCAGTTAGGGGCGATCAGGCAGGCAGGCAGAGTGGTTAGGGCCGATCAGGCAGGCAGGCTAGCCAGTGGCTAGGAGTCAGCAGTCCTGGATTGCGAGAGGGATGGCCAACTGCTGGTTTGCGGGATGGGCGTAAACCAGCAGCAGGACATCCCCTGAGAGGTCCCGGATTGTGAGAGGGTGCAGGTTCTCTAGTTATTAATAATAGAAGTGAAGCAACTGTCTTGACTCCATTGTATGCACTTGCTTCCTTTGTCAAATATTAATTTAGCATAATGGCTTGGGTCAATTTCTGGGGTCTCTGTTCTGTTCCATTGATCTATATGCCTGTTCTTAACCCAGTACCAGGCTGTTTCGATTACAGTGACTTTGTAATATAACTTGATATTTGGTATTGTGATCCTCCAACTTTGTTCTTAAGATTGCTGTGGCTATTCAGGGTATTTTTTTATTATTACATACACATTTTTTGAGTATTTTTTCTAGAACTGTGAAATATGCCATTGGTATTTTAATAGGGGTAGTATTGAATCTGTTGATTACTTTGGGTGGTACGGAAATTTTAATGATGTTGATTCTACCAATCCATGAACACAGTATTTTCTTCCACTTGTTTATATCTTTCTCTATCTCTTTTTTGCAATGTCCTGTAGTTTTCCCAGTACAAGTCATTTAAATCCTTGGTTAAGTTTATTTCTAAGTATCTTAATTTTTTTGGTGCAATGGTAAATGAGATTGTTTGTTCAGTATCTCTTTCTGAGAATTCATTATTGGTGTATAAAAATGCTATTGATTTCTGGGTGTTAATTTTGTATCCTGCTACATTGCCAAATTAATTTATTAAATCTAGTAGTTTTTTTGGTGGAGTCTTAAGGGTTTTATATGTACAATATCATGTCACCTGCAAATAATGAGAGTTTTAATTCCTCCTTTCTACTTTGGATGCCTTTCATATTTCTTTCTAGTCTGGTCGCTGTGGTTTACACTTCCAGCACTATATTGAATAAGAGGGGTGAAAGCAGACATCCCTGTCTTGTTCCTGTTCTTAGGAGAAATGGTTTTAGTTTTTGCCCATTGAGTATGATGTTGGCTGTAGGTTTATCATATATGGCCTTTATTATGTTGAGTTATGATCCCTCTATTCTCACTTTGCTGAGAGTTTTTATCAAAAATGGGTGTTGCACCCTAATCGGTTTGGCTCAGTGGATAGAGTGTTGGCCTGCGGACTCAAGGGTCCCAGGTTCAATTCCAGTCAAAGGCATGTGCCTTGGTTGTGGGCACATTCCCAGAAGGGGGTGTGCAGGAGGCAGCTGATCGATGTTTCTCTCTCATCGATATTTCAAACTCTCTATCCCTCTCCCTTCCTCTCTGTAAAAAATAAATAATATATATATATAATTTTTTTAAATGGGTGTTGTATTTTGTTGAATGCTTTTTCTGCATCTATTGGTATGATCATGTGATTTTTTAATTTTAAATTTGTTTATGTGATATATCACGTTTATTGATTTGTGAATATTGTACCACCTTTAGGTCCTTGGAATAAACCCCACTTGGTCATGGTATATGATCTTATATAATAAAAGCCTAATATGCTAAGTGTCCAGTCATCCGTTCAATCAATCAAAGCATAATATGCTAATGATATGCTAAGGCCACGCACTATGATGTGCACTGACCACCAGGGGGCAGATGGTCCAACCAATAGGTTAGCTTTCTGCTGGGGTCCGGCTGATTGGGACTGAGTGAGACAGGCCAGACATACCCTGGAGCCCTCCTACGGTCCCTCCCCGTCTGGCCAACCTCCCACATCCCTCCCTGGCACTGATGGTGCACCATTAGGGTCCCTATGCCTGGCTTGTGCTCTCTTGCAATTCGGAACCCCTCAGGGGATGTTGGAGAGCCGGTTTCGGCCCGATCCCACAGGCCAAGCTGAGGGACCCCACTGGTGCATGGATTTGTGCACTGGGCTTCTAGTCTTTTAATATATAGCTAGATGCAATTTGCTAATATTTTGTTGAGGATTTTAGCATCTATGTTCATCAGGAATATTGGTCTGTAATTCTTTTTCTTTGTAGTGTCTTTATCTGGTTTTGGAATTAGGATAATGCTGGCCTCATAAAAAGAGCTTGGAAGTGATCCTTCCTCTTTATTTTTTTTTTTAATAGTTTGAGGAAGATAGGTGTTAGTTTTTCTTTGAATGTTTGGTAAAACTCCCCTATGAAGCTGTCTGAACCATGGCTTTGTTTGCTGGGATTTTTTTGTTTTGTTTTGTTTTGTTTTATTACTGCTTCAATTTCATCAGATGTTATTGGCCTATTTGGGTTTCTGATTCCTCCTAATTCAGTTTTGGAAATCTGTAGTTTAGCTTGATGATATATAGTTTTTCATAGTATTTTCTTATAATCCTTTGTATTTCTATGGTATCAGTTGTTACTTAACCACTTTCAGGATAGAGTTTTCTCAAAAAAATTAAATATGAAACTGCAATATGAGCCAGTGATCCCACTTCCAGGGATATATCCTAAGAAACCTAAAACACCAATCAGAAAGAATGTATGCTCATAGCAGCACAATTTACAATAGCTAAGATTTGGAAACAGCCCAAATGCCCATTAGTTGATGAGTAGATAAAAAAAGCTGTGGTACATTCACACCATGGAATACTATGTAGCTGTAATAAGAAGGATTGCTTACCCTTTGAGACAGCATGGAGGGACCTGGAGAGCATTATGCTAAGTGAAATAAGCCAGTCAGAGAAAGAAAAGTATCACATGATGTTATTTATATGTGGAATCTAAAGAACAAAATTAACTGATGAAAAAAATAGATCCAGAGACATATAAGCATGGATCAGACTGTCAAACCTCAGAGAGAAGGCGGGGGTGGGTGGGTGGGAAAAGATCAACCAAAGAACTTGTATGCATTATGCTTAACTCATGGACACAGACAATAGCATGGTGAAGGCCTGGGGCAGGGGGCAGGGGCAGGGAGAAATCAATATATAATATTTTCAACAATAAAGATTTTTTTTTAAAGAAGTGTCAACTGTTGCTATTATTTTGTCAAAACCATAAAGCCTCTTTTATTTTTCACTTTTGTGAAACAATTAAATATTTACCTCAATATTATTTTAATAACATAATGTCAAGCCTGACTATTTTTTTCTGTAAAGGGTCATGTGATAAATATTATAGTCTCTTCTGCACTACTCAACTCTGTCATGGTGTGACAAAAGCAGCCATAGACAATATATAAAATAAATGGTGTGACTGTTTCCCAGTAAAAATTATTTACAAAAATAAGTATTGCATTGTATTTGACTTAGACTTAGCAATGTGTTGATACTTGACATAATGCATTTCATAACACTTTACAGATTCTAAAATGCACTTTAGAAATGACTAATTTTTCTGCTTTCTCATGAAATGTTTTCTAATTACCTTACTTTAATACTTATGCCTGCATCACTCATACTGTGTGTTATGTCATGCTCTAAATTCACATAAATTGTATTTCTGGATGAAAAATACTCCATGAGTTCATTTCATTATGCCTCTTATTGCTTATTGCCATTTTGCATAGAATTAAAAGTTGCATTATCGTTGAGTACTAAGTATTGAACAAGAATGTGTCAAAATGATACATACATTGTGTTATTCTACAGTCATCTCACCAGAAGGTCTACACTCATTTTTGCAGCCCCAGGACTTGCTTTTATACCTGCACACATTTTCATTAAATAAATAAATAAACAAACACACACACACACACACACACACACACGCACACACACACACACACTTCACAATAACCATGCACTTAGGACAAAGACTGATTTGTCGACCAAGGAGACCATTACATTTAATCACTGAAATTTTAAAACACAAGAACAATGTTATTCATTTCATTGCCTAGTATGAACTGTTCCTATAATTATTATTTACATGAAGGCAGCGTAGCTCCTAAAGCATGTCGTAAGGCCTCCCTTGCAATTTAATTCAAGATATTTGTGAAACTGAACACCTTTGCAGAACATACATAAAACAATATTTTTGCATTTTCACAATTTTGGATCAGGATAAGAAGACAGACAGAATAGTGTAGTCTTTTTTCTTAAGAATCATAACATGTTTGTTACTAACACTCATTCCAAAAAGATAAATGCTTGGTTACCTAATTGCTTCTGATTTGGCCCTTGGATGCCTCCTTTGCAAGTCCAGAGGAGGTGATTTAGAAGCTTAGTTTAGAGTATGAGAGTAGGTGACCCTTAATCTTTATTTTTTGGACCTCAGCAAAAATTGATACAAACTCCCAATTTAGCATCCTGTTACACATATTTACTCATTATCATAGTTACAAATT
The DNA here is from genome assembly GCF_027574615.1 of Eptesicus fuscus. NCBI lineage: Eukaryota > Metazoa > Chordata > Mammalia > Chiroptera > Vespertilionidae > Eptesicus > Eptesicus fuscus. The sequence goes on along the minus strand of NC_072478.1, from coordinate 63,687,152 downwards.
GATTATGTTTTTATTCTTTTGCATTCTCTAGGATCATAGGAATTAACCACATAATATGATTTTAATATTAAAACAAAAAAAGAGGTTGTTATATTTTTTAAAGGGTAAATAAAACTATAGTGAGAATATTTGAAAGTATGAGGACATGAAAACTGCTGATAAAAGCAATTGTTCTTTATGGAATAATTTTGAACTCTGAAAGGGTATATATTTAACCTGTAATACTTTTATGGCATGGTAAAATTATACAAACTCTAAAATGAGTAATAACTAGACACATATTTAAATATAACAGAAAATTTGACATAATTGATGTCCTTAAGTAAATATATGTATATTAATTTTTTGTAATATATAATAGTATATGACTGGAATTAATTCTCTAAACAAGGAAAAGTTCAATAATTAAAGTTACAAATGTCTGATAAATATAGTTCAAAGTGAAAACTGTTTGATTAAAAAAATCAGAGAAGGGCAAATGAGATAGAGTTCAGAATGGGAAATTAAATTTTCCTTATGTGAGAAAAGCCAAAGATTTTATTGACTATTTTCCTGAAACTGTGATATCTCTTCCCTGTCTCTAATAAAACCTCTCTGAACAGCAATTCAACATGTCTTAGATGTGAACACTCAGAAATTTTTAAAATAAACTATGATTTAGGTTTCTAGCATGTGATCAGCCTTGATATATAAGGCTGACTATATTTTGTTGCCGTGCTATTTCAAAACCTAAAGAAAAGAAATGAGAAGTACAATATCAATATTATATAACTAATGCTCATTGCTCATGTCAGATTGAATATGAAGGTTGTTGTATGGGAAATTCTAGTTCAATAAAAACTTTTCATGTTTAATTATAATTTGAGCCTTTCAATTTTTTTGTTCTCTTTTTGAGACAACAGAAAACCTACGTTAGTACACCCTATCTTCTTATAACAAGTAGGTAATTTTGAACAGTGATCTGCACTTTTATTGTACATGTTATTATTTGTCAGATACACTGAAGAAAGAGAATACTTACATCATATTCTTACATGTATATGACTGTTTACATATATTCACACACATTTACATAAATATATGTTAATATCTATATTTTCTATCCTATCTATAGATACATGTAATTGTACATTTATTCTGGAAATTTTTAAAATACTTTACAAATGTATTATCTTTAAAAATTCCAAGTCTCTAAATCTAATTCTACTTTTAACAATGGAAAAATGTATCTTGATTTAATAATATAGCAACTTTTCCTTAATACATGTAATGATTATATAATTATAAAGTTAGCTGAGGGAAAAACTGTGGGTGATGAATAGAGGTCAAAATATTAAAGTTTAAGTTTATAATAATGTAAAATGTCCAAAAGGACTCAGTCATGGAATAAAAATATACAAGAAAACATCACATTAGTAATAGCTCTGGCTAAATTTTATTATGTACAATATATAAGGTGAAAAAATTCACAGGACATGTTCATATAGATATGCAATGTATATGACACAGATGTGTTTTTTTAAATAGTATGTTGTAGGAGGCATCAGTTTATATGGTATAAGACTTGAAAATATTAGTAAATTTTTTTGGTATGTTGATGACTGTTAAGAAAGACCCATTAGAACTGAGACCACAGAAAGAAAAAAGAGTGATTTTCTGTTATCAGAAAACTTCCCATTTCTCCAAATATAGTAAATGTTACCAAGGCAATTAAAAATAAAGATCTGTCTAGCCCATAGCTTTCTGGAAGATTAGAGTTCATCTTTCTCTTGATTGTTGCTGGGATAATTTATAAGATATGTAAAATCCAAAATAAGAAATTATATGTGTCATCTCTCATCCATAAATTAAAGATTAAGATTAGATAAATCCATCAGGGAAAATATAGAGAAGCTTAGTTTCAAGCCTAACAAATTAACTATATTCAGGTTGTAAAAAATAATAGGTAAGGAAGCATTCTAAATCATCAGAGAGCTTCATTGGGAAGCAACTCAAAGAGGTGTGGGATGTTTGTGAGTTCTTTTCTATTAAAAAGGGCAATAGCTAAGAGGAAGAGAATGAAAAATTAAAAGCACATTGGAAGAGCAATTTTGAAATCTCCTTAGCTTTTTGTTTGTTGTTTGTTAATCCTCTCCTGAGGATATATTTTTTTTCCATTGATTTTTGGAGAGAGTGGAAGGGAGGGAGGGAGGGAGGAGGAGGAGGAGGGGAGAGAGAGAGAGAGAGGAAGAGAGAGAGAGAGAGAGAGAGAGAGAGAGAGAGAGAGAGAGAGAGAGAGGCAAGAGAGACACATTGATTGGTTGCGTCCTGCAAGTGCCCTGAGTGGGGTCTGGATATAACCTGCCACCCAGGTACTTGCCCTTGACTGGGAATAGATCCAGCAACACTTTGGTGAGTGGCTGACACTGTTAACCACTGGCAAACACTGGCCAGGGCCTCCTTAGCTTTTCAATCAGTGTTAGAGTAGATCTTATTCGAATAATGTGCATCAATTCCATCTTTATAGCCACCCACCAGACAGGAAAAGGGAACTGAGAATAATTTTCTCAGGATTGAAGAAAAATGTGTAATTTATATAAATAAATCTAAAAATATTATAGTAGTAGGCTGGAATTATTTTTTTGATTTATAGAATCCTTAAAATTAAAAAAAAGAGAGAGATTGTTTGTTGACCAAAGGAAGTGGAATGAGCAAAGACCACCAGAAGACCAACCAGTGTGGTCAGAAGAAATAGAAGCTCAGTGAATCCCCGGGGAAGGTCTCTATGGGGAACTAGGGAGTTATAACTTGACTCAAGGGTGAGCTCCATGTGTATGTTAGATGAAGGAAAGTTTTTCTGAAATGTTCAGCCAGAAGAGTATAGTCCATTCAGCTTGGACAGAAAAGAAGGCTGTTAAATACTATGCTGACATAAATCACAACCACAGCACCCTCTTCTTAAAATGTATAGGCATTATCATATTTGAAATTATTATACTTATTTTTTCTCTCACTTGATTTCCAAACCAGACCATGTAACAAAGGATGAGGAGGGAAGACCTGATGTATTTTGTTCCTGTTGAATCTTCATTGTCTAGCCCCCAAAAAGTCCTTAATCAATAATATTTAAATGAGTAAATGTCTTTTAATAGTAGGTTATACAATATACTACAATATGCTACTAATACATTCATTTCAAATATGTTTTATTTTTTATATTCCTTTCTAGGTCACTCCAATGGCATATATATACTTTGCCTATTGACATAATAGACTATTTCAGAAGACAATCTACTTTAAATTTAGCAATTTTAATTTTCTTTTCTGATTATAAATTTTACACCATCTGGAAAGAAGATTTTTTAAAAAAAGTAAATTATCCAACTTCCAAAATACTGTTAAAATTTCTCTACCTGCTCTGAATAAAGTTAAAAACATTAGTTTTATATTCTTATGTAAACTTAATTAGTAATCATGTATAACTCTACTAAAGGTTTTATTAATAGAAACATACCACCCATCAGAACACTGCCAGTTCAGACATTTAGATTAACATTATTACTATTTTAAATTATTGGTTAAAGATATATATTTATAATTCATTGATCTAATATTTTGGGTATCTGTAATAAAATATTCAATTTAATAGATATGATACAACCCTGTAGTTAGCATGATAATTATGCTTGATTTTTCTAATTGGTAGACTTACATGTATTTGTACCACAAATAAAATGTGGTGCTTACTCAACTGAGTTATTCAAATTCCAAAGACCAGAGAACTCAACTCTTTCTTATATATGTATACTGTTTTCATTATTTGCTACTAGAAGTATGTGCATTTAAAATTAGTTAATTAAACTCCAAAAGTCTAATTTAATCTTGAATGGAGTATGATATATGTTTCCAGTAAAGAAGAAATTAATCAAAATGCCTAATTTTAATTTATCAGAAATAATTTAACATACTTTGGAGATAATAAGAAAATGTTATAATCTTTGCATACGACTACTGAGAATTTCTTACATATACCCTATTTTTATATAAATTGAAAGTTGTGTGAATAAGGTGTTTCTTTTCATGCATACTATTAAGTATAAAACACCTCAATTAACCTTTATTACCATAAAGAATGTGAGCTGTGGTGATGATATGCATAATTACCTATTAAATAATAATTTTATTTTTCCTTTGAAGTATGAAAGTTGTGTGCCTACTAGACAAATAAAGCACATTTTACACTCAGACAATATATATTTACAGTTAAAATATAATTCTTTCCATTAAAATATTTAGATTTATAGTAATGAATTAATTACAAACTTGATTTGAATATTAAAGTCATATTTGAAGCTGAGAATAAAATATCCACTACCCTTTTATCCTCCTCAACATATAACACCTAACACTAGAAGATAAAGGGAGAAAAAATACATAGAACTTTATTCTAGGATTTTTATAGAAGTGAATCATGCTTATTTCTCTACAATAAGATGCAAAGTTAATGCTCTAAAGTAACTGATCTTCCATTACATTCTGTCTGGACCATTTGTTTGTGTTCCAAAAGGCTGTAAAAACTAGGGACTCCCCCTTCTTTTCTAAGAGAGAATTTACTTGTATTCAATAATTAAAAAAAAAAATGTCCTCCCTCTCTCGGCGTTGAGGGGTTTGGGAGGTAAAGGGGTTCCTACAGAAGCTCCCAGACACATAGTGTTAGGGCTCCTCTCCTATAAATGTGCAGGTGACATTTGTCTTCATTGTGTCACCCCAGGAGGATCAGAGCACTGGAAATCAGTGCGGTTATTCCTGTAATGAGTCTAATCTATAATTCAGAAACCTCATGTTGCTTCCCAGACAAAATAAATACATATAGATACTAAAATATACTAGCCCCCAGCCAATAAAGAAAACAATTCCCTAGGGGGAAATGGCAGAAATTAGTACACCTCTTAAAAACCTGAAGGATCCAGGGATTTATCCTACCTCCATTTAATTTACCCACCTGGCTCAAGAAAACATCAGTTGGAAGCTGGAGGATGGCAGTGGATCACTGCAAACTCCATCAGGTAAGAACCCAACTGCAGCTGCTCTGCCAAAGGTGATATATTTGCTACAGAAAATTAACACGGACTCTGTTCCATGATGGGCAGCCTTTGATCTGGCAAATTGGTTCTTTTCCATTTCTATCAGAGAAGAGGATCTGAAACAGTTTGCACTTACTTGGAACAGACCTCCGTACTCATTTACAATCTTGCCCAGGGCCACGTTGTTGCTTCTCCCTTCTGTCTTAACATTCATCCAAAAAGACCAAGACCAGCTGGAAATGCCACAAATATTATATTCCTCCACTGACGGAGAGAGTCTGGATCACATTACTGGTGAAACCATGGATACCAGCAGAATTGTTACTTGAGTTGGACGGAAACCTAGAATAGATACCAGGGAGGGAGACGACAAGAGATGGTGCCTACCAGTGATTCAAGTCCAGAGCCCAGCTGCAGGCGCAGGGGATGCCATTTGTCCACTCACCTTCCCGTTTTATGTTTCCTTTGGGAGGATAAGCACACCAGAATCCTGGAGCTCATATAAGGTCTACTCCTTACAGAAAAAGGAGGGAGTGTAGTGGATTGTGTGATGTACTACCCAGGTTCCCCTTCAGGAATAAAATACTACTTACATTCATCCCCCACTTAATTCCTTGGATCACAACCAACAATCAGCGCTCAGTTGTCAGGTCTCTCCTGGATTTGCCTCACCTACTGAAAATACTTTTGCGTCAGGTTACATTGCTTTCTGAGCCAGGCCATAACCATGACTACTTTAGACGAGGACCCAAAGGGCAGCCCGCTCACTTCAGTTCTGGACTACTCTGAATGGCGGTCCGTTTGGAACCAGCTGGGGTTTCTGTTGAGACAGAATCACAGCCTAACTGCCCCTACTACACGATCCTGCTTTGTATCTCAGGGATAGCCCTCAATAAACGCTGTATTCTGATCTCCATCTCAGAGTTTGCTACCTGGGGGGCCCGATATGCAACAATAGGTAGGACAGGTGAGGGATTCAATGAACACTTCTGCTCCTGGTGTAATTGTTTAGTATTTTTAAATCTTAAGCAAAGTGACATTATCTGATGAGTGTTTCCACAGATAACAGCGATCTATAATAATAAAAGCGTAATAAGCTAATTAGACTGGACATCCTTCTGGATGACCTGCCGGGGGAAGCCCGGGTCCCAGGTGCCAGAGGGAAACCAGCGTGTCAGCAGCAGCACGTGGGTTGGGGGGGAAGGAAGGCCTACTCTTGCACGAATTTCATGCACTGGGCCTCTAGTAATATAGATAGATAGATAGATAGATACATAGATACATAGATAGATAGATAGATGATAGATAGATAGATGATAGATAGATAGATAGATAGATAGATGATAGATACATATGTATATGTATGAAATTATACAACATTTAGTTCAGAGTAAATTTTTAACATTATCTTGCTTTAATGATGATATGTAATACCAGCCAAGTAAGCATGGACTGTAATTTATGCAACCTGTCATCAAAACCAACAATGTGACAAGTCCAAGATATTTAACAAGACAGTTCAGTAAAATTACTCACTGACACTTCTTTTGCTTTATTTCATGTTATTTGAATTTTATGTCCCTTAGAAACAAAAACAACAGTAAACATTTTATTAAAACTATTTGACAGGGCTGGATAAAAAAATAGATGTTTTTTAAAAAAATTAATAATCTACACTAATAATAGACAAATATGTTAATTGACCGTACCTCCACAATGCCCACAGCCAATCAGGAATGAGTATGCAAATTAACCTGACAAAGATGGCAGGCCTGTGGGCGTTGTGGAGGTATGCAGGCACCTAGCAGCCGGGGCGGGGGTGGGCGTCCCCAGGACCCCGCCCGCTTTTGAGCCTGTGGGCAGCGCACGCGTACGCTGGCGCTGAGCGGCCAGGGTCCCGGGGACGCCACTGGAGTGTCCAGTCCTGTCAACCCGGCTTGGGGCAGCTGGAGTTCACAGTCCTTTTTGTTTGTGCAGACCCTGAACTGGAAGCTGAAGCCCAGAGCGCAGGAAGCGCCAGGAATGCTGGGAATCGTAGTTCTGGTGGCAGACGCATTGTGGGATCTCCTAGACACTAGAGCCTGGAGCAAGTTACTGTTGCAGGTGGGGGATGGAAGGAAAGCAAAGGTGAGAGACATAAGTAAAGTCAGAGTGTCGAGGAAAAATTAAAGGGAAGATATCCTAAAACTTCCAGGAAATCTCTACCAATGGAGCAAAGAAAAAAAAAAAGCCTCTATTATTCTGTGAGCAACAAACCAAACTGGGTTGGGGTCTCAGACAATTCGCTCATATGACTGCAAAGACAGACAGAAACTCCCAGATTGGAGAGGGCTCCCCTGAGGGCTCCCAGATTGGAGAGGATGCAGGTCAGGCTGAGGGACCCACTCCCCCCCCCCAACCCCCCCCCCCCCCCCCCCGTGCACGAATCTTCATGCACCAGGTCCCTAGTTATTGTTATAAAAGCACTTGTTGGTTGAAGAGAGAAAGCCTGACATTTTCTTCTGAGGCATTTTCTCTTTCCTAAAATAGTGTAAAAACTTTTTTTCCAGTGGATATTTAACACAATGTACAGTGTGAAGTATATATCAATAATTTAGAAATAATTCTCATAAATTTAACCTTAAAACATAAAAATATAGGGTATCCCCCTAAAATGAAAGTCATAATGATTTCAAGTAAAAATAACATTTATCATCCTGAATAATTAGCCATTCATATAATATTTACAAAATATATTTTATATATAAAACAAAATTAGTATGATCATTTTAAACTTTCATATATATTTGGTCAGGCCTTCTTTTGAATTTACACCTACCTCTATGAAATGGGACTATGATTCCAGAATGAACAATCTAAATTATTTTCTGTGTGTTTTGTTTGTGAGAAGTAATGTATATTCAAGTTTTGTATGTGAGCAAATTGAGTTGTTTTATATATATTTTTAGACAACAGAATCTAGGTTGTAAATAAGTCTTCAATAACTACTTCATTTGAACATAATGTTGTTTTATAACTCTGCAGAAATATGGTTAGAAACCTGAATATTTTATTTCAAAACAGACAACGAGGCATACTATTTTGGTATATCTAGCTAAGCAGCAATTATCTCTCATCACTCCAAAACACTCAGCAATATAAAATTAAAGGAGTCAAGAAAGCATTAACCCAGAAAGGCTTAAAATGGGAAAGGAGATAATAGGAGACTATTCAAGTAAACAAAACTTCAAAAGATTAAAAGCAAGTTGTAGTAGTTGCTGTTGTTGACCCATATTACAGCCTTCCAGCCCACATCTAATTTCAGTTTCAGCTGTGGTGTCAGTTTTTTGATAGATCAGATTCACCTCATGGTACTAACTTTCAATCTTTAGTTTGCACTGTGAGTTCTGCTTTCTGATTTAGAGGCAGCTTAGTGAACCATCTGGTCCACGGACTAGGATCTAACCAGAAAACGCAGCAAGCACCCAGGAGGGAAACCCTCAAAGGGATGGGAGTCATACATGATCCAGAATTTTCTTTTTTAGGTGAACAATTCTGGGTTTTATTTGATAAACACCTTGGGGGTAAAATGAACCAGCTGTAGCAATAGTAATGGTGCCCACAGCAGTGCCCGAGATAATGGAACTCTAGTTTGCCTTTTTCTCTTCTTTTTCTCCTGATTCTTAAATGCTGCTTCTTGGGATTATCATAAAGACTCACTAACTATAGCCAAGTTTTGTTGTTTTTTTCTTTTCTTATTCCTTGCTTTCAGAAGAAACATTTGGATGCTTTATGGAAGAAGTATAAACACTGGACTCTCAAGCTGGGATTCTGGAAGTGGGTCACCCACTACTCAGATGGAGAGAAGACCTTGGTTGCTGGTGTAAGTGAGGGTGGTGACAAATGCTTAAGGGCTGTTGGCATCAGAATAGAAAGAATTGCAATGAATTAGACAAGAAAGTGAAATAGTGGGGTTTAACAGCTCTAGCACTTGAAGATATAGTTCAAGTGCAATTTGAGAATTGTAGACAACTAATTTTTGTTAACAATTTTAAAAGTCTTGAATGAAATTGAATGATCTTAGTAACATTTTTTTTAAATCTTCATGGATGCTCTTAAAGCCAGAAGGCCTCTGAAGAAAAGTTAGAGAACTGCTCAGCTCCTGCAGCAGAAGGAAAGACTGGCTTGGAAATCAGTTCCAGGCCTGAAACACGAGCATAGCTGACCTGCCAAGGAGGCTGATGTACACACTGACTTTTCTCCTTCGACGATAAATTCAGGATCCTTGTGGAGAAAGAGAAATGTTAACAGTAATATTTCATGATATTTGCTTTAAATGTGGATTTTTGCTTATTATATGTACAACTATGGTTTTCTTTGAATTTATTCTATTTAGGGTTTGACACATTTCTTGAATCTGTAAATTTGTATCACTACATTTACCTAATTTGGGAGGCTTTCAGCATCATTTTTGGAACAATTTTTTTTCTGGCCCAAACTCTTTGTTATCAGTGCTAAACCAGCCAGCACTATGGGAGTAAATATGACAGATATATATAAGGTAGCCAGCGACAGCTTTATGGGACCGTGATCTGTGCAGTTGCACAAGGTCCAGTACTCAGAAGGGTCTATGCTTGATTTCATGCTCTGCTGTCTTGAAATTTTTAATAATTTTTGTTCAAGGAGCCGGGCAGTTTTATTTTACTTGGAGTCTATAAATTACATAGCTGGACTTGTGGATAGCACAGTCCTTTGACACAGAGTACAGGTCAGAGATATCTGCTGTTAATCGTGCTGTGTAGCAAAATGGTCAGCCACATCCAAACAGCCATGTTCAAAAATCCTACATTGCTACTCAACAAAAATGTGGTCATAATTGAATGTGATATACTACTTAATATTTACTTAAGAAAATGTAATGAAATATTTCAATGTCATTAGATATTCTTACCCTGCATAGTTTTAGATGAGAACTTGTTACTTTATCATATAGTTGCACTTGTATCTATTTTAGTCAGTATTCCATCATGGGATATATGCTTTCCAATATTTTGCCATTAGAAACAATTCTGGAGGATAAACTTTATTTTTTTCCTATAAGTTGAATTGTTAGTTTAAATAGTAAGGGTATTTCAAATAATATCAGTATAACTTTTTTGGTAAGTTTAATAATGTTGAATCTATTTTAATATAGAATGACCAAAATATATGTGAAAGTTATGCTTGTCAAAAAGGCATTTAACTGGTAATTATTTCTTAAGTACTCAAAGCATAGAAAATTAAAATTTTCAAAAAAAGTGTGACTTTATGCATTCTGTTTAAGAACATTAAAAAAAATCTAATTAGTTTAATTAACCTTGGACTTTAGCATCTTGCATTCACTGTTCTTAATCATACAAACACACTTTTATGCTTTTTTTCCCTATGCTTCATCTATAGGTAAACATTTATACTTTGCATTTGTAAACCCAACTAAAAAAATTATGCTACTCATTTATTCTTGGATTTTTAATTTTGCCTATAATTTGTCTTCTATTGTTTTACATTTATAAAGAATGGTAAGTGAGCATCTTTTGAATATATGTCTGTCTGTATCTTTAACACTTCCTAGAAATATATTATTGAAAGTGAGAAGAGCTCACTAGATTAAAAGAACTGAAATTTTAAGGCTCTTAAGTTTGTTGCTGCACAAACTCAATCTTTTTTTTTTTAATTTTTCTTTTTTAAAGTGAAAAATGCAAAGCAACTACTCAATGGCATGTTAGTTTGTATAATTTGTATATTCGATCAAATTACCCTCTTGGCCAATATATTGTGATGTATTCTATCAGTTCTGTGAAATGTTTGTCATTTTTAAATTTACTCATTTATTCTTTGACAATTTTTGTAGCTTTTTTTTTTTTTTTAATAAGAAACAAAGTGATCTGACTTAAGGCATTAAAATTACCTTGGAGAGATGAGATGTATATTAAAGAAGACCTGTTGAGTTTAAATTGACACAATCTATTGAAAGATTGAATATGAGATGAAAGAAATAAAAGCTTGTATGTGGTATGTTTATAAGACTGGATGAATGACCTCACAACTAATCAACAGAGAGATATTTAAAAGAGCAATGGACACGAATAGTTGTTTCGTGCTTGTACAATTAAAGAAGCCTGGAGGTTATTCCTGTTAAGAATATATGAGATTACAAAGTACTGCTGCTTAATGAAAATGTCAAAAAGGAGAAATTCGCATTATTTGTGAGTCACCATAATAACTGTGAAATATTGTGACTATGGAGGAGTATGTAGCTTTGAAATTTCGCCAGAGTCATAAATTCTTCCTTTTCAAAACTCCTTGTGTATAGATTAGAGAATGTTATGCATAAGTTAAAAACTCAATTTAATGGTCTTCTTAAAACTATATTTATCTACAATTAGAATTTTTTAAAAATATTGGAAACTACAACATTGGAAGTCTTCAAATTGGAATTTCTCTCCTTTGAGAAATACCCTGTGGGGGCTCTTTGTACTTTTACTTTTTTTTAAAAATTTAATGTTATACCATATACATTTTCCAAAGTTAAAAACATCAGGCATATGATGCATTATTTTTCGGATTCATGCCAGGATGAATGGTCAAACAGGACAATATTTGTCAAGTGTTTTGTTATCCAGGCTCATTGGCTGGTCGGGTTGGTTAAACTACTCTTTTTCTCACTGTTTCATGTTTCTTCCTAATTATCTATTTGTTGAAAAATAGACTCTGCCTGGATCAAGTGCACACAGCTGGAGTAGTTACCCTTCTGGATTCTCTAGGTCATGCTGTTAAGTAGCTATTTCCATTCCAAATTTTTTTCTTCCTTTATTCACAGTTCATAAAAGAAATATTCTATGTAAGAGTGTTAATTCTAACACTGTCAAAGAGGCCCTTACATGGACTGTATGAACTAGTTTGTACACTTGACTAGTGTCAGGATAAATTGTTTTGTCAATGTATAAGAGGAAAGTTACTACCTCCGAATTCAAATTTACCTTCTTTCACTTTTCTTGTTTTACAATATTTTAGAAACAATAATGGTTTAAAAATATTTTAATAACAATAGAGTTATAAGACATGTAGGACCATTTTGTTTCCAAGAGACTTCATGATTTCTAAACAATTCACTTCTTTCATTTTAATACAGTAGAATGACAAGCTCATGATAAAAGTAAATATATTTTGACAGAAGAAATTTGACCGGAGGGTGTCCATGGTGGAATGAATATAGTAAAGGACTTCATCAAGAATGTTAAATGTGAAATGGCATTTTCAGCTATGAAACTCAATAAAGGCTTTGTAAACCCTACAGTTTAAAAGCAAACCTAGTATCAACTACTTCCATTTTGTTCATGTTTGGAACTGAATTTCTATTATTAAAACAGAAATTCAATAATCTTTTTTCAACTTATAATCTCTAATGTAGAGAAAATTTTATATTACTAACTATACTCTTATTGAACATTTTCTCAGTAGAAATTACATTACCTTGGGGAAAATTTAATTTTATGATAATATGATCATGGTTCCTGTAAGTGAAAATTATATTATTACTTCTCATTTTGTGTTTAATTTTAGTGCTTGACTTTAGGATGAATTCTTCCATTTACTTATATTTCTTTATATCTTAATGAATTTGGCAAATATTTAGGGCACTTATTATATATAGATTAATCTGTAGCCACCATTTATTTTTTACTAACACACAACTATATACTGCAATATTTATTTTGCACCCATAGGTACTGGTAATGAAAATATATTGTTCTTTGGGAAAACTTACGTACAATTTAGTAATTTTCTATAATTTCCTTAAAATTGAACTTAAGAAAAAGATGACATTGTAAACTGACTTCTTACCAAAATATATTGATTTTGCAAATTGCAATTTAAAAGCAACAAAGGGTATATAATTTAAAGATTCATGGATATCTAAAATTCTCAGGAAAATATATGGATTTATAAATTTAAAGCACCTTTATCTTCTTTTTTCCCCATACTTTTTAAATTAAATTTATTGGGTAACATCTTACTTTATAATAGACAAATATGCAAATTGACCGCACCTTCACTACGCCCAAGCCACGCCCACCAAACAAGCCACGCCCATCAACCACGCCCACCAGGGACGTTGGGGTGTGGCGGAGCCCAAGGCCGGGAAAGCCGCCTGAGGCTTTCCCGGGCGATCGGGTTGCAGGGACGCTGGGTGCAGCTGAGCCCAAGGCCACCGCCCAGGGCCAAGCCCGGACCCTGAAAGAAGGCAGAAGGCTATGGCCACAGCCAAGGCCTGGGTCCCCGGTGGCAGCAGAAAACTGGTGCAGGCAGCCAGGTGAATGAAGGTCTATTGCACGAATCTTCATGCAAACGGGCTACTAGTTGGTTAATAAAATCACATAGGTCTTAAGTTTATACTTCTATGATAACTGATCTGTATATCGCATTGTGTGACCACCACCCAAAGTCAAATCTTCTTCCATCACCATATATTTGGTCCCCTTTATCCCTTACTACTCCCCCACCCCCTTCCCTTTTCCCATTTTTTAAAGTTGGTTTTCCTTAAGGTATTATTCTCCTATGTCTTCTTTGCTTCTTTGCACTTTTACCCTTGACCATGTTATTCAACTTCGGGGTTTTAAATCTATCTGTGTGCATATCCATAACTACAACTAGAACTTCTTATCCTCAAAGTAATGATTTTATGGAAGTAAAATTAAAGATCTCCACTTGGAGGTCCAAACTGACATTCAAAATAAACTTTTTTTTTTTCCGGAACAGCTCTTTCTACTTACATGTTTATTTTAAGATCTTAATATCTTCCAAATCATCAGAGATTGCAGTTTTGAAATAATTCGTTTTGCTTCCTATGCCTATCTGTAGTCTATCTCCCCAGGACTATTCAGTCTATTCCTTCTTGATTCAGACCATTTCTCTTCAAACATAACCATTATGCCCAGGCTATTGTAATATCACTTCATTGATTTCCTAATCCTCAAAGTGAATCTAATACCCAAATGCAACATAATTTTCATACAACAGAGCTTAAATCATGTATTTTTTTTCTTTATAATATAAATTTTATAACTTTTATTTTCAATAAATAATGTGAAATGTCTCAATCTAGGAGTTGCATTCTCTCAATAAAATATATTTTTGGATTTATTCTTTATTTCATCCAACCAAAATAAACTATGCTCCTCAAGAATGATTCAAGATTATAGGTGTGCTCTCACAGTAGCCTTCAAAGTATACACCCACCTTCCCCAATCCTCTGCACACTTCAAAGCAAGGATCAGAGACTGAGTTGCCTAAGACGCCTATCCTAAAAATAAGAAAATAACACTATTCTCTACTGAATCATATATCTCTCTTTCTGTTAACTTCTTAAGACACATTACTTTTCTAACTCATTTATTCTGTGTATGTCCCTTCAGTATAGTCGACTTCTTTTTATATTCTCCACCCACCACATTGAGTGCAGCACACATTAAGTATAAATTCACAATAAATATATTTTAATGAATTATAAATATTTACCTTAAATACTTAAAAGATTAAATTACTTTATATAAGTGCACAAGGACCACTGTCCTTATTTAAAAATAAAAATGAAGAAAAGTGGCATAATACTAAGGGATACATTTTGGTAATACATTGACAAGTTCTAAATGCCATTTTTATGGATAAGAATAAGTCAAGGATGAGAGATATTTTGGAAAGAAAATAGTGCATCTATCCTGAAAAACAGCAAAGAAAGGAAATAATAAAGTTTCATTCACAAAGAGGAAAGCAATAAGGAAAGCAAAAATATTCTAATTCTCAAAACAAATCTATATTATTGGTAGGTGCTAAAAATGTTTAACAATACCTTTTAACTTTCTTTTTGGCAGAACAGTGGAGACAAAATTAGGTTACCTTATTATTATTATTATTATTATTATTATCCATGAATCCTCATTATTCAACCACAAGATTACCAAATTTATAGAATGCTATCTGGTTTCTGACATTAGCAAAAAGTTTGCATAATTAATTAGACAAAACATAAAACAAAAGTTAATGCATTTTCCTAATAAGATTTTGTTTCATTTTACGTGCAAATATTTAATTTATGTCTCTTTTCACTGTTGCTTATCTATACTAATAAAAGGGTAATATGCTAATTAGACCAGGTTGACAGGCCATCTTCCGGATGTCTGACTTCCTTCTGGACAAAGCCATGGTGGTGGGGGCTGAAGCAGAGGCAGTTAGAGGTGATCAGACTGGCAGGGGATGGCAGTTGGGGGCAACCAGGACAGCAGGGGAGGGCAGTTGGGGGCATTAGGCAGGCAGGCAGGTGTGTGGTTAGGATCCAGTGGTCCTGGATTGAGAGAGGGTTGTCCAACTGCCCATTTAGGCCTGATCCTAGTCAGACATCTTCTGAGGGTTCCCGGATTGGAGAGGGTGCAGGCCGGGCTGAGGGACCCTCCCCCCCTCCTCATGCACAAATTTCATGGACCAGGCCTCTAGCTGATGATAATTGTATTCCTTAAAATATCAAACTATACTATAGAAATTTTTACCCTCTATAGAAGATTAATTTCCATTTCCTTTAAAATGCTTACATTTACTTATAGTAATAATGGACTTCATTTTAAAAAGCAACAAATTCCTAAGCTGTCATTGTTTAGATTTTAGTTTCTTTATTGCATTATAATCAAACAGGTATGACACTTGTGCCTTATTTTGTTTGGCCTGGATAGAAGTCAAAATACCAAAGATTTGTCTTATTTATTTGGCAAGATTTATAACTGGCTAATAATACTTAGGAAAAATAATAAACTAAAGGGAATTTTTGTATTTTCAATAAAATCAGAAATCAGGCACTGTAATTATTTTTTCATAGAACATTCAAGCTGTGAATTATTTTTCAGTAAACTTAAAAAAAATAATGTCCACATTTACCTTACATAGTTTTTCAAGAGATTTCCAGAAGATTATCACTTCTGTGTAGTTAAGTCTGTTTTCGTACAGTCTACAGCTGTAAGACTCATGAAAAATGAACCCCCATTTCCAGGAGTAATGGCAAAAACATAGAATTGTGCACAATCCCCCTGAGAGACATCTCAGTATAATTTGTTTTCTGTTGCTGTTTCATTCTCTCTCACCACTTGCTCAGGGATTTCTGGTAAGGCCCCCGACCAGCCCTGGGAGGGTCTGGCCTTCCCCAGAGGGTGCTGTGCAGAAATCATTCCTTCAGGTGGCACCTAATAGTCCATCACTGGTGTTTCTGATAGGACTGTTCTCCTGGGTAGCTCCATGCAGTGACTCAGGGACCTATGTTCCTTCCATCTTGTGGTTCCTCCACTAGGGTCTTTACTGAATGTAAATGTTAACTCTGGGGTTTGGGAAGTCCAAGATCAAGTTGCTGACTGGTTTGGTTCTGGGCAACTGCCTTATTGACTGGCAAATAGCTACCTCCTCCACATGTCCTCACGTGGAAGAGAAATCCTAATATTGTAATTTTTTATATAGTAGTCATATTAATCTAGACTTTAATCACATATGAGCTTAAAGTATTAAGAGATTAAAACTAAACCTTGAGAAACAATAATAATTATTATAAGCCGTATGGTAGATGATAGTTTCATGTAATTTGAATTAGACACATTTCCTTTCCGGTCATCAGTTGACCATCTCACATTGTGCCTAATACATGTATGCTTAGTATACTTTTATTTCTACACGTTTCATTCTCCTAGCTCTCTGTTTTTATTCTCTTCAAATATTTGGTATGAAATGTTGCTTCCATACCACAGATGTTGTCAGGACAAGGCTTGGCTTATAGTAAAACTCCATTGAGGTCAAACCATTTTGTTCTTAAATGAGAGCTATTGCTGCCACATTTTTTAAATTGTTGCATCTTTTTGCTCTAACTAGATTATGTTTAGATAATTTTCTCCAATTTGATGTGACAGTTTTCTAAATTGTTTCCACTCAAACCTTAAACAGTGCCAAGAAATTATGAAGTGCCAAGAAAAACTGACAACACATAGAGCCAAATACCACCGGTTTCAATAAAACAGTATTTGCAAATACATTATCAAATATTTCTGCACTGCCATTCTATGATCCCAATCCATCACTCTCCTTAAACTGCTGTATATATATTCAATTTACATTAAAACATATCCTCCGAGATGTCCTGTGGATATGTGTTCCAAATGGCATTTAATCACAGGTGCCAAGAATGAATCCATACTGGGCTCTATGTGCAGACAGTAAATCATCTGCTAATGAGCTATCACATTTTTAACCACCTACATATTCTGGCAAATAACTTAGAGATTCTGATTTAACTGATCTGGGATATAGACTGTGTATCTGGATTTAAAAAATGTTTGTTGGCATTTTAAAAAATATATATTTTTATTGATTTCAGAGAGGAAGGGAGAGGGAAAGGGAGAGAGATAGAAACATCAATGATGAGAATCATTGATTGGCTGCCTCCTGCACACTCCCTACTGGGATCAAGCCCACAACCTGGGCATGTGCCCTTGACCGGAATCAAACCTGAACTCTTCAGTGCACAGGCTGAAGCTCTATCCACTGAGCCAAACCAGCTAGGGCATTTTTGCTGGTATTTTTAATGTAAAATCAGAGTTAAGAACCACTGACTGATATTTCCAATAGAATGAAGAAACTGAATTTTACAATCTGACATCAGAGGATTTTAAACCCTCTACAGTTTCTCATCAAGATGCTTAAGATCAATGGGGAAACTAGAGATACTTTCAGGATAGAAGAAGCTCTTGGCAACAGAAATGTAGCCATGTTAACATACTGAAGTAGATCTATATTAAATCTCTTCATCAGGGACTATTGCAGATTTTACATATTAGATTTGGAGTATTGTATCACCAGCTAGAATACAGAAAATCTACCAAACACACACAGACCACATACATATACTTGCTCACTCACATATACACATGTAATAGGAAAAACATGTTCATATTAGGTAAATGTATGTCTGGAAGCATTTTACTTATATCAGCCATGTAGTGTTTACTTAAATAATACTTTAACATAAACCTGATATTTCCCTAGTTTTCAATTCTAAAAGGAATGATTTTCTACAAATGTTGAATGAAATAACCATATTCAAGAGGATTGCCTTTTAAAACTCTTGCACCATATATATGGCTAGTTATAAAAACAAATAATTTCACATATCTAATGTTCTGATATAGTAGAATGATAACTGCACTGTGCGGTTCTTACATAAAAAAGAAAATGTATATTTTCTGTGAATAAAAGTCCAAAGGGTTTTATTCCCACTCTGAAATACACACTGCTAGAGGGTCTTAAATATCATAAATATTATTAATAATTTGTTCTGTTGCTTGTTGGCATATGTTTGGCAAAGAACAGTAGGAGCAGACTTTGAAGTGGGAATGTACATTTACAGAGACCTTTCACAGGTGTCGAAGTCGTGTGGGCCTCAGATGTTCTTGAAGATCTGAGACAACAGAATTTCTCTCCAAACCATTAAAGTTTGAAGAGCAATTGAACAGATGTTCATTCTTTCATTTAATATTTCAGACAGCTGCATAATGGCACTGTGTTGTTTTTTCACTTCTTTTTTTTTATAACATTTAAAAACTAAACGTGGTTTAAGGTCACTTCTGATGACAGTTTGAACTGTTCTGACAGCTGTTTAAATGTTTTTGACATCTGCTTGGGAAAATGAAATTCCTGTCTGTCTTCTGCCTGCATTGATGCGCCATATTTTTAAAAATAATTTTTGTGTTTTGTTTTAACAAAATTAGTGAAAATGAAATAATTTATTGAAAGGTGGTATATTTGGGGTGGCGTACCTGTATATGTTCCCTGCCTCCATAATTTTCTGCCACATCACAAGAGACATATAACTCTCCCAGAATTAGTATAATATAAATTTCTGTAATTAAAAATAAAGGATTTATTTTATCTGTATTTTACGAGCTATAAAACATTATTGCTTATAAAAAAGAATTCCCAAATGTTCATTGTTACTTCCCCCAAAGGTATAGCAGATGTTGAACCCAGGTATATTAAACATAATTGGTGAAATAGCATTCAATACACATACAATTATTAGAGATGAGTCTAGATATTTTCTTGAAAGACCTATGGGATGCCAGATCTGGTCTGGCTGGACTCTGCTTTTTCTTATGGCGATGGTTCTTATTTAGGGAATACCCCTAAAAGACCTCTGGAATGTTTGCAAGTCTTCTGCATACCTGAGTTATTACTAGTAAATTGTCTGTGAGACATATTTTATGCACTATGAGAGACAAAAAGGAATTTTGAGTTTTTAACCTGATCTTAGGGAGAATAAGCACTGAGTTTTGCCTCAAACTAAACAAAATGAACTGTAGAAAAGCTAAATATGACAAAATGTGGTGTAGCAAAGATAAGCTTCTAGAATGTTTCTCTGGAGAATGTGGACATATGTTCTGAAAGTCTGCTCGTGGTTGTAGCTACCGAGCTGGAAAGGACTACCAAAGACAGTCTAGTGAGGGTAAAAGTTAATCACCTGGCCCTGAAGAGGCTGAGAACTATATGGATAAATCTCATGTAAAACTGGATACCCTAGGAACTACCATGGGGGAGCAACATAGCTGGAAAGCATGATCTTATGTGACACTAAACCAGTTACTGGGACCGATTACCATGTACAACATACATTACACTAATTAGCAAGCAAAGATGATGTTAGAAAACTAACACTTTATTATAGTGATAGTCAACTGAATTTATGTCTAGTCTCCATTTTATGTATGGAGTATCTAAATCCTCAAAATCTTAATAAACTCATTTAAGATCTTGTGGCAAGTAAGAAGCAAATATGGGATTCAATTTTATATTTGGTTAGTTTATTGTCTCCCCACTATATCATCTTAGTTTCCTTAGTCACAATATAGTGCTTCCCTTTATTACAGGGGATCTGGTTCAAGACCCTCAGTGGGTGCCTGAAACCACAGCTAGCACAGTGTCCTATATAAACTGCCTTTTTTCTGTATGTACATACATACGATACAGTTTAATTTACAGATTAGGCAAGTACAATTAACAGTAATAACTAATATAACAATCTACTGAAATAAAAGTTATCTAAATGTCCTCTCTCTCAAAATATCTTCTGGTGTGGAACTCACCGTTTTGTGATGATGTGAGATAATGAAATGCCAACATGATGAAATGGAGTGAGGGGACAACTTAGCATTGTGTGACGGCCTTGGGCTGCTGCTGTCCTTCTGACAATGAGCAGCAAGCAGTCTAGGGCTTCTCTTTGCATAAGCACCTTGTCGTAGGTATCACTACTCTTACATTTGGGGTCATTATCTATATATATAATAAGCCCGTGGTCACGACGCTCATGCCGTAATGACCAATCAGCAGGAGGCTGCGTGCAAGGCAGGAGCATGTGGGCTGGTGTGGACTTGACCAGGAGGTGCATCAGGGGAGTCGCGCAGCACTGACCATGGGGCGGGACTCGGGGGGAGTCCCACGTGACACCGGCAGGGGGCTTGACGCTGCATCCCCACACTGCACCACTGGGGACATGATGTTGCGGCCCTGCCAGGAGCTGTCTGGGGACTTGATGTTGCGTTCCCCACTGGCGGGGCTCGATGGGGGTGGGGCTGGCTGGGTCTGGGTCTTGCCCAATGGGGGTGGGGCCAGCCGGGTCTGAGTCTCGCGCCATTTCAAGGAGCACACGGGTGGGTGCGGACTTGACACTGGGTCCTGTGGTGCGACCCAGACTCTTACAGGAGGGAGGAGAGAGCAAAATACCCACACTCAGGACCCAGACAGCAGGGTGGCGGGAGCCCCATCCCTTGTGGATCAGTCATTGTTTGTATCAATGTTGTTTTTATATTGTGTTTTTGCTGTTTTTTATATCATGTGCTTGTTGTTGTTATGTCATGTTGTTATTGTTAATTTATTAATAAATTTATATATTACTTTCATATACATTTTTCTAATTTTCTTTAATCTCTGACACTTCTATTATAGAGAAAGGGCAAATAGTGATATTAAGATATTTTGTCTAATTAATTCTCTTTCAACGTGCATGAATTTGTGCACCAGGCCACTAGTAAAATAAAATAAGGGTAACTTGAACTGATGGTCAGTTGATCTAATCACAGGAAAAGCTACTGAGGTACTAACAGGTGGAGTGTCCACAGCCTGGTTAAGCTGGACAAAGGGATGAGTCATGTCCTCTGCAGGACATAGCAAGATCCCACTAGATTTCATCAGGCTGCTCAGAACGATATGGAATTTAAAACTTGTGAATTGTTTAGTTATGAAATTTTCATTTAATATTTTTGGACTTCAGTTGACTGAGGGTAACTAAAACCTCAGAAAGTGAAATCGCAGATATGGTAGGACTACTGAACTCATTGTTCAGCAGTCACTGCAATCATGTTTTGCTATATTTTGAAATCCTATTTTAATTATTGACTGGAATTTGTTTGCCAAGTAAATAAAGAACATCAGACCCTAGAAATGCTTAGAATTTTAAAGAACCGTAACAGTGACTCAGTCTAAATCATCTATTTTATGGATGAACAAACAAGCCAAAGTCACCTATACAATTAGTTGTAATTAGAGGGGGGGAAATATTCGTTTATAGGGCTCATGCCCTTTTCTTCTTCAAAATGACAAACCAGTGGAATGTTGGAAAGTGTAATAAATTCCCAGGCTGCGTGGAAGCTTTCAGCATTTAGCAGGTTAGAATTATGCTAGCAGTCTCCTCTTACAGGTCACCATGGTGACTCTTACATTCTCCAGTTCCTATTTTAACTAGATATTTTTTTTTAAAAAGTGTCTTTGTGATTATTTATATATATATTTTTTGTTGTTGTTAATCTTCACCTGAGAATATTTTTTTTTTCCATTGGGTTAGAGATCCTGGAAGGGAGGGAGGAAGGGAGACCAGGAATTGAACTTGCAGCCCTTTGTCTTGGTTTGTGGGTCAATGCTCTAACCACTTAGCACAACAGTTTTATTTAAAAATATATATATAAATATATATATACACATATGTATATATATGTGTATATACATACACACACACACACATATCACAGTAGGATAATTAAAAATCTAAAAGCTTATATATCCTATCTAATAATAGACAAATATGCAAAGTGACCATACCTCTGACACACCCACAAGCCACGCCCACCATCCAATCAGAGCGAGCATGCAAATTAACCCAAACCAAGATGGCTACAGCCACAGAGAGCAAGGTTTCCTAGGTAACAGAGGAAGCCAAGCTTTCTGCCAGCCGTTGCAGGCCTAAGCCTCCACTCAAGCTACAAAGTTTCAATTATAGAAGGTAAACAAATTCAAACAAATGGCGGCAGAATGGAGCTTGAGAGAGCAGGCCAGGGTTGCCGCCGGCAACAGAGGAAGCAAAGCTTTCCGCACACCCTGGCCGGGCCCACCCGCTTAAGGCAACAAAGTTTCAATTATAACCCCAACACAAATGGCTGTGGGCCTCGGAGGGAGCCCCAGGCTTGGCTCCGCTCCAGGCTACAGAGTTTCAATTGTAGAAGGAAAATAAATTCCAGATACCAGGGCCTCCGATTCGGTTGCTAGGGGGCGTGGCCTGCCTGCAAACCACCACAGGCCCCTCGCTCAGGCCACCCCATGCCCCAAGGGAACCCCACCCTGATCAGGGACACACTTCAGGGCAAACCAGCTGGCCCCCACCCCTGTACCAGGCCTATCTAATAAAAGAGTACTATGCAGATTGATCATCACTGCAACACACAATATAGCTGCCCCCATGTGGTCAAAGATCCTGCCCCCATGTGGACACAAGATGGCCACCACAAGATGGCCAGCAGGAGAGGGCAGTTGGGAGGCACCCGGCCTACAAGGGAAGGCAGTTGAGAAGGACCAGGCCTGCAAGGGAGGGCAGTTGGAGGTGATCAACCCTGCAGGAGAGGGCAGTTAGGGGTGACCAGGCCGGCAGAGGAGGGAAGTTGGGGGCAAACAGGCTGGCATGGGAGTGGTTAGGGGGTGATCAGGCTGGCAGGCAGAATCGGTTAGGGACAATCAGGAAGGAAGGCAGGCAAGCAGTTGGGAGCCAGCAGTCCTGGATTGTGAGAGGGATGTCCAACTGCCCGTTTGGGCCCGATCGGGCAGTCGGACATCCCTTGAGGGGTCCCAGATTGGAGAGGGTACAGGCCAGGCTGAGGGACAACCCCCCTCTGTGCACGAATTTCATGCACCGGGCCTCTAGTATCTATATATATAAAAAGCCATTGTCCATGATGACCAGGACAACCAAATGACCAGTCACCATGAGGTGCATTGAGCACCTCTCGGTCCCTCCCCCAGAGCCCACAGGCTTCAATCGCAGTGAGGTGGAGGGCAGGCGGGTGGGGCAGCGAGTGCAGCAAGCAGCGGTGGGCAGGTGGGCAGTGCTGCGAGCATGGCGGGGCGGTGGACGGGTGGGCAGGGTTGTGAGTATGGCAGTGCAGGGGGGCAGGTGGAAGGGGCTGAGAGCAGCAGTGGGCTGCCATGCGCAATTCACACGCTAGGCCTCTAATATATATATATATATATATATATATATATATATATATATATATAGTATTCATTTATCACATAAATAATGTCTTGAGCACTTAAAATATCCAGGCCCCATGCTTAGAGTCAGGTGTAGAGTAAAGAAGCAAGAAAACAGGCATAATTCCTTTTATTTTTAAATATATTTTATTGATTTTTACAGAGGAAGGGAGAGGGATAGAGAGCCAGAAACATCGATGAGAGAGAGACATCGATCAGCTGCCTCCTGCACACTCCCCACTGGGTATGTGCCTGCAACCAAGGTACATGCCCTTGACCAGAATTGAATCTGGGACCCTTGAGTCCACAGGCTGATGCTCTATCCACTGAGCCAAACTGGTCAGGGCTAAAATTCTTATTCTTAAGGTATAGTCAAGAATGTTTCATAGGGAAAAATATATAAGTAAACAAAAATGAGTGAGGTTGTTGATATTGGGTGGAATCAAAATTTATCTTTTAAAAAATGTGATAAATTTTATATTGGTTTGTTAATTGGTATTATACCTTTTCAATAAAGGCTAAATAGTCTGGCTAGGTATTAGCCTGTGTTAAAGATTCCGAACAAATTTTTTCTGCTACCATATTTATTTTACATTTACATTTGCATTATGAATCTCTGAGGATAGGATAGTCCCTTTAGCACCTATACACAAACTAGAAGAAAGAAACAGCTTATAATATGTACCGTATTTTCCGGCGTATAAGACGACTTTTTAACCCAGGAAAATCTTCTATACGTCCAGTCGTCTTATACGCCAGAAAATATGGTAAATTAAAATAATGACATTAATAGTAAGCATCCATATTTTATAACAAATGAGATGGAACTAAAATGATATTAATGGAGATTATTTTTAATAATTAAATATTTTTCTTTCTTAAATATATTTTATAGAACACATTTTTTCATATAGTGAATATACTAATTATTCTGCTGTAAGCAGATGATGTTAATCTAGGTAACTTCTTGGTCTTTTTAAATTTTAGTGGCAAACTAAGAATCCATTTCTCACCATATCTTGTTCCGAAATACTTTCTGTCAAGTTAAATGAGTCTTCAGAGAATGAAATGATTTTCTACTGATATAGTAGAAAATGTTTTAAAAACTCATAGCAGTGGGTGAGACAGCAGATAATAGAAGTCTTCTTCATCTAATGGTGGCCAAATCAATACAAAGTTGAGGTCAGCACAGTCAGTAATAAGAGCTGATTCAGAAAGACAGCTACTTACCACCATAGGTAGAATTCAGACAGCTGTGCTATGATTCTGGAGATGGCTAAGCCATTTGTAACAGTTATATTCACACCTTTAAATGAGAAACGTGAACTTCACAACCTGAGATTTAGAGCATTATGTGGCGGAAAATTGCTGCACTGCAACTCTTTATTTAAAAATAAAAGGAAAAACAATAGTATATATTTAAAATACACCTTTCTGGTTTACCTACGAGTCTTATAGGTAAGAAGAACAAACACATGTTCAAATTAACATGTGTATTCTGTATATATTCACAGAAAGCTACCTTAATTTACTACTGCATTGAAAATAATTGACAATTGAACACTTTTGGGTTTTTTAATGCTTTTTAAATTGATTTCAGGGAGGATGGGAGAGGGAGAGAGAGAGAGAAACATCAATGATGAGAGGAAATCATTGATCTGCTGCCTCATGCACACCCCCTACTGGGGATCGAGTCTGCAACCCAGGCAAGTGCCCTGATCTATACTAGAACACTGACCTCCTTGTTCATAGGTCGATGCTCAACCACTGAGCCATGCCGGCTGGGCAGAATAATTGCTTTTTACTTGGACATTCAAATTCAGTAAATTTAACTAGTATTAGCATGCTTAAATAATGTACATTGTTTAATTAAAAAAAAAAAAACACCTAATTTTTCTTCCCCTTGATTAATATTCTTCTGGAGCTTTGATTGCTTTTAGGGTGCTAGTATTATTTCAACAGCTTCTCCTTTCGAATGATAGCCTTATTTCAGCAAATTGTGAAAGAGTACTTTCCAATAATTATTCCTTCACATCCAGCCAAATTTCCATTAGATATGTTGTAGTTAGATCTGAAATTATTCTTCTGTATTTTATCAAATCCAAAATGCAAAGGAAATTTGCTAAGTGTTTTTATGTACTTATATAATTGCTTAAAATTATTTGGTTATGTCTTTCCATATAAACAAATTTTGTTAACCTAAAAGAAAGCACTCACACATGGATATTTGTTGAAGATAATGCCCTCTTAGCATCCCTTGCAGTTCACTTATAAAATAATTAAGTTAAATTACCTGTTAAACTGAACAGTAACTAATTATCCAAAGTGTTCTTCTATAGAAATATAGGTGCCTAATTTGGAAATTCACCAAAATAACTTATTCTAAGATGTTTCCATGTTAAATTGAAAATATAAATACCACTTTTGGAAATTACAAAGCATTGTTTTCCATAAAATTCTAATGATTTTTACTTTAGAAAGCATGTTTACTGCTTTGGTATGTTTATGTTGTATTATTCTGAGAAAAGTCACATTGTAGGGATTCTAAAGTAGAAGAGGTTATATATTTTGTTCTTTTTTTGAGGTGCGGGGGTGAGTACCAGCAATACCCCAGTGATATTTAAAAGAAAAAAAATAAGATTGATTTGAGATATTGAGGAGGTAAAATAAATATATCTGTGTTTTTTACTTTATTTTTATCATTGACACTATTACAGATGCCCCCACCCCTCACCCCCCTTGGCCCACCTCCATTCCACCGCGCCCACCTTCTGCTCTGGCCATCACCACACTGTTATCTGTGCCTATGCATATGTTCTGTGGCTACCCCTTAACCTTCCTTCACCCAGCCCCCCTGCTTCCCCTCTGACAGCTGTCCGTCTGTTCCATGTATCCACGCCTCTGTTTCTATTTGGTTCCTTTTGCAACAGCATGGATGGACCTGGAGATTATTATGCTAAGCGAAATAAGCGAGTCAGGGAAAGACAAATACCATATGATCTCACTTATATGTAGAATCTAATGAACAAAATAAACTGACAAACAAAATAAATAGAACTTTTGATTAAGTAGCCGTTGAGAATGATTAAGAAGGGTGAGTCAGGATGACCACTAGGTTTCAAGTTTGATTGACCTGAGAAATGATAACATTTCATGATCAGTGGAGTACAGGAAGAGACAGGCTAGCTGTGGAGAGAATGAGGTCACATTTGGATGGGAAGTAACATTCAGAATAGAATGTAAACTCCTGGCCACTCTTTATGTGGGCCATTTCTCAGGGAAGTGCTTGCAGTATGCAGTCTTAATGAAACACCTCCCCTCCAGACAAAAGGACAGGCTGACAGTAAGAGTGGCAGATTGCCTCAGCTCACCCTGTGTCTCTCCTATGATGTAATCCTACTCAGGTATCTCAGCCCACCTGTATTGCTCCTAGTGTAGGGGGTAGGGGCTGAGAAACATATTGAAATGGCACAAAAGAGAAACTTGCTACTGCTTCTGCCCTGGGTAGTGATACCGAGTTTTTGGACTGGAACCCGGATTTTTTCTCCGCTGGAATCAAAGAATGAATCCACGGACAGAGAGTGGTAGAGTAAAGATGATTTATTGAAGAACAAGTACAGACTCCCACGTGGGGAGGGGGAAGAGTGACACAGAGTTCTTTTTCCCCGTGGCTTAGAAAGGCTGCAGATCCTGGTGCCTTGATATCCCCTCTGATTGGTCACTATTCCCTTGGACTGGTTACTATAGTAACTCCTGGGCTCTAAGCTCCAACCTCACATGGCACATATGAGGTTCTCCCCCCTCCTCCCTTATTGTTTTCCTATTTCCTTTGGGCTTTCTTCTTCTCCTTCTGGATGAAGGGCTTCCTTCTCTTTATTTTATAAATATGACCTTTCTTGGCTACTTCCAGTTCCCTTGTCTTATGTAAATATACCTGTTGCTGCTCCCTTGTCTTATGGAAATGTAACTGCAACTGGCTTCCTTGTGTTATGGAAATGTACCTTCTCCCTTTCTGCAGCCCCATGCATTTTCCCATGGACCCCAATTCTAAAAAATCCCTAAGCTTGCCTATATCCCCCTAAAATTCCTGCTTCAGTAGTAAAGTCATTTGTCTCAGGTACAGGTTTGTTGTGTCTATTGTCAGCATCCATGAACATTAACCAATTAGGTTTTTGACTTATAAATCTAGTAAAGTCCCAGACCTTTCACAGTTCTGTGTAATAATGGATATTTGTTATCAAAAATAATTGACAGCTAACTGTTGAAGTTTGGATAAGTGTTTATAAAATAGGAATTTTTAGGGGTGAAAAAGGCAGGTTTAGGGAATTTTTAAAATTAAGGGGGTCCATGAACAAACACAGGGCTACAGAGTTGCAAAAGTTTATATTTCCATAAGACAGGGAGCAGGGAGCCAGCAGAAGTTACATTTCCATAAGACAAGGGAACAGGGAATAGCCAATGGTCCATATCTATACTAATAAAAGGGTAATATGCTAATTAGACTAGGAGATCGGACATCTTCCTACCATCCAACTTCCTTCCAGACAAAGCCACGGTGGTGGGGGCCAAGGCAGAGGTGGTTAGGGGTGTTCAGGCCAGCAGGGGAGGGCAGTTGAGGGCCATGAGGCCAGTTGGGGAGGGCAGTTGGGGGCCATCACTCTGGCAGGGGAGTGGTTAGGCGGCAATCAAGCCAGTAGACAGGCAAGTGGTTAGGAGCCAGCGGTCCCGGATTTCGAGAGGGATGTCCAACCGGCAGTTGGACATCCCCTGAGGGGTCCCAGATTAGAGAGGGTGCAGGCCAAGCTGAGGGATTTTTGCACAAATTTCATGCACCAGACCTCTAGTTCACATGCACAAATTTCATGCACAAATTTCATGCACCGGACCTCTAGTTCACAAAATAAAGGAGAGCCTCACATGTTCCATGTGAGGTTTGACCTTTGAGCTCAGGAGTTGCTATAGTAACCAAATCAAAGGGGAATGGTGGCCAATCAGAGGGGATATCGAGGCACAAAAACTGCAGCCTTTATAAACCGAGGAAAAAATGAACTCTTTCCCCCTCCCCACATGGGAGTCTGTGCTGTGAGATTCTGCCTTCTTCCCCACGTGGGAGTCTGTACTTGTTCTTCAATAAATTTCTACCTTTGCTATACCATCTTCCATCCCTGGATTCATTCTTCTACTCCGAGGGACAAAGAATCCAGGGAAGCCATACTGCCCAGGGAACACCCCGTGTTCCAGTCCAAAAAGTCACGTATCATTTATAGCAAATTCAATTTTATTTAATGGAGTATATATTTAGTTAATTTAATATTTATTTAATAAAGAATATATTTATTGAAATCAAGATATATTTTTTATTAGTTGTTACTAATCCAATATTGGAATGGGAAAACTCTAACAGAATAGGGCAAATGCATTAACATCATTATGTGTATAGAATTATTTTCCACTGTAGTATCCTGAGTTTAAGTTTCATTTGACTTCTGATAGCTCCTTAGTCTATTCTTATGTTTCACCAAATAACTTAAATGCTTATAGTCAATCATGTTATATCCTTACAATGTAGAATTTCATGAAAATATATTATACTTGCATTAAAGAATATTTTTTAATTTATATGTAATGCTGCTACAAAGCTATATTTGCCTTGTGTTTTCTGTTCCTTTTATTATATGCTTACAATCACATTGCCATTATTATTTTTTCTACTTACTCTGAAAATAATCAACATTCTCTGCTGTTAAGTGCGCTTAAACCTATCAACATGAAGGCAACTTAAAATCAATCACTGGCTCTAGGTACTCCATAATGTTTTATCCCAGGAATCCAAGACCAAAAGTTTCACTATTATTTTATTGCTTCAAAGATAAAATAGTGCTCACTTTTTGAATACCATTCTGATTTCCATAATGTCTAAGTATTTGTAATGTTATAAGGAAAAATTTACCAACAAAATTGCATCCTAAATATTTAAATATGCATGTGGACTTTTTTTATATATATATGTATATATATTCCGTTTAAATGTAGAGTAACAGAAAGGCTGCTGTAACAGGGAGTTAGACAGACTCTGCTGATGGGTATCAAACTGTGCCAGTAACAGCAAACACTCTCTGCTATCATCTTTGCTCTAAGATTAGTGTTTAGTCTTAGTTGGTTAAGACAGCCATTATCCACTCTGGCTATACTTGAGAATCACGTGCAGACAGAACTCTTATACTTGGGATTCTGACCCAGTAGCCTTGTGGGGGTGTTTGGGCATCTGCGTCTCTTTTTAAATCTTCATTGTGATTCCAGTGCTCAGTTAAAGTAGAGAAGTAGAAGTGGGTAGTTATTAATATTTCAAAGTAGCAACTTAGCAGAAAGCAGCAATGTACATTTGCAATTCAGTGGACTATAAAGGGTTTATTGCTTTGTCACTTTCACAAGCGACAAGAATGTTATAGCAAAGTGGAGGTAATTAACTTATTGGAGGTTAGAAAGTGCTGTACTCGTTTTAATCATTGGCCAATCTCATCCAGCCATCTGACAGTGAAATGGACAATATAAATCATCCTGGGGGTATTTTTCTTTAATTTAAGCAGTTAATGATTCTTTTCTTGTTCTCTCTGGTCCTGTAAGATAGCTTGTGCTTTTCCACAAACAACTATGAAAAAGAGGAAGAGACTGAAGGGGTCTATGATGATTTACTCCCAGTTCTGTCATAGGTCACCTCTTTTCATGATGCCAAGCTGTAATCTCGAATCCAATTTTATTTCTTTTTATTTTTTAACTGTATAAACATGATATTTTTTTTTTTAGTCTCATGAATCATTCTACTCTAAGCACTCTGGACGCCTTATTGTTTTTTAATAAGCCTCTAATCATTTCTCCAGGTGGTTCTATCTACCTAGAATGTTCTTCCCAAACATATCAACACAAGTAAAGCTCTCACCTCCTTGAAATATCTTTTCAAATATTGCACTTTTATAAACCCCATTGTGACTCCTTAACGCAAATTGTTACCTGCCTTGACCATTCTTCTTTATTTTCTGTGGCACTTGCTTTAATCTAATATACTGATTATTAGAAAAGTATTCTTTATTTATTTTGTTTTTAATTGATAAGTTTCAAGTACTACAACAGCTTTTAAAGCAAAGTAGTTGGTTGATAGTTAATTGAATTGATTGTGAAACAGGAATTTTGGGGGGTGAAAAAGACAGGTTTTAGAAAATTTTAGAAATTAAGGGGACCATGAAGAAACACAGGGCTGCAGAGCAACAAAAGGTCTATATTTACAAAATAAAGGGAAGGAAGCCCTTCATCCAGAAGGAGAAGAAAGCCCAAAGGGAATAGGAAAACAATAAGGAAGGAGGGGGGAGAACCTCATATGTCCCATGGGAGGTTCAACCTTTGAGCCCAGGAGTTACTATAGTAACCAGACTAAGGGGATAGTGACCAATCAGAAGGGATATAGAGGCACCAAGATCTACAGCCTTTATAAGCCTTAGGGAAAAGGAACTCAGTGGGACCCTTTCCTCCTCCCCAGGTGGGACTCTGTACTTGTTCTTCAATAAATCTCCACCTTTGCTACACCATCTTCTGTCCATGGGTTCATTCTTCGACTCCAGTGGACAAAGAATTCGGGTTCCAGTCCAAAAATTCCGTTCCAATTGTAAATATTTATTCAACAAAGTCTGACTAAAGGAAAGAGAAAGATCAGGAGAAATAGGGTTGAGAGATTGAATTGTCTGCTTCTGTTTTCTTTTGTTTAATTCAGGGAAAATAAACATGCATAAATGTTGGGAAGGAGAGGTTAAAGTGAAAGAAGAAAGAGAAGATAATCAAAGCAATTTTTAAAATATTTGTTTCCTTATCTTTTCTCTAACATATTTATGTTCCACATAATCTTACATGAATATAATAAAAATAATTACAGACTTTATGCTTAATGCATCATAGTTTTTTTGAAGTAGTAATATAAAATGTTACTTCAAATTTGGGGTATTTTCAATTTTTTCAGTTATACTTCATCACATTGTTTACTCACATAAATATGAAATAACATTTGTCTTTTTCCAAATTTCTGTATTTAATCCTCAGGAAGTAACCTCACTTGTTTTAATTTCAAATTTTTAGGAGAAAATTACAGTCATTTTCATGTATCAAACCATTTGAAACATATATTCTCATATGATACATTAATTATAAAATTAATTAATGTATATTAATTACTTACATATAATTTAAGGGTGACCAGACGTCCCGCTTTTGGCGGGACAGTCCCGATTTTTAACAATTTGTCCCACGTCTCGCGACGTTTTAAAAAAGTCCCGATTTTTGGAAAGAATGCATGACAAGCTAGGGAATGGCTAGAGAACAGGAAGGGAATATACGGTTTTTGGCGGTCATGTGGCTATTTAGCCAGGATATGAGTTTTGTATTATTTTTGTTAATTTTATAATGTTAAACTTTAATAATAACAAATAATTGTTGAGAACTGATTATCAAGAACTGCTTATCAAAGTTCGCATTGTGATCAGTTGTTAGAATTCGACCACCATTGTTTGGACTTAATGAACAATGGCATTTTTTGGGATTGGCAACGACGAAAACATTTTGTAACTGTCTCTCAGACGATACACATCGTTCTGCATGCTAGTAAGTAGTTAAACAAGTGATGTCATTACAAATCAGCTATTCAGATAATTTAGGTAAGTAATTTATTTATTTATTTCATAAATACATAAATTTTCTTGAATTTAGCAGACAGTACTCGTATTATTTATATTTTATAGTGGCGGCAAAAAGTCTAGCGCTGGCCTTGAAAGTGACACTTATGACTTAGGTTACAGCAAATTAATGACCTTTTAAACAAAGACAGCAATCTACTAAAAAAAATTCACTCAAATGAGAAATATGCCAAAGAACAAAATACTATACATAATTTTTTATTTATTGTATTTGTAATTTGTACTTATGTTGAAATTTTAAAAAATATATTACAATACTATTTTTGTGCGTTCTATGAAAATTTTTGTTGCTCCATATAGACCAAATTTTTAATCAAGAACCACCCCCCCACCCCCCTCAATGGTGTCCCGCTTTACCAATGTTAAAATCTGGTCACCTTAATATAATTGATTCAGAATTTTTGGACTGGAACCCGAATTCTTTGTCCGCTGGAATCGAAGAATGAATCCACAGACAGAAAGTGGTATAGCAAAGGTGGAGATTTATTGAAGAACAAGTACAGACTCCCACGTGGGGAGGGGGGAAAGGGTCTCACTGGGTTCCCTTTCCCTATGGCTTATAAAGGCTGCAGATCCTGGTGCCTTGATATCCCCTCTGATTGGTCACTATCCCCTTAGACTAGTTACTATAGTAACTCCTGGGCTCAAAGGTTGAACCTCACATGGGACATGTGAGGTTCTCCCCCCTCCTTCCCCATTGTTCCCTATTCCCTCTGGGCTTTATTCTCCTTCTGAATGAAGGGCTTCCTTCTCTTTATTTTGTAAATATAGACCTTTTGCTATTCCCAGCTCCCCCATTCTATGGAAATATACCTCTGCTGCTCTGCAGCTGTGCTTTCCTCCATGGTCCCCTTAATTTCCAAAATTTCTAAAATATCCTAAAGTTGTCCTATTTTACCCCTAAAATTCTTGTTTCATAATTAAATATGTTCTCACATTCTATATTAATTATTAAAATTTCTGCTAATTTATAACCATTAAAAGATGTCAACATTGATAGCAGCTTTTTGTATTGAACTTATATCTAATTCTATATTTTAAAATAAGTCACGTATATATTAGAAGAAAATATCATCAGAATAAAACATTAAAATATGGCATTTATTTATGTACTAGTGGCCCAGTGCACGAAATTCATGCACAGAGGGGGTGGTTCCCTCAGCCCAGCCTGCAGCCTCTCCAATCGGGGACCTCTTGGGGGATGTCCAACTGCTGGTTTAGGCCCAATCGGGATTGGGACTAAACCGGCAGTCGGACATCCCTTTCACAATATGGGACTGCTGGCTCCTAACTGCTCACCTGCCTGCCTGCCTGATCGCCCCTAACTGCCTCTGCCTGCCTGATCACCCCTAACTGCCCTTCCTTGCTGGCCTGATCTCTCCCCCAACTGCCCTCTCCTGCCAGCCTGGTTGCCCCCAACTGCCCTCCCCTGCCGGCCTGATCTCACCCCTAACTTCCCTCCCCTTGCTGGCCTGGTTGCCCCCAGCTGCTCTCCCATGCCAGCTTGATCTCGCCCTGCCAGGCCTGATATCGCCCCCAGCTGCCCTTGTCTGCTGGCCAATTTGGTTCTAATTGGTCAGTTTCTATGCCAGTCAGTGTCAAAAGCTCCACCTCCTAGGCAGCTATTGGCTCCTCACAGTTGACCCAGATTTGGTTCTGATTGGCCAGTTTCTGTGCCAGTCAGCATCTCTGGGCCTATCAACAGGGCCTGATCAGAAAGGCAGGGCTGATCAGCAGCCCCAGTGGAGGCCTGGAAAGCAATGGCCTCAGGGCTGCTGGCCAGGCTAGGAGGGAAAGAGAGAGGCAAATGCTGGTCAAAAGCTGCCTCAGACGCTACAGATCAGCCCCTGCTTCTCTCTTCAGGTCTCTTTCCCAGCTTGATTCAAAGCCCCCTCAGCAGTCACTGCTGGGTCACCAGGCCTGTAACCGCTGTAGTAAGCTTCTGGATGGTCATCTTTGGTCCTGATAGGTGGTTACACCCTGGCTCTTTATTATAGAGATGAAAGGAGACCATGCACAACATATACATATACATACATTAAGAGTGCAAGTTTGCCCTGGCCAGCTAGCTCAGTTGGTTTGAGAGTCATCCCCATACGCCAAGGTAAGGTTTCAATCCCCAGTCAGGGCATATACAAAAAGCAACCAATGAATGTACAAATAAGTGCAACAACAAATCAAGGTTTCTCTCTCTCCCTTCCTCTCTCTCTCTGCAAAAAAAAATTTTTAAGAGTCCAGGCTCATTTCTAAATATAGGGTAGTGGTTACCTAACATATCTTTTCTGGAAAAAGTACATATCAAAGATTCACATACACCAAAAGGCAGTTTCAAGATATAAGTCGGAAAACTCAGAACCAGGACAAATAAACGATAATATATGAACCTCATTTTTACATTCAAAATGTCTAAAAAACATTTTAAAATGTCCATTTCATTATTTAATTTTCATTTTAAATTATATTTTAAATAATATTTCCCCTCAAAGAAAAAAAGTATATGTTCAATATGACTTTTTATACAATAATGTTAGTTTGATTTTTAAAGCTTTGTCTTTTATCTGAATTTAATGTGTTCTGTTTTTAAGCTAGATTTGTTTGTTGAAGTCTAACTGAATATAGGTCACTGGACTTCTCTAATAGCACTAATTTTTCTGATGAATAAT
Organism: Eptesicus fuscus; assembly: GCF_027574615.1. Taxonomy (NCBI): domain Eukaryota; kingdom Metazoa; phylum Chordata; class Mammalia; order Chiroptera; family Vespertilionidae; genus Eptesicus; species Eptesicus fuscus. The sequence continues at coordinate 63,652,079 of NC_072478.1, read as the reverse complement.
AAACCTTCCTTTTTTTCTTATTGCCATAATAAGAATCTTTCCCCTTTTCCTTCTTTCTAACTGAATGATGAGTCCATGGACATATTCATATTGAACGCTAAGATTTTCTGCACACTCAGAAGGTCTAAAGTATGACTCGACTGCCCACCTTACAGCAAGCGCACCCAGGTGCAGATACAATTTATTACTATTACAGTAGTCCCCCCTTACCCATGGTGGGTACCTTCCAAGACCCCCAGTAGATGCCTGCAACCACAGATAATAAAGAACTCTACATATCTACTATTTTGACCTCTACATATGTACCTATGATAAAGTTTAACTAATAAAATAGGTACAGTATGAGATTAACAATAATAATTAATAGTAAAATAGAACAATTATAGCAACATATTATAACAAAAGTTATGTGAATGGCTTTGGGTCATTATTAAATAAAACAAAAGTTAGTTGAAAGCAAGCATTTCGATACTGCAACAGTGGATCTAATATCAGGCTGGCCATGAAGTGCCTGAAGGGCAGGGAGTATCTACAACTTGCGTCTGATGAACAAAGGGGTGATTTACATCCTGGTAGGTGGGAGCAGAATTTAGGAGATTTCATCACGCCAATGAAATGGCTCACAATTTAAAACTTATGTATCACTTATTTCTGGATATCTCCATTTATTATTTTTGGATCACTGTTCATTGTAGGTACTGAAACCACAAACAGTGAAACTGTGCATAAGTGGAGACTATTGTATTTTCAATAATTCCAATTCCAAGTTATGAGTATCATGCAAATACAGTTTTACAAGCCTGGTCAACCTTATTGAAAGCTATGTCTCGTATTTTTTTGGTCTACATAATTTTGGGAGATTGTCCTTAAAAAACACACACACACAAACAAACAAAAAAAAAAAACTAGCTTTCTGTTACCTGTGTGTTTTCTCTCTGTGACAATGAACCACAGACTTTTAGTTAACTGATATGAAAGTTCCTATGGTAGATATATTTTTGTTATGATCAAAATTAAAGAGTTAAAAAACTGTATGATTGAATTAAACTAACCTGCTTGAGATTATGTTGAAAACTACCAACTCAGTGGTGTAGCTTTTAGACACAATGCTACACTAAGAAACAATTAATTTGCAACCGTGTTTCTTAAGTTTTTAATGGCTCTAGCCCACATGAAGCCCTTAATTCAATTATATTTTTATATTCTATGTTTTCTTTGGGCCATTGAGCTTCTCTATTGAGCTGTTTGATCTATTGCCTTATTCGTGAAGGTCACAAGGTAGTCATTGATTCATCAATTTAACCAATGAATTTTTATTGCATTCTTACAGTAATTTTTACCCAGTTCTAGTACTTGGGAACTCAAATGAGATGTAGTCTCTGACTTGAAAGGCTACGTGGGGATAAACAAGTAGTTCTAATCAGCATGGTAGGCTTAATAATAAGATGATGAAAAAGTTGTAAGGCAGCTGCTGAGGCTGCCACCTTTGGTTCAGCATATTAAGAAGCTGCTGGAAAGAACTAAAACCTATATTAATCATAGAAGAGGTGAGAAGACTGGAAATTGAAGCAAACAAAATGTTGAATACTTACCAATGTAGGGATACCATGCATGTGTGTGCAGGAGAACAGACCCTCCTGCTGATACGTGATTTTTGGACTGGAACACGGGGTGTTCCCCTGAGCAGGATGGTTCCCCGGATTCTCTGTCCATTGGAGTGAAAGAATGAATCCACAGACTGAAGATGGTATAGAAAAGGTGGAGATTTATTGAAGAACAAGTACAGACTTCCACATGGGCAGAGGGAAGAGCCCCACTGAGTTCCTGTTTCCATGGTTTATAAAAGCTGCAAGTCCCTGTGTCCTGATATCCCCTCTAATTGGTCAATATTCCCTTTGATTTGGTCACTATAGTAACTCCTGAGCTCAAAGGTCAAACATCACATGGGACATGTGATGCCCTCCTCCCTTATTGTTCTCCTATTCCTTCTAGGCTTTCTTCCTCCTTTATTTTGTAAATATAGACCTTTTGGTTACTCCCAGTTCCCTTGTCTTATGCAAATATAACTGTTGCCTCTCGCTTGTCTTATGGAAATGTAACTTCTCCCAGTTCTGTAGCCCTATGTGTTTTCCATGGACCCCCTTAATTCCTAAAATTTCCTAAACCTGCCTATATCCCCCTAAAATTCCCATTTCACTGCTTCCTTTTCTACCTTTGTGTCTCCAGTTAGTCCTGAAAGTGACTTGAAAAAGCAAGTATCTTCACTGTTATTCCCCAGCCTTAGGAGACCAAATAGCAGCCTATTCTACTCCCTCTTTTCAGTGCAATCTCCCACCCCTAAACCCATCTCCAATGCTCTGAAAAAAGGGAGGGGCAGACAAATTCCATCCTGGCTTTCGTCCTGCCCCTACCTGACTCCTAAACTCATCTCCTGAAAGGGGAGATGGAATGAAAAGATCTCTCACTAATCAATTATTTTAGAAAATAGAAAAATTAATTTAATATGGGGACTTTACATGACAGTATTAAACAACAGTAAAGAAATGATATAAAGATTGATGAATACACACAAATTATTTCATCTCTAATTTTAATCTGTCTTCATATTCTGGAATGCTCATGTGACAGTCCTATATAATAAAAGCCTAATATGCTAAGTCTCTGACTGTTTGTTTGACTGTTCAATTAGTTGCTATGATGTGCACTGACCACCAGGGGGAAGACACTCCAAACAGTAGGTTAGCTTGCTGCTGGGGTCTGGCCTATTGGGATTGGGCGAGACAGGCTGGTCACGCCCTGGATGAATCCATGCACCAGGCCTCCAGTATTTTAATAATACTCAATTTATCAACTACATTGAAAATCATAGCACTACATTGCTAAATATATTTATTTATAATATATTTACAAAGTTACTGTTAAATAGATATTATTGTTAAAACAAAAATAAGTTTAAAATGGTAGAAAACATACAATAAAAATAGTAATTAATTATAACATTAAAGTCATAAATAAATATTGTCAATGTTGATTGATTTTGCAAAATGAAAATTATATTTTGTGTTCATTCAGACATTTTCATTTCAATACCACCTTTTTTCCTTCTTTTTGTTTTGTTTTGTTTAACTCCCTTATTTTATTTTTCATGAAAAAGCCTGGTTCTATCTGTTTTAGAAGCTTATTGATTACTGAAATAATTTGGTATATATTTAATTCTCAAAATTCATAACAGTTTTACATTAAAATTCATGTTAGCAATATGAACATTTATTTTTGTTTAATCTATTTGAATATTTAATAGAAGCCAGGTGAAAATGGATATAGAAAATATAATAAAAGCCCAGTGACCATAATGGCAGAAAGACCAGAGCGACCACTTGACCAGTCACTATGAGGTGCACTGACCACCTCTCAGTCCATTCCCCCCTGGCTGGCAGGCTCCCATCGCCCGATGGTGAGCAAGGACCCAGGGGTGGGTGGTGGGGGATGCGGGCGGCACCAGGCCAAGGCCCCTGCCCCGCCAGTTGCCCCACACACTGAGGGTGACCCACGGGGGGAGTGGGGCTGGCAAGCGAGTGGTAACGACCAACCTCTTGGTCCCTCCCCCCCGGCTGGCAGACTTCCATCGCCCGATGGCGAATGGGGAACTGGGGTGGGTGGTGGGGGTGTGTGGGACTGGCAAATGGGCGGAATGGCTGACCTCTTGGTCCCACTCCCCGGCCCACAGGTTCCGATTGCCTGATGGCAAATGGGGAACCGGGGTGGGTGGCAGGGGATGCAGGCAGTGGCAGGCCAAGGCCCCCACCCCTGGTTGCCCCACACACAGAGGGTGACCTGCAGCAGGGGTGGGGTCAGCCAGCAGGCCATAACAGCCTACCTCTCGGTCCCTTTCCCCCCGGCCGGCAGGCTCCCATCGCCCGATGGCGAACGGGGAACCGGGGTTGGTGGCGGTGGGGGGCGGAGTAGCTGCCAGCAGCCGGGGAAGCTGACCCTGATCGCAGGCTAGGCCTGGGGACCGTACCCGCACACAGATTTCGTGTGCCGGGCCTCTAATATTCTATAATTTGGTACTCACAGATACTTTACAATGTTAATGTGTCTTAACTTTTCAGATAATTAGAAAAAATGGTGAGAATTAAAAGCATATTGTGATGCTTAAAATCATAAAATATTTAATTTGAAAGTAGTAAATAATATTGTTTAATTCTTACTTCTGATTAAATTGTATAATTTTCTTTATTTGTTTAAGATTTATCTGTTGAGTTAACATATTTTCTTTTTATTTATCTTTATTGTTGAAAGTATTACAGATGTCCCACTTTCTTTTAACCATGACTCCCTCCACCTCACAATCACCCACACCGAGGGCTTCACCACACTATTATCTGTGACCATGTGCTATGCATATATGGATATAAATTCCCTGGTTATTCTCTCCCCACATCTATCCCTCAACCCCCACCTTCCCTCTGAGATTTGTCAGTTTTTTCCATGCACCTATATCTCTTGATCAATTTTGTTCATCAGTTTATTTTTATTTTATTTTATTTTTTAATATTTTTTATTGATTTCAGAGTGGAAGAGGGAGGGGAGAGAGGCAGAAACATTGATGATGAGAGAGAATCATTGATCGGTTGCCTCTTGCATGCCTCCCCACTGGGGATCCAGCCAGCAACGTGGGTATGTGCCCTGCCCATAAATTGAACTGTGATCTCCTGGTTTATAGGTCGACACTCAATCACTGAACCACCCCTGCTGTGCCATCAGTTTATTTTATTCATTAGATTCCCCATATGAGTGAGATAATGTGATACTTATCTTTCTCTGACTGGCTTATTACACTTAGCAAAGACTCTCCAGGTCCCACCATGTTGTCTCAAAGGATAAGAGGCCCTTCTTTTTTACTGCTGTATAGTATTCCATGGTGTAAATCTACCAATTTTATCCACTCATCTAATGATGGGTTGTGGGGCTGTTTCCATATCTTAGCTATTGTGAATTGTGCTGCTGTGATCATAGGGGTGCATATATTATTTCTGACTGGTGTTTTGGGTTTCTTAGGATATATTCCTAGAAGTGGGATCACTGGGTCAAGTGGCAGTTCCACCTTAGACAATATTTCAAACATGTTAAAGTTAGTAATATTGGGCAACAGATTCTTTATCAATAATAGCATATATCATTATGCTTTATCAATAATAGCAAGTATAAAATCTAATGATATTGTATATCTCCCCAAATTTCTTTATCAATAATAGCATATATAAAATCTAATGATGTTGTATATAACCCCAAATTTCTCTATATGTGAATGCACTACATAATGGCTATATATAGTATATATGAGGTAGTCAAGATTTATTTTCATTTTAATCAAAATAAAACTTTTATAAAAGAATTATTAGGTATAAGAATTAAATATACTAGAATAAGACATGGATATAGACACAGACTAGAACTAATAGAATATATACAGATGTTAAAATTTCTCTTTTCTGTGATTATACAAAGCACATTTTGAGTTTTATTTAAAATTAGTTTAATTCCATGCATTAAAGTGTGTCTTGACTATATCACTGTCATTTTTCATGGTGTTTAATTTACAGATACACTTCAATAGAAATGGTTTAATAGTTGTTAAATGTACATTATAAAATGTTCACTTAATGACAAGCTTTTACTGTACTCATCTTGATTTTCAAACAAAATTTTATTTCATAGAACATTAATTTCTATTATGTATTTTATACTTTGTCATTAACTCACTTTCATTATTTCAATAAATAAAACTAAATGTGGTATTAGCTGCTTGGCTCAATGCTTCAGCAATTTCACCAAACAGCTGAAAGATGAATGAATGAATGCAGTAGACTATTGTTTTAATTATATTTGTTGATTCTAGTGTGTTTAAAATTTTTATTTATTTTTGAATAATAGTGTATTTATGTTTTAAAATTGATTAATGGATTGTAATCTTAATCATGGAATAGTAGAATCTACAGCTAGCTAAGTGATGTGTTTTCTTACAAATTACTTAAATTACAGATGCCAAGCACATTGCATTCTCCATTTAACAGAAGTGGTTTGCCAAAAAGTCCTTTTATCATTAGCTATTCTCAATACTAACACAGCTGTTGGAAATGTAGTCATCTATTTCAAACAAGTTGACTCACAAAATGCAATCCCCAAATATACAGTGTCTACAAAAATATTCTAATCTTTAAATGATAAATATTTTTCTGATATTTTTCAGGAGCTATAAAAAAGTTAACTTACTTTTCTACTTAACTATTTGCATAATGTTTCCTATGTTTTTGAATAATAAGAATATCCTGCTTGAATAGCAATTTAAAATACTATATAACTACAGGCTTTTAATGTGTAGAGTTATGCAAATAATAACATTTGATTAATATTTAAAAAGTTTATCACTCTAAAATGCATATATTCTTCTTATTCTTACTTTATAATATGTAAAACATAGATATTACTTAAACCTGTTATCTTTATGATGTTATTTTGTTGAAAGGATGATGTTAAACAGATATATTTATATTATGATTTGTTTTGTTTTATAATCCAAAGACTATTTTTCTCTCACACTAATTTGTAAAGGAATGGACAGAATAAAGGTAACTTCCTTTCATGTATATATAGTCTTATTCAGTTGGTGAAAATATTAAAGCTATGAGTGATTTCTTAGTTAGAAGAAAAAAAAGTTTATGGTCTTACTATAATATCCAATTGCTTTATCATAGACTTCATAGTGTATTATTAACATGTAGTAAACTTTGTCATGTAGAAATTGAAATTTCAATTGTCTTTATACACAGACAAAATATAGAAATAGAGGCACTATCTATCACTTCTTGTTTATTCATTTACCTGTTGATAGAAATTTAAATTGTTCCCATATTTTGGCTTTGTGAATCATACTACAGTGTACATGAGAGGGCAGATATGTTTTTAAGATTCTGTCTTCATTTCCTTTGAATATATACTTAAAAGTAAAGTTGCTGGATCATGTGGTGGTAGATCAATTTTTAATTTTTTGAGGAACTGCCATACTGTTTTTCTTTTTCTTTTTTTAATGTTTCTATTGATTTTAGAGAGAGAGGAAGAGAGAAACATAGATGTGACAGAGACTATTGATTGGCTGCCTCCTGCACGCCCCCTACTGGGGATAGAGCCCACAATCCAAGCATGTGCCCTGATCGGAATGGAACCTAACAAAACCAGCATTGAAGGATGCTCAACCAACTGAGCCAGCCTGGCCAGAGCTATACTGTGTTTCATAGTGGCGACAACAGCTTATATTCCCACCAGCAATGCAAATGGGTTCTCTTTTTACCATACCCTCACCAACACTTGTTATATTTTATTTTTTGATGGTAGCCATTCTAACAGATATGAGATAATAATTCACTATGGTTTTGATATGCATTTCCCTGATAATTAGTGTTGTTGAGCACCTTTTCATGTACCTGTTGGCCATTTCTGTATATTTTTGGGGAAAATGTCTATTTTATTCCTCTGCCCATTCTTATATCATTTTTATATTGTTTGTTTGTTTTTGCTACTGTTTTGAATTTATATAATATATGTACATATATATATATTTATATTAACCCTTATCAGATATATGATTTGCAAATATTTTCTCCTATTCTGTAGGTTTTATTGGTAGTTTCCTTTGCTTTGCAATCCTAATGAGTTACTAATTCATATTCTTACCTTTGTTTTGTTCTTATGCCAGTTCTTACAATTTTTTTTTTTCTTGGAATAGGATGTTAAATGGCTATTCTGAGTAATTTTTTCAATTTTCTTATTGTTTCTCTATAGTCTTCAGAACAACAATAAATTCACTATAGTAATAGAACACTCACCAAGAAGAAGGTGGATCATAGAGAGAAATAAGATTTAATTTAGATTTTAATTTAGATAAGATATTGATAATTTGCACAGGCTCCGCTTATATGACCATCATTTTGGGAGAAATAAAATCCTTCATTAATTTCCAAGGAGATAAACAAACATTACAGATATTCAGAGTGCTTAAAAAAACATATCTATATACTCTTCTTTTTAAATTGTACCACAGCTGACAAATGTATTGATTTTATCAGTACAGAATTACAATGAGACCAGAACAAATAAAAATGTTTTTGCAAATTTGAAAGCTTCATGTACAAATACCAGAATAGACAATATAAAATGTGATAAAGGTTAAATATGAAATAATTTAATTGTGTGTGAGGTGGCTGAAAAAGAAATGAATAGTAAAAGAAAACTATGCCCTTTTGTTTAATACTAGAGGCCCAGTGCACAGCCTGCACCCTCTCCAATCTGGGCCACCCCTCTTGCAATCCAGGACCACTGGCTCCTAACCGCTCACCTGCCTGCCTCATCACCCCTAACCACTTTGCCTGCCTGCCTGCCTAATGTTCCTAACTGCTCTCCTGCCTTCCTGATTGTCCCTAACCGCCTCTGCCTGCCTGCCTGATCACCCCTAACCGCCTCTGCCTAGCCCCCACCCCACCCCGTCGCCACCGTGGCTTTGTCTGGAAGGACGTCTGATGTAATTAGTATATTAGCCTTTTATTAGTATAGATTGTCAACCAGGAAATCAGATAAAGTGCATTTTTTTCTTTCTTCATTATTTCCTTCTTTTTCTCTCTTTTTATAAATATGCCTCCTCAGATAATATGGAAATAATTTTTATTCTTTTTAGAAATAATTAATTTAATAAAATGTATAATGCATAAATATGATTTTTTTCTCCTTAGTTATCTGTAAGAGATTTCAGAGATACCTGGTTGTTTATCTTATGCATACTTTTCCCTCCAAAATTTATTTCAGATTTAATAAAGGTTCCAGTTTATCTGTTTATAAATCTGTGTCTGTTTCTGAATTGTATTTCTTAACCAGGGTCTGCAAATACTATGCTACTGAGTCCATTGTGGTGTGGAGATGGGAGGCTCAGCTTTAAAGAATGTAAAACCATTTCACATATACAAAATTCATTATTTAATTAGAATTATTTATGTCAGTGTGTGTTTTCCCCGTTTATTACAAATAATTAATAGTTGACAGTCTTGATTTATTATTAAAAGCCAAAACCATACTTTCAAAATCCACCTGGAAAAACTAATACATGTTTCAATTCAGCTAAAGTTGCAAGTAGATGTTAAACTGAAATCCACTTCTGGTCTGTCTGCTCCATAAATATTTTATGAAAGCACTTGAAGGAACATAGCAATGATCCCTCTGTGTCCTGGGCAAGATTGCTCTTCTCAGATAATACCACAACATACAGTATTTATTTGCTTTTATACAGATCAGCAAGGTTGCTGACAAGATGTTGTTATGCTGACTGAATAACCCCAACTGCAATTGAATATATAATGACTGCTTAAGCATATGTGACAACATTCTTTGGAAAACGCTATGTTGAAAGTATTAGGAGGATTTAGTTTTTAAGGGGAAATGCATACCTCATTTTGCTCATACTGTCAGATAATATACACATACTGAAAGTAAATGTATGGTTTATGTAAAAAAAAAAGAATCTACTAAAATCGAAAGGAATCTGCTGCAGATATTTATATTGAGGTATTATACTTTCTCATGTAAAATATTTTCATATGATTAACATTATTTCATACTTACAATCTATGAAACTATGCCTATACTAGATTTTTTTAAACAGACTCTACTTTAAAAAAAATATTTTTATTGATTTCAGAGAGGAAGGGAGAGGGAGAGATAGGAACATCAATGAGAGAATTATAGATCGACTGCTTCCTGCATGCCTCCTACTGGAGATCGAGCCCACAACCCAGGCATGTGCCCTGATTAGGAATCCTAGTTCATAGGGCAATGCTCAACTACTGAGCCACGCGGGCTGGACAATAGACTTTACTTTTTAGAGCACTTTTAGGTTCACAGTAAACTGAGCTAAAAGAAGAGACTTTCCCATACAACCTCTGCCCTCACACAATGTAGAGCCTCCCCCACTCTTACTATCCCCACCAGAGTGATACATTTCTTGTAATTAAAGAACCTACATTTATACATCATTATCAATCAAAGTTCATAATTTAACATTAGAGTTCACTCTTAGTGTTGCACATTCCATAGATTTGGACAAATATTTTCATTAGCTTTAATCATAAGAATCAACATCATGGCTATACACATATGCCTAAGTGACTGCCCTTAGCACAGTAGCAATGCATGATGATTATGATCTTGAATAGAATAGTATTTTACATTAGTATCTATGTCCTCATATTTGCCAAGTCAAATATTTTAAGTCTGAATTTTTATTAAACGATGTGGAAACAGAGACAAAGATATCCAATGACCGTATAAACAGTTCCCATATTTCTAATATAAAGAGTAACTTTTAAATAATTTAATTTTATCAAAATATTGACATTTTTGTCACAGTCTTACTATTTAACATGTTTTCAAAGCACTTTTTGTTTTCTTTGAGAAAAATGGACTAAATTCTGGAAAAGTACATGAAGTCATAAAAAAGTGACAATTTATTTGATGAAAAAAATTAACAAGATATTGAAAGGAAAATAACCATACTCTTTTAGAGTATATTGCAACTCTAAGTTATAAAATGGTTTGTATAATCTCAATGGTGGTATTTCTCCCCTAAGTCTTTAATATATACTAAAGATATCTCAATTTGAGATAAATATCCCTGAATGTATATCATTGTGATATAATAAGCATGTTATAAAATCATAGATAACCTAATTTGTTTCTGAAAAAGTTGTGATAGAAATGTTCATGAAATGTACAAAAACCAAACTGTTCAGACACAACATACTGTTCAAAAAAATTATCTATAAAAACTTTATTGCAGTTTGGTACCAACTGCAATAAAGAAGAAATTTAGAAAAGAACTTTGGAAATCAAAGTAGCTTAGAAAGAAATTTAAGCAGAAATCCCCAATCCATAAAAACGTGTTTTAGTCTCTCATTAATTTTAAAAAGATTTACATTAAATATAATATTAGCGCCGAAACCGGTTTGGCTCAGTGGATAGAGCGTCGGCCTGCAGACTCAAGGGTCCCAGGTTCGATTCCGGTCAAGGGCATGTACCTTGGTTGTAGGCACATTCCCAGTAAGGGGTGTGCAAGAGGCAGCTGATCGATGTTTCTCTCTCATCGATGTTTCTAACTCTCTATCCCTCTCTCTTCCTCTCTGTAAAAAATCAATAAAATATATTTAAAAAAATAATGATAATATTAGCAAAAATTATTCAGCTTGATGACAAGAAATGTAAAGGCTGTGACGGTCAAAAGGGCATTGCCCTGGGTGGATTAAATTTAGTGAGCATGAAATCTTTAGCAGTTAAAAAGCGTTTTAGAAATTGTTGAACATCAAAAGTGTCTAGGGTCTCAAATTGCTTGGCTGATTCAAGGGTGAGTGAGTCAAATACACAATAATAACTACACTCCCTTGATTTATTAGTTATTTGGAATTTATTTTATAAAAGTAGGGACAAAATGCTGGCTTAGTTAAATTCATGAGGCAAACATTCACAGCAGTGTGTTCCATTGTGTATCTGTGGCCATGATTCCCTAGTAAATATAAAATTTTGGTGAAGAGAAGAAATAAGACTATATGCTTCATTGAAATTTTTATTTTTCTAAACTAGCAATTAATAAAACAAACATATAAAATCTTCATACTCTAGTTAACTTTCAGATTTATATTTAGTCTTAAATTTTACTCAGAAAATTCTTGAAAAGATAACAATACTTTACCTAAATATTAAAGTATAATAGAGTATATTGCCTATTGTGCTGTGTTTTTTCTTTATTCAATATCATATCATGATTCAGAGGTAAAAGTTTTCCCCACTACCTGAAAAGGAGAGTGTCCATATGAAACATTTTGTAAACCAAAATAGAGTAAAGCGAATGCATTAATACCTGTTTTCATGAATCAAAAACTTGCTGAAAAAAGGCCATTAAGAAAATATGGTACATGTATACAATAGGGTACTACTCAGCCTAAGAAAAGATTAAATACTGCCATTCGCCACAACACGCATGGGCCTTGAGAATATCATGCTAAGTGACATAAACCAGACAAAAAAAGTTAAGAACCATATGATTTCACTCAGATGTGGGATATAAAATGGAAAGCAACAAATGAACAAATAAGAAAAACAAACAAAAACTCATAGACATGGACAACATTATGATGATTACCACAGGGTAGGGAGAGGTAGTAAAGGGTAAAGGTGGTAAAATATATTGTGACAGAATATGATTTGACTTTGGGTGGTGGGTTCTCAATGTAATATGCAAATACATATCAAATAGTTGTACACTTGAAATATATGTTATTTTATTGACCAGTGTCAGCCCAGTACATTTAACTTAAAAAAAGAAAAAAGCTACCCAGCCGTCATGGCTCAGTACTTGAGTGTTGACCTATGAACCAAGAGGACATGGTTGGATTCCTGGTCAGGGCACATGCCTGGGTTGCAGGCTCAATCCCCGGGAAGCGGGGCGGGGGTTGGGGGTGGGGGTGTCCAGGAGGAGGCGATCAATGATTCTCTCTCATCATTGATGTTTCTATCTTTTTCATCCTCTACCCTTCATCTCTGAAATCAATAAAAAATATATATTTTTTTAAAAAGAAGCCATTACCATACTAATGTAGATCTTCTGGAAATGCTAACCGACAGAATGTGAACTTTCGGGAGCAAAGTATACCTGTATTTCTACACGAGCACAGTCATTGCACAAACGCATTTCCCAGGCTGTGGCCTGGTTCCTTCTCAGCTGGCCACGCTCAGCTTCTCCACAGCACCTAGCCTTCCACCAGTCTTTCCTTCTTAGTCACATCAGCTTTTGTCTAGAAATTGAGTCTGATAGCATTTCCTGACAATTTAATGATTGTTATAGAAGTTCTTTAAAGTACTAGTATGTAACAACCTTGGGCCAATAAGATTTCATATTGCTATTGATGCCACATTTCATTGAGTCTTATTCATTCAGTGATTATACAGAGCCATTCTTTTTCAAATCATGCTTTAGTTTTCTAAGTTTTGGTCATTTGTCCCTCATGTGACAGTGTCACTTCACTGGAAGTATAAGCCATGAGCTAAGGAACCAGTGCTTTCTCAGGCTATGCATAGGTGTTGAACTTCCTGAATCCTTTTTTGTATGAGAAAGTAATCATTATTCCAACAAACCTCCTCCTTTCCTTCTTCTTCTGGTGACACTTCTGAAGCTGCTATACTTACTTTTTCACTTTAAGGGCTTTTCATCAATTATATATAGGAAGAGGCTTTTGTCAATCTGTTCCCTAATAATCATGCTAGTCACTGAGGCTCTGTTAGGACATATCTTTTTCCCCCCATTCATTAGAAAATGTCCTTCTGATTTGTCATTCTGGGGTCTACCACATGCAATTATTCTTAGGACATAATATAAAGGAAGTGTAATATTCTCGCTGGTCTTAAATAAAGCAATAAAATAATATCAACACAAGGAGAAAGCGAGTAATAATGCAAGGACAAGAGAATTGACAATAAAGAGGCCATAGTCAGAGAGTAGTGAAAAAATAAAAAATGGAAGAGGTATCTGTTGAAAATTGAAAAGCTTGTACCCTTGTAAATGTATGTGTAATACTATAACTGCACAGTTGGCAACTTCCCCGCAATACACTTGCCTAAACCAAGTCCCATTTACACTCCCCTATACTAGCAGAAATACACAGGAAGATAGAGGCAGTTACCTTCAATTTCTCTTGGGCAATCTTCTCCAAATCTGCTCAAAATTATTTATTTTATGGCACTTCCTTAAGTATTTTAATTAAAAATGTCCTTTACCTGGGCTAGTGTGGCACAGTGGTTGAACATCAACCCATGAACCAGGAAGCAGAGATTTGTTTCTGATCAGGGCAAATGCCCAGGTTGTGGGCTTAATCTCCAGGAGGGGGCTTGCAGGAGGCAGCTGATCAATAATTCTGTCTCATTTATGTTTCTATCTCTCTCACTTTCTCCCTTTCTCTCTGAAATCAATAAAAATAGATTTTGAAAAATGTCCTTAAATTATTAGTCTTTAAAGGACATAGAATAATAACACTATTTGGTTTATAAAACTATATACTGCCTAAAGACATTTAAAAAATATTTATGTGGTGGATTTTTTCAAGACATCTATACTAATAATAGACAAATATGTAAATTGACCGTACATCTATGACACCCACAGCCAATCAGGAGTGAGTATGCAAATTAACCCAATGAAGATGGCGGGCCTGTGGGCAGCACATATACGTGCAGGCGCTGAGCAGCTGGGGGCGGGGCAGGATGCCCCCCCATCCTCTGCGTAGCTGGGGTGATGCAGCGGGCATCCCCGGGACCCTGCCCACTTTGAGCCTGTGGTCAGTGCACGTGCGTGCCATCACCTAGTGGCCAGGGTCCCGAGGACTCCACTGGAGTGTCCGGTCCTGTCAGCTTGGCTTGGGGGCGGCTGGAGTTCAGTCTTTTTGGTTTGTGCAGCCCCTGGACCGGAAGCGGAAACCAAGAGTGCGGGGAGCACCAGGAATGCTGGGAATCGTAGTTCTGGTGGCAGACACGTTGTGGGATCTCCTAGACACTAGAACATCTTGAGCTTAGAGCAAGTTACTGTTGCGGGTGGGTGATGGAGGGAAAGCAAAGGTGACAGACATAAGTAAAGTCAGAGTGTTGAGGCAAAATTAAAGGGAAGATATCCTGCAACTTCTAGGAAATCTCCACCAATGGAGCAAAGAAAAAAAAAAAAACCTCTATTATTCTGTGAGCACCAAACCAAACTGGGTTGGGGTTTCAGACAATTCACTCATATGACTGCAAAGACAGACAGAAACTCCCGGATTGGAGAGGGCTCCCCTGAGGGCTCCCAGATTGAAGAGGGTGCAGGTCGGGCTGTGGGACCCAACTCCCATGCACAAATCTTCATGCACTGGGCCCCTAGTATAAATATAAAACAGAGAGTTTGTCACCAACTGTTTGTGGTTTCCCCCCAGCAGTTTTGTCTTACAATCCTATAAGAACATATTTTTCCCCATTTTGGTGATGCCCAGATGATGTTATGTCAATGACAATCATTTTTGTGTGCTCATTTTATGTTAAATATAGAATAGAGTGATAAAATGAGTTGTCATGAAAAGGAAGAATATTAAACGTGTAGACTAACTTCAAAGAATTTGTGATCTATTTGGAAACTTTAAATGGACACACAAAATCACTTAAATTTAAGTATTCTAAAAGAGAAAATAAAAATAGCCTTGTTTGTCATAAAAATCAGTTTTTGTTCTTTTTAAAAAGTCTTTAAATATCAAGTTCAAGGTTACAGTCTTTAGTTAAAAAACCTGTAAGACCTAGGTATCATCCTTCATTCTTATCAGGAAATTCATTTTTAAAGTTTATTAGACAGAGTACAATTACAATTCAATGATGAATAAAAACCCTGTATATAAACTTTAATATGCTTTCATCCATATTAGAAGATAATAAATTTTACAAATATTTGCACAAAAATTAGAAATAATACATATGAATAAAATGTTATTGCATTCCTCACAGAGAATCAGTATGCCTGTCACTTAACCAAGAGGAATATACATTATGTTAAGTGACACAGTATCAATACACAGCCCCTCACTTCAGGAAGCTGTACAAGAAAATACATAAATCACATTTACCATACAATTTTTAAGTTAGGGCATTAAATATCTATTTTCCTTCAGATGCTACCATTCTTATCACATTGACTTAACAATGCACGTAGAATATACACTATGTTTTAAACATTGGGGAAGTTTTGTTTATGTATGAATAAAGCTCTAAAATAATGAAGTAAATCCATTAAATACTTATTTTTTAACAAATTATTTTTTAAAATTTACCCTTTCAATAAATTAAATTTTAATTTGTTTACCAAACATTTTTTAAAAATATATATTTTATTGATTTTTACAGAGAGGAAGGGAGAGGGATAGAGAGTTAGAAACATCGATGAGAGAGAAACATCGATCAGCTGCCTCCTGCACACCCCCGACTGGAGATGTGCCCGCAACCAAGGTACATGCCCTTGACTGGAATCGAACCTGGGACCCTTCAGTCCATAGGCCGACGCTCTATCCATTGAGCCAAACCGGTCAGGGCATCATTTACCAAACATTTAAATAGCAATTGTCTATATGCCAGATGGAGGTTAATTATTCAAGATGTAAATATACAATGTATATTAAAATTAACTCTTTTCAAGGAGCAGTCTGTTGAAAAAAATAAGTGTAAAGAAAAGATCAGAAGACATTCAATTTTCAAAACACGTATAAATAGTCTTGACAGGTTAGTTCAATGGTCAGACTGTCCAACACAGACCAAAGGGTTGTGGGTTTGATTCCCTGTCAAGGGCTGGCTCCTGGGTTGCAGGTTTGATCCCAGGTCCTGCGGGAGGAAACCAGTTGACATTGATGTTCTCTTCTCTCTTCCCCTCTGTCCTCCCACTTTCTCTAAAAATTAATGGAAAAAATATTGTAAGGTGAGGATTAACAAAAAAGAAACACACACAACACACTTATAAATAGAGTATTATGAGAGCACCTATACTGAGACTTTTGGAATACATAAAGGAGTATTGTTTGAAAGAGATCAGGATCAAATTTTTAGGAATAATGTTCTTCCAATTGTTAGGTGGAAACTCACAGTGACTGTGATTATCATTTCCAGAAAGAGAGTATAGCATTACATTTAGATGCTTTGGCTCTAGTGGGAGGCAAACATTGATTTAAATTCTCTTACAAATCCATTCTGCCCATGGCCTTATAATTTTCTCTACCACATGGCCCCTTCATCATACACACAGTGGATTATCAAGAGACCTGACCTAACTATTCAACCCATATGTTGGTAAATGATTTATTTAGTGCTATTTTGCAAGATCCTTGCCCAAGAAGGAAAATGGAACTTCACTGGAAAGAAAGAAATCAATTTGAGTTTCTTCCAGAGTGTCAACATGAAATTCAAAGGGAAATGAGCAGTTCTTGTTGTGGTAATTGTTGTTTGTTTTGATTTGTCAGGGAGGAGTCTAAAAATCAGACAAAAAGATTTGTAAAGGCGAAGTCTCATCATAGAAATCCATGAACTACTACTCTTGTTGTTAGCACTTTGTTATAACTATTATTTTTAATATTATTATATTTATAGGTAAGAATATAGTTAGAATAATAAACTAAAACCTGGTGCAGCTTTGGATTATAAACAAAAATTTCCAGTTCTAATTTCCATAAGACCCCATTTATCCTAATGCCTCCTTTTCCCAGTAGACGTAGTCTCTGGATATTTTTAATACTTAGTGAAGTTTAATCTTGTCAAAGAAATTCTTGTTTTGCATTTTTCAGTGCATCAGTAAATAAATGCCCCTTTCATCTTTTATTAGTTGAACAACCAAAAATGCCTAATGAACATAGGAAAAGACATAATGAAAAGAAAAAGTATTAGAAATAATTACTGAAACAATATGGAAGATATACACACAAAGTGTTGTTATTTTAGTTTATGAATTTCTAGTTCTAGAAAATGTGTTCTTAATTCTTAACTGATACAATGATTTTGCTTATTTAATTGTAATTTGTATATATTTTCACAATCTCTATATTTCATGAGAAGTGTGTTGATCACCTTCCTATGTTAATGCTATTTTAGGTGTTTGTCTTTTCAATAGTGTTTCAGTGATTTTTTTGTTGTCGTTTAAATTTAAATCTCCGGAAAATTAGGTTATGTGTAAAACACTGAAGTCACTGCTTATTTAGAGAATAGAGAAACAAATTAAAATGGTATCCTATCCTACCTAATAATAGAGTAATATGCAAATTGACCGCACATTCACTACACCTAAGCCACGCCCACCAGCCAAGCCATGCCCACCAGCCAATCAGGAGCAAATATGCAAATAGACCCAATCAAGATGGCTACAGCCACTGAGAGCGGGAGGGAGGCTTGGGTTTCCACGGTAACAAAAGAAGCCATCCTGTTGCTGGCCTAAGCCTCCACTCAAGGCTACAAAGTTTCAATTATAGAAGGTGAATTAACTCCAACAGAAATTGCTGCTGGCCACTGAGCGAGCAGCAGGCTTGGCTTTGCTCCAGGCTACAAAGTTTCTATTGTAGAAGGAAAATAAATTCCAGATACCAGGGCCTCCTCTTGGGTCTCCAGGGGGCATGGCCGGCCTGCAAACCACCACAGGCCCCTCACTCAGGCTGCCCCATGCCCCAAGGGAACCCCCACCCTTCAGGCAAACCAGTCAGCCCCCACCCATGTACCAGGCCTCTATCTTATCTAATAAAAGAGTAATATGCAGATTGACCATCACTGCAACACACAATATAGCTGCCCCAATGTGGTCAAAGATCCTGCCCCCATGTGGACACATGATGACCACCACAAGATGGCCAGCAGGGGAGGGCAGTTGGGAGGCAACAGGCCTGCAAGGGAGGGCAGTTGGAGGCGATCAACCCTGCAGGGGAGGGCAATTAGGGGTGACCAGGCCAGCAAAGGAGGGAAGTTGGGGGCAAACAGGCTGGCTGGGGAGCAGTTAGGCATCAATCAGGCTGGCAGCAGAGTGGTTAGGGGGTGATCAGGCTGGCAGGAAGAAGTGGTTAGGGGCAATCAGGAAGGCAGGCAGATGATCAGTTGGGAGCCAGCAGTCCTGGATTGTGAGAGGGATGTCCGACTGCCCATTTAGGCCCGATATGGGATCGGGCCTAAACGAGCAGTCGGACATCCCTTGAGGGGTCCCAGATTGGAGACGGTGCAGGCTGGGCTGAGGGACACGCCCCCCCTCTGTGCACGAATTTCGTGCACCGGGCCTCTAGTTCAGAATATAACCAAAGTAAAATTTCTTTAGTTTTTTTTTTAATTAAATGAGTAGGAGCAAAAACATTTTTATCAAGCATATGTCATCCTTGTAATTTAAAAGTGATATTACATCATATAACATGTAACAGACATTTATAAAAAATGTCCCAAATCTCAAATACTATTGTAGGTTATTGCAATTATTATAGCACTATTGCATTATCTATTGGTTTGTTAATCTGCCAGTAACAAAAACAAATTTCATGCAATAGTGGAGGCACTCCAAATGGGCTGATACTCCAACGTCATTCAGAATATTTATAGTATCTAGATTCATAGTTTTAAAATGTGGTTTTCATGTTTAAACATTGGCTTTAAATAATGTTTTTCTTTTTTTTTTTCTTTGTTATGTTTCTTCCCCTCAAAAAAGAAAAATCTCATTCTTTAAACTTGTTTCATTGATTAGTTTTAGGAAAAATGAGTTTTCTGGTTTTAGGGCAAAGCTGAAGACTCATTTGTTAAATTAGGCATTTGCCTAATGGATATAGGAGGATCAGCAAGATTAAGGTCATGGATCTTTTCTTGTTGTCAGATAATATGTTAAATAAAATCAAAGGGATGATAAACAAGGGTAATTGCAGAGAAAAGCATTCCCTTAGGGTTCTATCCAGAAATCTTCTAAAATGTAAATTTTCAGAGACACTCAACTCTTCTTTAAGGTAGATACTAAGGGCAAATAAGATAATCATTTTCAGAGATTAAAATATTCTACTCACTGTTTTAAAATAATAAAAATTATTTGTATTAGAATTCTGATCTATGAATACATTTACAGGTGATTTGTGAAGTTATTTGTGGTAAAAGCCAGTATCTTTTTAAGACCAAGAAAGTAATATCTGTCTTACTAAAACAAATCAAAGTGTCACATTAAAACGTACATTTAAGCAAAGCTCAGATGAACAAAATTTATTAGATTTATACAGGTAGAAAAATTATATATGTATGATTTCTTGTGTGTGTTTTTTTTTAACCATTTAAAAATTGATAGCCAAATTCTAGGAGCAATAGTCTTTAAATTTCTTATGAAGATTTAGTTTGTTCATCAGTTTATTTAGCGTTAAATACAGGTTGACGTTTTTAAAATGCATACCTTGTTCATATTTAGAATACATGACTCAATGTAAAATTAATAACATATTTTATACAATATAATTAATATTTTAAATTCAAATTTTAGTGAATTAAAGAGATTAAGTTAAATACCTGGCCTCATGGGAATAACATATCCTTCATAATATTTTATAAAAATATGTATTGTAAATACATTTGAAGCATATCATTTGCCTATACTTTTTTGTGATTTAAAATATACTCATTTTTAACATAAAATATTTTATAGAAAAGCTATTTACTATATAGCATATTTTGTTGCTTAATGTTTATACATCACCTAGAATGAATTAGGAAAAAACATGATGAGGAAAAGACACTTCTGTGAGATTTTTTTCTAAATTACTATTATACTGTATAATATTTATTCCTAATCTATTTTTCAATATTGCATCTGAATAGCCTTGGGTTCTCAAAGATCTTTAGCAATCTCAGTCCATCAGGGTGACAGCTTTTATCTTTTATTGATCATCAGATAAACTTAGCCTTGATGACACTTGGCCTTCGATACTGTTTACTCAACCATTTTTATAAATTTTTTAAATCCTCAAAATGCCTTTATTCTAGACCTTGATCAGAGAAGTTGACATTACTTCTTTAATATTCTTATTGTCTTAAAAACTCAAGACCATTACATTAAATGTGTTCATATTCAAATGTATTTTTGTTCACTTTTATGAGTTTCCTTTTACTTTAAGTGGATGAATTGAACTACCAAACTAATCCTGGGTTTTACACCTCTATCTTACATAACCTGAAATAACAAAATGACCAGAAATCCCATTCACTTATCAATTTTCATCATAACTGAAATAAGAGGTTCCAAAATCGCAATTATCTATCTTTTTTTATTTTGTAAATTAGGGGAACTTTCCTAGACCTATCAAATAATTACATGTTCATTTATTTCCTTTGGCAGCTAAATTGGTCTTACATTTGAAAAGTGTTCTGTTATAGGAAAAAAGGCTAAATACGAACAATTAAAAGATAAGAATTTCAAGAATTCTATGTCAGTCCACTTTCCAAATAATGAACAAACAAAATAAACAATCATAGACTCCTTGTTTTCTGTTATAACTTAATTCTTAACAAGAAACATTTGGTTCCTGGTAACCTTCACTTATCATGAAATAAAATAATAAATAAATAAAATTATATCATTTTTTTGTAGTTTTTGGAGAACATGGAAAGTCCATTTCTTAAAGTTGATTTTAAAAATAAGGAAGGAGCTTATAAAGTTAAATATTGCTAAAAGTAGGACATTGTCTATATACATTATTTAACTCTTGCTGTATGCTTTGCTGGAACCCCAAATGTGCTATTTGTGAGTAAGGTCAGATGACAGCATGCAGGCATATTGATGTGATCATGTAAAGATGGAAACTCCTGGTTGTGGAGGCATTTGCAATCTTGTTAGTTAAGATAAGTAATATGAATAGCATAACTTCCTAACAAGGCAACTGAGGAACCTGGAAGAATAAAGGTTAGCTGAGGTTATTTGTGTGGGTTCTCCAGAGTAACAGAACAGATAATAGATGGTTGGATAGATGAATAGATGGGTGGATGGATCTATCAATCTATGGGTGGATGAAAGAGGAAGGGAGGGGAGAAGGGAGGGAGGGATAAGGAAGAAAAGGAGAGAGAGACTTTAACTAATGGCTCATGCAGTTGTGGGGACTGGTAAGTTTTTAGGGCAGGCTAGGAACTCAGGTAAGATTTCTATGTTATAGTCTTGAGGCAGAATTCCTTCCTTTTTAAAAAATATATATTTTTATTGATTTCAGAGAGTAAGGGAGATGGAGAGAGAGAGATAGAAACATCAATAATGAGGGAAAATCATTGATCGGCTGCCTCCTGCACACCCCCTACTCGGAATAGAGCCTGCAACTCAGGCATGTGCCCTTGAACGGAATCGAACCCAGGACCCTTCAGTCTGTGGGCTGATGCTCTATCCACTGAGCCAAACCAGCTATGGCTAGAATTCCTTCTTTGTGAAACCTTAGTTTTTGTTCTTAAGGCTTTAACTTACCCCCTCCCCCCATTTTATTGAGGGTAATCTTAAGTCAACAAATTGCAAATGTTAATCATATCTGCAAAATACCTTCACAGCAACATCTAGTGTTTGACGAAACAACTAGGCACCGTAGCCTAGCCAAGTTGACAATAAGACTAGCCATCACACTGGGTAAAATATTTGGGAATGATGGTGAAATGTGATCTTGGGCAGAAAATTAGCATCATCTATGCCTTAGATTTGCCATCAATGAATAACATATGGAACAGTAATTTTCTCATGGAGATATGCTAAATAGTATAATTGTTTATCTATATAAGAACTCAAATACTTAGGCCAGTGTAAACAATTCATGTTATTTATTCTTTATCTTTTACTGTTACATGAAACAACTTAAGCATTTTTTCCTAATTTAGAATACTGCCCCCAGTGGTGTCAATTTGACATGTCTCATTGAAACTAGCTGTAGCAGGAGTCACCAGATACAGAATAGTGTTCAAATACTTTCACTGTGAATAAAGAAAAATGTATGAATAAGCATTTATTTTATGAAATATGAAAAATTATCACAACACAAATTAAAACAGAGAGAAAAAATATAAATAAGGACAAAGACAGAATTAAACGTATGAAAAGAATTTTAAGAGAACCTGATGAACCTAGAAGATGTCTTTTCAAAAAAGGAGTAAAACAGTTAAGAATTGGTTGTTATTAATTATGAAAATAAGTAGGAAAAGAAATACACAAAAATAAAAATCATAAAGCAGTGAAAACCACAGAGGAAATTGATAAATATTAACCAAAGCTGTTCAGAATTCGATGATAATAAAATATTCAAATATAATATTTTCAAGCAAGGCCTAATGTATCATAATTGTTCAAGTAATAGAAAAAAATTGAAGCTGTCCAATAATCATAAGACAAACTAAACCACTTTGAAATTAGTATAAATAATATGCTGTACTTACGTTACTATCTCTATAAAAGACTTCTTATAACTCCATTAAAATATGATCTTTTGTTTGTTCTTTTTTTATGGTGAAAGAGAAATGTATCTCATATGTAGGCAATAAACTAGCTGGCCTTGTGATTATTAACTTAGGTCAACAGAAAAAGGTTAAGTAAGGTCTTGATGAGCAGAAGTGTTGTTTAATGTGTTTGCTTCACTTTCTATTGTTGGGTGTCCCCTAGGTGCCTTGTACTTGAAGGCCATATTCTTTCAGATGTTTACAAAGATTACTCTGTTTTGATCACTGACAAGTGCTCTCAATAATTTTTGGTCCATTTGGTCATGAACTCCAATAAAGTGCTTTTTAGAGCAAATTAGGGTTTTTAGTAGCTTAACCATTACTTTTATTATCCATTAAGGTTTGGAAATATGTCAACAAAGTTATCAAGTATACTCAACAATAATATGTCATCAATAAATTCAAGTAGATATTTGGTAAGCCTTATCTTTAAAAATATAAATTTTTATAATGTTGCATTCAAAGCATTACTAAATTTATTTAGTTTTAATATATCTAAATGTTTAAATTTAAATTAATATCAACAAATAAACTAAATAAATAAAACAAGATATTTCATATAATGTGTTCTTTAGAACTTTTACAGAAAGAACTTATAAGGCAGTTAAAAGCAACTTCCTGTGAGGTGGTGTTTGCCTAAATATAGGAAGTTATAGAAACTTCATGACATAAATAGTCCTGAATTTGCTGAAGCAAAAATGCTCAATATCAAACTCAGTCCACATTATTATGATAAAAAAAGTTTGTTTCTGCACAGCCAGTGTGGCTTAGTGATTGAGCATCAACCTATGAACCAGAAATTCACAGGTTTGATTCTCAGTCAGGGCACATGCCCAGGTTGTGGGCTTGATCAATGATTCTATGTCATCATTGATGTTTCAATCTCTTTTTCCCTTCATCTCTGAAATCAATAAAAAATATATGTATTTTTAAAAGTTTGTTTCTTCAGTAGAATTCTATGTCAGCAATTTTAATAGAATCTGCAAAAATGTAAGTGTTAAATCTGGTAATTTACAAATCCACAATCTTTTCCATTTCAATTAAAGCACATGTAAACAATGTGTATTTTTACCCTTTAGGTTTTTGTCATACAATGCCCAGATTGATAGCACTTTTGTAATACTTGAATTTACTCATATTCATATGCATAGTTATATATAACATCACCTTTGATTCCTCAGAGCACTCTGAAGGAACTAACCATGCTGGTACCTGGATTTCAGATGTCTAGCATACTAAACTGTGAAAGAATAAATTTATCTTAGTTTTTAAGCTACTAGTAAGTTGTACTTTGCTGTGGCAGCCCTAGGACCCTAATAACAATTACTAAAGATGCAAATTTTCATGGTTTATGTAGATGAATTATGGGGAAGTGTGGGGTACATCATCTTCTTCTCAAGAATATATTCACTATGTACTTGTATGTTAAAATTACTTTCTTTGAGGGAAAAAAATTGCCCCTTCCCACTTTGGACTTTTATCCTATAAAACTCAGAAGCCATCTTGAACTATATACATTACTTGCATGCAAAAATATTTATTAAATAAAGTATTATTTATGAGTTCATTTAAGCATATAATGTATATGAAAAATTAGCTGAGATCAGTTTTGGTTTCATAAAGACTTCTGGGACACAGATAAAATAGAAATATGTGATAAACACAAATATTTTTACACACATATACTTAGCTTAAGTCTTCTAAATTACTAATAAATTATGTCAAAATACTAAAATTATTGGAGAATTCTAGAATTTAATCATCACAAGTACCTAATGAAAAAGATAATGAGATTATGTTATTTGAATCAAGGAATACAGTCATACATCAAAATGCAGTTTACTTAATCTGTTTATTTCATATTTTTATAGGGCCCATATTGTTTTTTTCTTTTGTTCATCATTGAATGCAAAAGCCTGTCTTTGTCATATATTTATATGTAAGTTATGCATGAATTTTATTGCTTTTTCCCATTATTAATCTGTGATAAATAAACTCACATTTTCAGCTCAAACACCAAATGATGCATACACTGAGTGGCCAGATTATTATGATCTCTGAACACATAATAACCTGGCCACTCAGTATATATCCTATATAATAAAAGGCTAACATGCAAATTGTCCCCTCAACCAGGAGTTCGACCAGCAGGCAGGCTGGCCAACCAGCCATGTCCCCTCCCAGCAGGCCAGGCTGGCTGGACCCCACCCATGCACGAATTCATGCACCGGACCTCTAATATATATATACTAGAAGCCCAGTGCACAAAATTCGTGCACGGCGGGGGGTTGTCCCTCAGCCCAGCCTGTACCCTCTCCAATCTGGGACTCCTGGAGGGATGTCCGACTGCCCGTTTAGGCCTGATCCCGGATCAGGCCCAAACGGGCAGTCGGACATCCCTCTTACAATCCAGGACTGCTGGCTCCCAACTGCTCGCCTGCCTGCCTTCCTGATTGCCCCTAACCGTTTCTGCCTGCCAGCCTGATCACCCCCTAACCACTCCACTGCCAGCCTGGTTGATGCTTAACTGCTCCCCTGCCAGCCTGTTTGCCCCCAATTTCCCTCCTCTGCCAGCCTGGTCACCCCTAACTGCCCTCTCGTGCAGGGTTTATCACCTCCAACTGCCCTCCCTTGCAAGCCTGGTCCCTCTCAACTGCCCTCCCTTGCAGGCCAGGTGCCTCCCAACTGCCCTCTCTTGCTGGCCATCTTGTAGTGGCCATCTTGTGTCCACATGGAGCAGGATCTTTGACCACATTGGGACAGCTATATTGTGTGTTGCAGTGATGATCAATCTGTATATTACTCTTTTATTAGATAGGATAGAGGCCTGGTGCACAGGTGGGGGCCAGCTGGTTTGCCCTGAAGGGTGTCCCGGATCAGGGTGGGGTTCCCTTGGGGCGTGGGGCGGCCTGAGCGAGGGGCCTGTGGTGGTTTGCAGGCTGGCCACGCCCCCTGGCGACCCAAGCAGAGGCCCTGGTATCTGGAATTTATTTTCCTTCTATAATTGAAACTTTGTAGCCTGGACCGGAGCCAAGCCTGCTGCTCCCTCTGGGGTGGCAGCCATTTCTGTTGGGGTTAATTCACCTTCTACAATTGAAACTTTGTAGCCTTAAGTGGAGGCTGGGCGCAGACAGGGTGTGCGGAAAGCTTTGCTTCCCCTGTTTCCTGGGGCAACCCTGGCCTGCTCTCTCAAGCTCCATTCTGCCGCCATTTGTTTGAATTTGTTTACCTTCTATAATTGAAACTTTGTAGCTTGAGTGGAGGCTTAGGTCTGCAACGGCTTATGGAAAGCTTGGCTTGCTCTGTTACCTGGGAAACCTTGCTCTCTGTGGATGTAGCCATCTTGGATGGGGTTAATTTGCATACTCATCCTGATTGGCTGGTGGGCGTGGCTTGGCTGGTGGGCATGGCTTATGTAGCGGAGTGATGGTTAATTTGCATATTACCATTTTATTAGAGAGGATATATTGAGTGTCCAGATTATTATGCATTCAGAGATCATAATAATCTGTCCACTCAGTGTATATTCCCATTTCTGTGATTCAGCATATAAATTGATATGAGAGGTGACTTGAAACTTTCTTTCGTTTGATTACTTTTCTGTGTTTTCTAAGATCTCTATTTCTAAATTCAATTTTCTGTTTTAGCAGGTGTATAATGTGAGCAGGTCTAGCCTCAATGCTGTGGTGTTTCTTTGTTAGTTTGCAAAGATATGCACCAGCAGGTCAAGACCCTGCCTTGTCATTGGAAACTGCTGCCAATCAGGAAACTGCTCTGTTAGTTCACAATAAGTCTAGAGTCTTTGGGACAATTCAGGTCAATATGTCTTTCTGGCATTGACAGACTTTTTCTGTCCAATATGTTTACACTTGAGTGTAGATATTCAATGTCAGGTTCCGTTTTGAAATCTATGGGACTATTATATTAAAAGCACTTCAAACTGAGTATAGCTGCCTCTCCAATGTTTTAGTCTCTTCTATAACTCTTGGCCCTCTAAATTATGGAATCACAGGTTCTTGATTATATTTCTATATTACTTCTTAATATATCACAATTTCATCAATAGTACATCTTTAGTATGTCTGGTAGGGATTTTTCAGATTATGCTGCATATTCAGGCTTCTTCTAATGGAATTCACAACCCTTTTATAATCCTTCAGTAATTTTTATTTATGTGTGTGTGTGCATTTGAGTGTTTTTGAGATGATTGGTGTTAAACTCCTATGTACAAACCACTCTCTTTTCAAATCACATAGGTGGACTTTTGATTTCCCTATTTAAATATTATAGGACTATGAAAAGTACAACCAAGTCTAAGCATGGAGAAATGTTTCTGATATAAAGTAAAATTTTAAAGTCTATAAATTGTATTTATACTACATTTAAAGTAAGGCCTATATACATGGGATAAGGTGAGGGAGATAGAATCATGTATTTCCAGTATTTCTAAAATAATAAAATATTATTTTCACTTCTTTGCAACCTTCATGATATTATTTGCTGATTATTCCATATAAATTGAAGAGTATGAACAGATGAAATATGTTATTGCTACTCTCTAATCATGTTGAGAACTTCTTATTTACCAAGTTATATATTAGCCATTTTAGCAATGTTTTGCTAGTTATGCATACAAATAATTTATTGAGGTAGATATGAACTACTTTGCTTAGATGAGGTCACTGAAATTTAGGGATACTACATGATATATGAACTTTATGCATATGGTAAGTGATAGGAAAAGTATTCAAATTCCGATATCTACAACTTCATGGCTCTTTACTATTCCATAAAACTGCTGTGCCCCTGAAAAAATTCAAGTCTCTATTTCCCATCAAGAAACATTTGCAGATATAAGTGAAAAATACTGGTTTTAAAAACATAATATAGTAATGTATTTTAGCTTGATTTTTAAATGACATTGGTTCTTGGTGACATGTGGAATTAAAAATATTTGGGTTTTTTTTTTAGTGCCAAATAAAACACACTTACAGGAGGCAAAAGATAAAGGGGATGTTGTTCTGATATTGATATTTGCATAAAAGATGATTTTACCCTATCTTTTTTATCATGCTGGTATTAATGAAAACAATTAGCAAGTTATGTATTCTTATTAATACATATGTAATAAGAATTACATAACTTGCTAATTGTTACTTGTATTTCAATCAGTTCAATAAAATAATATTATTTACCTAGAAGTAAAAAACAAGAGAACATTTTCAAATTATGTGAAAGGCAATATGTCAAATAAATTTATTAAATTTGAGAATCAATAAGAAATAAAATAAAATAATTGTATAATTTTAAGAAATCCAAGTGGAACACATACTTGCAGAATATGTTTTTTACCTATTGAACATTAGAGTAAAATCTATGTAACTCTAACAAGACCATGTGTATTTGCTTTTGAATTACTGTCTGATCAACTTGGTATTTTTGATGTTAATTAGTTTGCACCAACATTTACCCTATTCGGCCTTAAACAAAACAGAACACTCATGAGGATGAAACACAAATTTTGCAAATGTTAAAGGAATAAAACATCTGCAAGTTATTTTACATAAGCATCATAGACTGTATCCCAAAAGGCATTGTTTGAAACGAAGAAAAGTTTGTTATTCAAATCAAAATGAATAGCATGCAGTACCTTTGGGAGAGCAAAACATATTGCGTTATAATTCTTCTCATATGCCCTAGATTTTCATATGAAAGCGCAATGTAGCTTTCATAGGTCAGCTGCTCTTTTGGATCACCACATAATATTGCTATTTATAATATGATATATTTACTTCACAGATCAAAGAGGTTAATTACCTTATGAAATTGAGCACAGATTATAAAGGAGATAGAAGGTCAGGTCTTAAAAGTTCCAGAACAAACTCCTTTTAATTAAATTATATATATATATATATTCTCAATAGAAGCTGCTCCATATAGGTACATGAAGATAATCATCTCCTAAAACTGTTATGTTCTTGTAATTAGTTAACTGTAAATGCACTGTTTTCTTAAAGGACACATAAATTCCAAATTAAAATTGTTTAAGTTTTATAAAAAACAACATAGCTCAGGCTTCATTATCTCAAAATAAAAAAGCAAGAACAAAACTACAATTAGAAGTTATTTTCAATAGCCAGAAAAAGAAGTTTTTCTTGTCTACAAAGAAGTGATCTCAATATAGGATTACTTCTGTTACTAACATCTGTATTAAACAATGTTATAATATTGATATGGGTTTTTAATGCTTATTTCTTGTTAGAAAATACAGCCTACAAGAGCTAATGTTTTATAGGTATATTTTGCAATCATATCAGTAGCTGCTATTAACCATTTATGAAAATTTGATTGAAGATATTTGTCATCATATTTTGAGTCATGAAATTTATGAGTCTTAGAAAAAGCAGTACTTAAAAAGATTGTAAATAATCTGTGCATGGTCTAAGAAACATATAATCATTATGACCTTTGCCTGAATATCATATTTAGGCCTTGTCTTCCCAATGTATCTATTGAAAAGAGACAATGACTTCTACCAAATTAAAGATCCTCTATACCAATGTAAGTGGCTGAAGAGACTCTTAATTTAAATAAAAATTAGTATTTTAAAACTTCTATCAATCACTTTCATATTATATGACTAAAAGAAAAACTTGACATATAGAATTGACCATTTATCCATACATTACAGTTAAGAAAATTAAGGTTTAAAACAAATTTTACTGATCACTTCAAGTAATATTTGCTCCAGGAAGATAAGTCTAAAATAACAAAAATAACTCACCTACCAAAAGCAACAGTTTCCATGTGTGAACTTTTCTGAAAACTGTGTTGGTCATCCATACTTTCTTCAAGATTCTCCCCTCAACTTGTCCACCAATCCAAAGCTATGTTTTTTCTGTAAGCTCTGCCCAAGTCAAACTAGTTTCTTGCATTGCAAGGTCTACCTTAAAATTAGCCATTCTAGTTTCTGAGCCTCTGTAAATGTTCTTTCCTAACTACCCACCCCATTTTAGATGTTTCCAAAGTGTCAAGTTGGTTTTCTTCCTTGAAGTAGAAAATTCATTAATTTAATTTCACATGAATTATAGATTTTTTTGAGATGATGTATGGAGGCTTTGATTTACTCCAATTTTTATTTGCTACTAAATAGCTGAACCAACTCAATGCAGTTCTACAAATTTTATAACTATCTTTATTTTGCCGATAGTGCTACCAATAATTTTTATTTAAAAAGAATGTTTCTGATTTTATTCTCCATTTACTGAGTGTTTCACAAGAATAAATAAAATTATATGTATTCTGGTTTATTCTCTACTAGCATCTTTCATTGATTCTGTGGAAGATTTTGTATAAAACTGAAGTTATATGTTCCTTGAATGTTTTATAAAACTCAACAGGAAAATGGTCTAAGCTTGTTGTTTCCTCTGTGGGAAGACTCTTACTTGTAATTCAGGTATGTTGGTGGTTAGAGGGAACATGTGGGTTTTCTATTTATTTGTATGCTATATTTTGGAAATTGTATTTTTTTCTAGGAACTTATACACATTCTTAAATCTATTAGGATAATAGATTTATACTAGAGGCCCAGTGCATGATTGAATCATGCACGTGTAGGGTCCCCTACACACTTTCGCTTTTCGCAGTGGAGCTGGGTGCCTGTCCCCTGGTGCACCAGGCCTTTCAGAAGCCTCCGGCTCGGTGGAGGCTTCTGAAAGGCCTGGTGCCAGAGCAGACAGGCACCCAGCTCCCCCACTTTTGATGGTCCGTGGCCGCTGAGGGGGGCTACCCTGCTGTTAGGACGGCCGTTGAGGGGGGCTGCCGCAGACACCTGGCTACCCTGCCGTTGAGAGGTGCAGCTGGGTGTCCGCGGCAGGCCCCCTCAGCAGCCGCGAATCTGGCCGTTGAGAGGCGCAGAGGGCGGGAGTCCCGCCCCCTGTGCCTCTCAACAGCAGGGTAGTCCCCCTCAGTGTCAGTCGATCCGTGCCTCTCAATGGCCGCATAGGCCACCCCGAGTCTTGCCCCCCAGCCTCCCACCGCCCAATTGTGGGCATAGCGGAGTGATGGTAATTTACATGTTACTCTATTATTAGATAGGATAATTCTTATGTATGTTATATACTCACTTATAAACTTAATAACCTGTTTTCCTCTGAATTTCAAATCAAATTCTAGAGACTATGTGATTTCATTACAGCCAGTATACATGGATGAACAAATTGGACATTTTCTATTTCTAAACACAATGCCATTAATATAGCCCAAATTAACAATAATTTTAATATCTTATAATATCTAGTTTATATTTATGTTTTATTTACTTGTCTTTTAAGTCTCTCCTAGACAAACACAGTCTGTATTTTATAATTTCATCTACTTACGGAAAAAACTGTATCATTTGTCCTGTTGAATGTCTCTTTCTGGATCCATCTGTTTCTTTGCTTGTGTTTTCACTTAACTTATTCTCCTCCTTTTGCCTTTCCAGTAAATAAGATATAACTCCAGAAGCTTAATGAGATTTAACTGTGGTTTTATTCCTAGAGTTAGCCTATATAATAAAAGGCTAATATGCAAATAGACCGAATGGTGGAACAACTGAACAACCAAACAACTGGTTGCTATGATGTGCACTGACCACCAGGGGGCTTGTGCAGAACATGGCGGGCATTGGCCGCGGTGGGATGGTCGAGCAGGTAAGTGGGGGAGCCAGACCAAGGCGTGGTGCCAGTTGCTGTCATCAGGGTGAGCCTCTGGTGGTTACTAAAAATTCTTTGCTTCTGCATGCCACAGTCCTGCCTGGAGCTTGCACCTGCTGCTGGCGCCAGCCCCGGTCGCACCCGCTGCTGATGCCCGACGCTGGTACCGATCACTTGGCGCCATCAGCAGGTGTGAGTGGCGGCTGCCAGCTCTGACTGTCCCTGAGGGCTTCTCGACCTCCCCTTGTTCCTGAGGGGCAATCAGGGTAGCAGCCACCGCTCACACCTGCTGCTGACGCTGGCCCCAATCGCTCCATGCTGTCAGCGGAGGAGAGCAGGCCGCAACTGTCAGCAGGTGGGAGCAGTGGCAGCAGGAGTGGGACTGCTGGCAGACAGGGGCCTGGGCTGCGGCAGGAGGGGCGGAAGGGGGCATGGAGGATGGGCCAAGACCTGCCCCTGTGCCCACTTCAGCCTCGTGGCCCACAGTTTCTATCAAGGGGCATGAATTCATGCACTGAGCCCCTAGTTCACACGTAGTGCTGTGAACTTCATATGACATCACATCTATGAACACGTATAGTATTTAATTTTGACTAAAGCAGTATTTATGTAATGTAAGCCTCATGCCTCTGTTAATTTAAACAACTGTGCATCTAATGAGTTAATCCATGGATGATCTTGTTTTGACTCAATATTACAATACAATATTTACTTGCAAAATTATTAATTAAAATTATTCTATAATGAAGATTTTTTTAAATAATTAGATGAGTATATCATTATTTTAAAATATAATTTATACAGAAGACATAGAGCACATATCTAATTATTTTTCAAAGAATAAGAGTAATTGCATCAAATTCACTTTTCTCTGTTTCTCTATCATAACATTAAGAACTAATTTTTATAAACATATTAAATGAGTTTTAATCCGTTTAATTAAACAGGCATTTTTTTGAGCTTCACTGGTGCCTTTATATTGTTTCCTATGTCTTTCTGATAAAACCAAATTATTTTTAACTAGTGACCCAGTGCACGAATTCATGCACATTGAAAATAAATTAATTAGAAGAAATATTTTAATATTGCTATTCGCCCTTTCACTATAATAGAAGTGTCAACCAATTTCATGATTGACAATATCAGATGGAAACATACACGTGTGATTGGTGCCAGCAAGATCTTTACATGTATTGTGCATGCTTTTTATAGATATAGAATAAACTTGCTTAATTAGACCTGCTTTCTGATTTAGCTAAACCTTTTCCAGCCCAGTGAAGCACCACACCTTCTCTTTCAGGCAATTATCAGCAACACAGCAGTAAATATCAACACAAAGCAGATTATTATTGTAGATCATGCAGGGAGAACAAAGGATAAAATATTTAACTGTGGCAGTGTTTGACTATATTCTCTGCAGTGAGAAAACCTGAAGTTATTTTCAAGGTCCACCATTTCTTACTTCTTTTCAGTCGGGTCAATTTTCTAAGCTTTCTAAGTATCTGTTTTCCAGCTAATGAAAAGAAAATGGGATTCCAAAGAGTCTCCTATCTCCTTACTCCTGTACTTCTGTGAGGATCAAATGAGGTGAGGCATGAGAAAACACTTCACAGATATTTGGTTAAGGTGTGAAATGTTTCCACCTGGTTATAAAACAAGTCATGTTCCTGGTCTGAAGAAACTCCAAGGGGGCTAGTTGCTAGGGGCATTGCTACGTGACATCATTACCCAGACGGACACTTAGCATATTAGCTTTTATATACATACTAGAGGCCCAGTGCATGAAAATTCATGCACTGGAGGGGGGTCTCTCAGCCCGGCCTGCCCCCTCTCATAGTCCGGGAGCCCTCAGGGGCGGGAGGCAACCTGGTGATCAGGGGAAGGCGACACCCCCATCACACCTCTGCTGCTGCCACTGCCAGCAGGGAAAGCCTCAGCTGGCCATGGTTACCTGAGCCTTGGGCAGCCCTGGGTGGCTGGGCAGCCGCCATCAAGGCTTGTCTGTGCCTCAGGTGGGCCCTGGGCAGCTGGGGGGCTGAGGGTATGGGGGACTCTGGAGGCAGGCACATGGAGTGGCTGGACCCGCCTGGGGGAGAGCCTGGCCTTACTGTGCACCTGCTGCCCCAGCGGGGCTGAGGGGACTGGGCACCGCCATCTTGTGGCTGTGGGTGCCACCATCTTTGAGGGTGTGGCAGTCAATTAGCATATTCCCTCCTAATTGGCTGTGGGCTCCACCATCTTTGTGAGGGTGTGATGGTCAATTAGCATATTCCTCTTTATTAGATAGGCTAGATAGCTTCTTTACTTTTTGTCACAACAAAATATCTTAGATTCCTACTGTATGTATCTCATACCTGACTTGAAATCAGCAATTCGTCTCAGGGTATCTGGCTTGTTTTTGTTTTCTTTTTCATAGACATCATTCAATACTTACAATTGACAAATTAGAGTAATTATTGCTACCAGAAATTGTTTTTGTTTAATGACTTTTCAGTAAACAGCTTTTCAGTTTATATATACATATATGTATGTATTTGTGTATATTCATTCATTTGTATTGTTATAAAATCATGAGTTTATTTACCATTAATTTTAATATCATAATGTTTGGAATGAAACTTCTTGATTTTTATAGTTTTCTGTTCTTAAAAATATTTATAGGTAACCACATAAATATAATTGTTTATTTCTCATCAAACACATGCTACTTTCAGTGTTTTCCTACCTTCTGTTTTTTTCACACTTTCCATTAATTTACACAATTATTAGCTACACTATTTATCTTTCATATTATATAAGACAACAGTTTTTCACACACATAACCATGGTGTAACATGAATTGTCCCCCCTCTAACTTCAGATAACCATTTCTTCATTACCTCCTACCCAACTCCAACACCAATTCCACATGCCTTAACTTAAGGGTTTAGATTAAGGCAAAATAGACTTTTGATGTTATTTTCTGTTAACATAAACTATGTTATACAGTCCCAAAGTCTCAGAAGCTGATAAAACAGCACTCTGATCTACAATGTCTTTAGTTTTAGACCCAAATTGACAAAGCAGCCTCTCTCTGAAGCATTGCCCATTTCCATGGCAGAGAGGAACATGCCAAAGTAGGCACTGGCTTCCACAGTCTCTTTTTGAAAGTTCATATTAGGGCTCACTATATGTGATGTAAATCTTGATTAATACATTTTCCAGTTTTCCTAGAAAACAAAGCTTGAGGCACAGTCTTCTATGCTAGCAATTCAGGCAAACAGGAGAGAAGGATAATGAGAATGTGACCGGGAAAGGTTGAACACAGTTCATAGGTTTGTAACAGAGTGTTTGTTTACACTGGAGGTCACCAGAGAGAGAGAGAGGTAGTATTAGCTATTGCTTCTTGAATTATTCTATGGATTATGGGGACAAAGAGAATAATTTATCCACTGCCTTTAATCCACCATTATTCAGAGGCCACTCATTGAGTTGTCAGCTTCTCTGAACTTCTAAGGGTTACTGTCTCTATTCTCAGGCATCTGGCTTGGAAACAACAGCCAAACACAACAGCAGAGGCCTCCTCAGAGAAAGCCACAGAATGCAGGTTTGCTCAGGTGAGCCAGGAGAGTGAATGTGTCCTGAGAGTCGGCCGCTGCATTTCTCCTTCAGCATCAACAAAGCAACACCTGGACAGAAGGCAAGAAGCTTGCTGCATGCAGCTTATAGTAATGCTCTGTTAAAGCTTCTTCAAGGGGAATGAGAGACAAGGAAACACTGGGTCAAACGGCCATCAGAGCTAAGCAGGTAGAGCTTTTAGGCAGATGCAGTTCTCACGAGGTGGTAGAGCTAAACCCAATAAAGATGAGACCCTCTAAGATTACAAGCATGTGGTTAGTTTCAGCATCCATAGAGGGACCTTCAGTATCAAACCAAAACCTAATACTTGTGAATTTTTGAGTCACATGCATTGTTTTTAGCACAATTATGTAACTAGCAAAGACTGCTTGCTATACCATTGGTATATTCTTTTATTCACTGATTCCAAAGTGTTTATTAATATAACTAAACATCTGGTACCATGCTAGGCAATGGAGATAAAGGAACTAAGGTAGGCTGTGCTTGTCCCAAGTGACTTCAAGAACCAAATGGGATTTGAGTGAAAAGTTAGACATTTCAAAGACATTGGGGAAAAATTAATAGAATAAAAAATATCAGAAATATAATAAAAATATTCCAGAGTAGAATGGTATAAGAATTAAAATGGAAAGGATTACAATATCCAACAAAATCAATGAAGAAAAGATTCACCTTTTAAAAAACCTTTTAGATATAGCAAAAGATACTTTGGTACACCAAGTATGTATTCTAGAGAATTGAAAACAAAACAAATAAAAAGTCATAATAGATCCAATGGTACAAAAATTAGACTGCTAAGAAAGTTCTTCAACTAGTTATAAAAAGACAATGGGGAGACCACTTCTAAGTTTAGGGGAAAAGAATTTTGAAGTGATAATTCTATTCCCACTTATCTATTTGGATCAAGCATTATGCTTTTTTTTTCTCTCTCAGTGGAACTAAGAAATAAAACCAGAACAAAAATTGAAAAGAAAGAGTGGGTCCAACTCAGGACAGTGTTAAAGGATGTCCCATGACATTTGGAGCTCCAGCTAGTTTGGGATAATGTTTTATTCCAGTAAACTCAGGCTTTTTGTAGTCTATAACCAAGAACCATAAAATAAATATTTGGTTAATTCTAGTAAAAAACAACAACACTCTAAAATAACATAGTAGTCATAGTAAAAATCATCAGTCACGTCTTAGAATTTTTTTAAATAGAGGTACATTTCCTCATTAATTTGAATATAGGAAAATTTATTATAACAATAAAATTTCAAAATGCAGACATTTAAATGTACTTGACAAGTGCATGTCTGTCTCCTAGCATAGTCTACGGTAGGGAGCAGTCAGGTTACACTCCACGAGAATCTCGAGACCCGTTTCTTTATTCTTACCTCCTTGCTCTCCTCCAAGGTTCGTCCTCCTCTGCTTGATAGAAGCTCGCTCACTAGCCCCACATTTGCTTTCTTTCTGAATAAAGAAAGAAGGAAGCCCAGCCTTCATGGCTCAGTGGTTAAGCATGGACCTATGAGCCAGGCGGTCCTGATTAGATTCCCAGCCGGGGCATATGCAGGAGCAGCCAATCAATGATTCTCTCTCATTATTGATGTTTCTATCTCTCTCTCCCTTCCTCTCTGAAATCAATAAAATGTATTCTTTTAAAAAAAGAAGGAAAGTAGAAGATAAACATTTTGATTTTTAAAATGTGTGACCCTAAGCTACTCCTATACCATGGGCTTGGATTTGTTCATATAGACTCATCCAGCAGTAAGACAGATTGGGGAGGGGAGCTTCTAGCTGTGCACGGAGTCCTATGGCCATGTGAAGTGAGGGGAAAATGAAAGGTCTGTCATAGGAGAAAACCAGTAGGCTTAAAAACAGAAATAATCAATGTGATTTCTAGAGGGGTGGGGTATTAGGGAGTGAAGGAGTAGTGAAAGGAACTCTTGATTTTCATAATTAAACTATCTTATGTTTTTTTTTTAAATTTAAAAGTCATATTTCATGTAGTATTTTGATTATATTTTTAAACAAAAAGTAATACATAATTTTTGATGGATCTGTAACACCCACAATATTAGGAAATATTGGGGGAAGAAAATCAAAGGAGAGTAAGCAAAGGCATAGCGTCAAGGGAAAAAACGTACATTTACCAATATGTAGTGTTGTAGGAGTTTCTGATACCAAAAATTGGCATTTAGAACTTTGTATAGTTTTTGCAGAAAGAAGCACAGAGATCCCTAATTTTCCTGAGGTTAATAAAATAAAAGTGCTCTCTTTTCTTCAGCAGCTACAGCATGGCCACTTAACATTTTTTAATCTTAAAGAATGATAAGGCAAATAAAAAGAAGATTTAACAATTCAGAGTTATATCCCTAGGCACACAATAATATTTACAGTGGGGGATAACCTTAGAAGTTGTATTATATTGGGGCACATGATTACATGCATGGTGTGTGTGTGTGTGTGTGTGCAGGTAGTTGGAGGAGGTGAGGGCCTGGGACCTCAGAATTTCAAGTTTGTCTTTTGTTTTCTTAAAATAAGTTACTATTATTAAATAACTTCCTCTTATTTGTGTTACATTAATTGTCTATTTCAAGTCTTTAAATACTAATAAGAAATTTCAAAAGAAAATGACAAAATAGACAACATAGATTTATGCTTTTGGAATCATGACATTTTTTAATACTAATACTACATGGCATCCACAGATGAAGAATTATGCAAGCAAAGAAGTGGGAGAGCATGCACGGTCTGTATATTTCATAGATCCCAACACTCTTGATTTAGGGATGGGTCACGGAGATTCAAATTACATATCTTACTCAAGATCATTGGGCTAATTTTTGATGGATCTGTAACACCCACAAGTCTAACTAGGAGTGAGAATTATAAGAATCAGGTGATAAAATCTCAACCAGATATGATTGACAAGCTAACTGTCACACACATCTACTGCCTCAGTGAAGATAACTTTAAAAAGTTACTCATGAAAAAAGTTAGTTTAAAAAAGATGAATTTCTTATTCAATATAAAAAGGTAGTTCAAGAAATATATTCTTACTCCAACATGTGTATTCAGATTCTATAATTAATTTAAATGTGTAATCCAAATTCAGTATTTATTTTTATTGCTGAAAAAAATCTTTTCAAAAATTCATTATGGGGACATTACATTGGAATAAAGCATTTTTTTAAAACCATAATTTTAACAATTATAGACTTATAAATATGTAATATGAGCATATTATCATATTTAAATATATTTTTAAAGTTGATATCCATAATATATAAGAACTGTTTTTCATACCAAAGTACATGTGCAATAAATATGATATTCACAAATACATTAAAACCATATATGTTTCCTTAAATTTTATTCCTAATATTAAAATAATTGACCATGTATATTCTATAAAATACTTTTATTAACTTTGAGAAAGTCTCCAGTAAAGTATTCATCATGTGTCTTCTTCTGTTGTACACAAACATTACTCATAAGAGAATCCTGAAACCAGGACTTCAAATATATTTCTAGACCTATACACCATCATTTATGCTTTTTCATTACACCTTGAGACAGTAACCAGAGTTCCTCACTCTCCTAAAACGATCATTAAAGTCATCATTATGCAGCCTCTGCTTCTCTGATTATACAACTGGCCACGCACCAGAGAGACCGGTGCACTGGAATTAGTGATAAAGGCCAAGTGCACCCAGCAAAGCTTCCACTTAGGCAGCTATCGCTGCTCTGCCACCCACCAAAACCTTATGAAATTCTATGTCAGCTGCTTCACTGACTTTTGATATTGGAGAAGCCATTCTTCCTTTAAGCCTATTATAAACAAGTGGGTTAAAGAAAAAAAAAATATATATATATAGAGAGAGAGAGAGAGGCTAGTGGAGTGAAAGGAAAGTTTATACCCTACTGTAGCATATAATCACTGCATGGCCTTCTAGGTGAGGAAGGAATTGTTAGTAAATGCAAGAAGATGTGCAATTGTTACAAATTAGAATGACTTCTCTTTAGCAGAGCTTAACATTTTGAGTGAATTTTAGTTTATTTATCAGGAATAAGAAGTGTGTCAGATATAATTTTATTAATATAAAATAAATTACATAAGATAGCAGAAAATGTGAAGTGGAAATTTGATTTCATGGATTTTAAAATACATAAATTTAGAAATATCAGTTTGTTTTTATAATCTGCCCCAAGAAGGGAAACTAATTCTTTACTTCTGGCAGCATGTTAAATCGTAGTTTTTAAAAACACTGGGCTAAAATATTTTGACATTTTGAGACACGGGTAAATATTTTATGAACCTAGAGGGATCAGTTCAATTTATTGCACTGACGGATTCTGAGCACATCAATATTTACAGAGGAAGTAAACTAGTATGAAATGAAAACTAAAATAATATTTAAAGACATGATTCAAGTATATGTACATTAACCATGACATTTGGAACATTTAATTACCCTTACCAGATTTGGTATTGGTAAAAGTAACCGTAAAATTCTTATTTCGACTCCGCTGAATGTAATTGGTAGAAAGGGAAGGGGTTGACTGTTCTGTGGTGAGGAAATTAACTTGATGGAGATAATAAATCAGTAATGAACTGCATCATGCTTTTTACACCCAACAAATGACAGATTTCATACTAACAGAATCTAGAGAAGACATGCCTGCATTCCATGAAAAAGTTAAGTTATAAAAACAATAATTTAAAAATAGCACTTTCTAATCCTCCTGAAGACAATTTCTCAGAGAATAAGAGAATGGCCTGACTCTGTATTGTAATTACATAATAGACACTGCATACAATTTGTAAGATCACCTCCATACCCATAAGACTAAATTATAACTACTTCATGTCCACAGAATTAGAAAAATTAGCAGATAAACTTAAAAAAAGAAGTCCTCATAATATTTTATCTATTGGCACAATTTTATTAACTTTTGCTTTTATTAAAAAATATGAAGTTACAGAAATTGGTCAAATGGTTGGAAAATGAGTT
Source organism: Eptesicus fuscus (assembly GCF_027574615.1). Taxonomy (NCBI): domain Eukaryota; kingdom Metazoa; phylum Chordata; class Mammalia; order Chiroptera; family Vespertilionidae; genus Eptesicus; species Eptesicus fuscus. Next base: position 63,611,668 of record NC_072478.1, on the reverse strand, counting down.
CAATTAAGAGCCCGCAAGTTTTGAGAAAATGAGACCTTTGATGGTTACACACATTGGTAGTCCTTTGACGCAGTTCTCCCATTTCAGGTTTTAAACCCACGAGTTAGAAAAGAAAATGAGTCCTTTCACATTAACTTACTTATATAAATGTTCTTTCCTAAAATCATATCTTAGTCCTGGCTGGTGCTGCTAAGTGGTTAAGTGGTTAGATTGGCCCGTGAACCTAAGGGTCATGATTTTGATTCCTGGTCAATGGCAGGTACCTGGGTTGCAGGTTCAATCCCTGCCCCGAAGTATGTGGGAGGCAACCAATTGATCTCTCTCTCTCTCTCTCTCTCTCTCTCTCTCTCTCTCTCTCTCCCCCTCTCTGTTCCACTCTCCCCTTCCATTTTCTCTAAAAAAAATCATTGGAAAAAATATCTTCATGTGAAGATTAACAAAACAGAACAAAAAACCATGTCTTAGACAATCTATGTCTTAAACATAGGTGTTTATAGGAAAATTAGGTATAGAGATCTAGAGATGGCCATATCAGTATCTCTGTGGAGTTTGGAGAAGAAATGTGAGAACAGGTACCACGTTTCCAACCTTTGTCTGTCCTCCATGTGAAAGATGCTTGCGGGTTCCACAACACAGTGAATTGATAGGAGCATGTTTTATGCCATCCATATTGTTATAAATTTAGATTAAAAGAAAAAAATTAATGAGACTATTGGCAACATTTATTAAAAGAACTGACAAATATACTTGGAATAAGAGTAACATCATGGAAATCCCGTCCTTAATTTGAGAATGTGCACTAAGAAGTTAGAAAGGACATCTGCTAAATGTCTGTAGGAAGGTTTGGTATTAAATGCTGCCACAGGGAAATGGCATACCATTCATAATTCTGCTAACTGATTCTCTTCCACAAAAACAAGCGTAAAGTATCCTCTCTTTTGGAGATGCAAGAGAGCACATTGACTGAGAGCAGGCATAAAGATCTTTCGTCAGAAAGACTGCAGATGAGCAGCAATACCTTGTAAAAAGAGAGAGAAAATATTTCTTAGTTAATAAATTAGTAAAAGGCAGTGCTCTATTTATAGTGCTCATTGGAGAGAAACCTCTCTGGCAGTAGGAGAGTTAAAGAAGGCACTGAATTTAAAGGAAGTTTTAGCACACGTGAAATTATAAGCTAAATGAAGTGTTACCTCAATAGGTAATAAAGGTCCCAATCCAAGTTGTTAACAAAGTCAATTGGCATTAGTATAGAGAGGACATAAATTGATTAATTAGGACTACTACAGATTTGGCCAGTCTAAGGAAAACATAGTTCTTTAATAAACCAGAAAGATTTTTTCCAAGACTGTGTATTAATCACAGTGAGCATTTTGACTTAAGTGAAGAGAAACTGGAAGTTTATTGCAGAATCCTAAAATTCTATCATCTGTCTCTATGTACATATATAATTATCTCTTAATTAGTAATCCTGTGGCACTCTTAATTAATCCTCTTGTTGACCTAGATTTCTGAGTTAAAGAACTCCTGGGGATTTCTCAGACAGATACATACCCCTCAAGACAGAAAACCCCTTCCTGTCCTTAATGATTGTTCCCAGTGTCGCAAACAGGCCTCACAGGTCACAGTTCCTTACTCCTCTCTCCTCAGATTAAAGCTCTCTTTCCTCATAGTTGATGTAAAGAATGGTTCTAGGGCAGTTTCTGTCCCTCCACAACAGCTGCTGTCCTCCTCCAAGACCATTTTCTCGGGACTCACCTTCCTGGTCTGTGAGCTTCTGTTGGGGTTCACAGAAAAAAGGCCGGCAAGAGGGTATATCTGTATCTGTAGCCACCAGGGCTTCATCTCTTCTGCCAGCCTGTTCTTGGTAATTCAACTATTCTTCCTACCAGCATGATGTGCCCTTTGTCCTTCTAATGCACCGTTTGCTCCCCATACCTTTCTATAGGAATCGATATCTCTTTAGATTTGGGGTTATTTGGCTCCTCTGAAATGTCAGATCTGTGATTGGTTGGAGCAAAGTCACTGACATGCATTTTGTCTGTAATTTTTGGAGGGGCAGGGGGTGTGGAGTGAATATATTTCCAACTGTATATATATTCTGTAGATGAAACCAAAAGTGAATGTAAGCCAGTTAAGGTCATGAATCCTGCCTTTTAAATAAGAATTTAAAACATTTACATCAAACATTTAAAATTATTCTATTTTCACAATAGCATTCTATAAATGCATATTTTCATATTAGAAATAATATGAAATCATATTAGAATACAAAATAATATTAGAAATAAGTATAAGCACTAAAGAGAAATTTTTCAAAAAATGAGACACTAGGAGTCAAAATATTACACCAGATTCTTTATTCCCTGGTCAGATATGACATAATTATATTTCATTATGCTTGTAAGAAGTAAAGGTTTTTCTAATTTTAAGAAGTTTCCTTTTTTAGCATAGTTCCAGGAGTGAAAACTTTGCAGATGGCTGCGCATACAGTGAAGAAACAGCCATATGATAAAGGCATACACACTAATAAGGTGAGAGATGATTGATGTTAATACTCCACATAAACCTCTGAAAGTATCTTAACACAGTTTGAATTATCCAACAAAATTTTAATAATGAGAAACAAAGAAGAATCTGGCTAAGTAGCATCAAAAGAAATATGAGAAAAATCATAACCATCACAAATAAAACACACTATATTCAAGCAGAGCATTTTAAATATCCAAATAATATATTCTCCAAAGAATATTGATTTCCCTTTACAACTACACATTTTTTCTTTGAGTCTTGTGCATAGAGGCAATTATAATTTAGATTGTTTTTAGTCTTTTGGGACCAAGAAGAAATACCTGAATGCAGAAATGTACTCTTTATTTGCTCATAAATTGGTTTGTTTTACAACCTTATCTTTCCCTCTGACTCATTGTATGGGTAAATTTAAGTGTATGCTGCAATATTTTTCCAAAATCCTTTAATTCAAATTCCTAGAGGTAATATATATTTCAAAGAGGGTCCTCTTTTAAGGAAACTAATTGTCTATTAGAAAAATGTGCTAATTTTTTGATCCAGATGCCATATTACCTTTAAATATTAAATATTTAAGATTGAGCATGGGCAAAGACATCTACATATTTTGCATTTTATAAACCTAATTGTTATTTTTTTATCTTATAATTATATTATTTTAAACATATTGAAAAATATGTAAGAATTTAAATAGTATAAATTTAAATTAAACAAGATATAAAAAAACAATTCCTATATACATATGTTTAACATCTTAGTTAATATATTGAGTATTTATATATACACTATATTATTTCATTTTTAAAAATATACTAGTATATATATCTTTATTGATTTCAGAGAGGAAGGGAGACAGAGAGAGAGATAGAAACATCAATGATGAGTGAATCATTGACCAGCTGCCTCCTGCATGCCCCCTACTGGGTATCGAACCCCCAACCCAGGCATGTGCTCTTGGCTGGAAATGAACCTGGGACCCTTCAGTCCGCAGGCTGACGCTCTATCCACGGAGCCAAAACAGCCAGGGCTCATTTCTAAAATAATCCAAAAATGTTAGTCAGTTAATATCATCCTCATTTTACAGATGATGAGATTAAGGCATGGAAGATTTAAGGCCACCTAATTAATAAATGTTAGGGTCATGATTTAATTCCAGCTCATTTATCACCAATGTCTATATTTTTAATTACACAGCTATAAAGCTTTAATGAATTTTTGTCCAAGAAAAGAGAAAAATAGTATAATGGATTTTAATTCACACAGAATTCACATGCACACACCCCTTCAGAAATAATTTAGTCATAATAAAATCAATTCTTAGTGAAGTTAGAGGAAACTTCAGATTTAATATATGTTTTATTTAAATGTTTTCAACAGCATTCCTTTGGAAGGCTCCATACTCTGTTTACTTCATTTTAAATCAGTGTTGTGTAGATGATGGGCTATGATACAGATACATTTTACTGATCCATGTTTTTAATGCTTAGTGTTTAATAAAAGTTGTTTATCTTCAAGGAGTATTGGATCTTGGAGAGATCCAGGCATTAGTCATTGACATTTCACTCAAGTTGCCTTTAGGTAAACAAATGCATATATAAATTCCCCCACGAAAGCATTCACTTCCTGACTTCGTTAGATTTTCTATTAGAAGTTGGCCCTTTGCACTTCCTTGAAAAGATCAAATTCCTTTATGGCTATCACCTTTGCTCTTTCTGTTCCCTCTTCCTGGAATTCTCTTTCCATAGGTTCTGATTCATTCATTTCCTAAAATATACCCTTGTTCCCACCTCAATGTCTTTCTTAAATTTATTCATTATAATTGACATAATCTTAGATGACAAGGAAAGTCCATCGATTATTTCCTTCACCTCATTGTAAACTCCATGAGTGCAGGGACATTATATATTTTCGTTACGTCTCTGGACCTAGTGCCTAGAATAGGACCTACCTCAGAGGAAGTGCTTAATTAATACTTGCTGAAGAAATCAATAAAAGTTCAGTGCTTGACACTGAAGTGGGCCCAAATAATAATATTTCCACCCTTTTAGAAAAGATCAGGAGAAATGAAAATACTTGATTTAGTGAACAAGCCACAAAACTGTTGAATCACCCCCTTTAATTATGTTGAATGGGTAGATTTGGGGGGAGGGGTTTCCATCTGACTTTATTTTCAAATACACTTTCTTTTTTATAAAGACCAAGACACTGTGGGGATGACAAATGTCAGTATTAGGAAATCCAGTTATACAAAAAATACTACATCTAGTGTGGTGTTGAAATATCTATTTTTTGGTAACATACATTAAGTGGCACTAATGACACAGTAACTGTAAGGTGACTAACATGAAAGCACAGGGCTGTGACTTTGCCGCAGCTGCGTGAACTTGGGCCTCTCTGGCTGAGCACATTTTGGAAACTTGGATGCCACTCCAGAGGCATGACAATGACATCTGTTCAGAGCAAAATTCTGAAGTGGTGATTCGCCAAAGTATCCTGTAGCTGACAGATGACTGGCAAGACATATTAGTTATGAAGTAGTTACAAAAGTTACCATTTCTCTTTCTGGAAAGAAGCAAGAAGCTAAGGAATTCCTTGAATTAGCGCCTGGTGTGCCAGGAGGGAGTGCAGAGGAGGGCTGTCAGAGAGTGTCAGAAGGACCCTGGTGGGTCAGGTGGGTTGGACGTCTATAATAATAAAGTGTAATATGCTGATTAATCTGGACGTCCTTCCTTCCGGGCAAAGCCGCAGCAGGTGGGGGCTGAGGCAGAGGTGGCAGCGGCCCCTGGCTGCGAAGGCCTTGGGCAGGGGCCTGGGCCAAAGCCCTTGCACAAATTTCGTGCATCGGGCCTCTAGTCATTAATAATCATGCTTGGCTTCTAAATACTGGTAGCTAACCTCCCATGCCACTGCTGAAGATGCCCATGTCCTAATCTCTGGAACCTGGCGTTATGTCATATTACATTGTAGAAGGGATTTTCCAGAAAGAGTCCAGGTTATAAACCTTAAGTAGAGGAGAATTATCCTGAATCATCTGGTTGAGCCCCATATCACCACATGAGTCCTCAAAATGGAAGAAGGAGGCAGAAATATCAGCCAGAGAGAACAGAGGAAGAAGAACAGGAGCTATTTAGAAAATGAGAGGGATTTGCTTACTTTGAAAATAAAGATAGCTGTGAGGCAGGGAGCACACACACAGTCTTCAGAAGCTGAGAATGACCCTCAGCCAAATGCCAGCACGCTATGAGGACCTCAGTCCTACCAACTGGATTCTGCTGTCAACCTGCATGGGTCTGAAGTAGATTTATCCTCAGAGGCCAGCCCTGCTGATAACTTAATTTTGAACTTGTGAAATTTAAAGCAGAGATGCCAACCAAGCCCACCAAATGTCTGACCTATAGAACTCTAAGATAATACATATATGTTATATGAAGCCTCTAACTTTGTGGTAAATTATTATGATAGTAATAAACAATTAATGCATGTGTAAAAATCATTACCATTCCCTGTGCTTGGCTATTAATCATATATATATAAAAAAGCATAATATGCGAATTGACCAGATGGCGGAACAACCGGCTGCAATGATGCACACTGACCACCAGGGGGCAGACTATCAATGCAGGAGCTGCCCCTGGCCAATCAGGGCCTGCCGGCCAACCTCGTGGTCCCTCCCCCTTGCTGACAGGCCCCGATTGCCCAATGGGGAATGGGGAACCAGGGGGGGTTGTTGGCAGATGTGGGCGGCACCAGGCCAAGGTGGGTGTGAGTGAGTGGGGCACTTTGTTTTTATCACTTATGTATTTCTCCTGTCCATCTACTGTTTATTTAAAAGTTTATATTCTGTACCTCCCACTTACCCACTGTCAATCTTCCACCCCTTCATTTATTTAATATGCATCCTTAAATCTCATATCTTTCAAAATATCTGTACTAATAAAAGAGAAACATGCAAATTAACCATCACTCTGCTACACCCACAAGCGACGCCCACCAGCCAATCACCCCGCTGGTCACCCCACACACAAAGCACAGGCCAGGCCTAGGGACCCTGACCATGCACAAATTTAGTGTGTCGAGCCTCTTGTCTTTTAACAATCATTTTATTTCTATTTAATATTTTAAGTACATTTTAAGGCAAAAATTCCTTAACTTTCCAATTTTATTCATTAATATTTATAACTAAACTTTCAACATATATTTAACACCTTTCCTACTGTTACAAATTGTTTCTAACTTGGGTAAATTTTATATAAATTACCATTTGTTTAAGATCTTAGAGTTTTGATCTACTTTTCTAAGTATTATAAAAATACTAGTGGCCCGGTGCACGAAATTTGTGCACAGGGGGTGGGGGTTGTTCCTCAGCCCGGCCTGCACCCTCTCCAACCTGGGACCCCTAGAAGGATGTCCTACTGCAGGTTTATAGGGATCGGGCCTAAACTGGCAGTTGGACATCCCTCTCACAATCCAGGAATGCTGGCTCCAGCCGCTTACCTGCCTGCCTGCCTGCCTGATTGCCCCTAACCACTCTGCATGCTGGCCCGCTCGCCCCCAAATATCCCCCCCACAAGCCAGATCACCCCCAACTGCCCCACATGCCAGCCTGCTAACCTCCAACTTCCCCCCTGCTGGCCTGCTCACCCCCAACTTCCCCCTGTTGGCCTTCTCACTCCAAACTGCCCCCCCACTGTCCTGATCACCTCCAACTGACCCCCACTGATGGCCGGCTCACCCCCAACTGGTCCCCCTTTTGGTCTGCTTACTCCCAACGGCCCCTGTCATCCCATCCTGGCCTGATCACCCCCCTGGCGATTCAAGGTGCCAACCCCTCCTTTTTTTCTTTTTCTTTTTTTTTTTTTTTTTTTCAGTGCCTCCTTGAGTGGAGGCCAGGGACAGCTGGAAGCAAGTATCTAGGACTTATTTATCTTCTATAATTGAAACTTTGTAGCCTTGAGCAGAGGCCAGGGTTGGCCAGGGTGGGAAGCTTGGCTTCTTCCATTGCCAGGGGCAACCCAAGCCTCCTGCTCAGCTCCAACTCCATGGCGGCTGCCATCTTTATTGGGATTTATTTATCTTCTATAATTGACACTTTGTAGCCTTGAATGGAGGCCAGGGCTGGCCAGGGCAGGAAGCTTGGCTTCCTCCATTGCCAGGGCAACCCTAGCCTCCTGCTTGCTCCAGCTCTGTGGCCGGCTGCCATCTTGGTTGGGTTAATTTACATACTCACTCCTGATTGGCTGGTGGGTGTCGCTTGTGGGTGTAGCAGAGTAATGGTTAATTTGCATGTTTCTCTTTTATTAGTATAGATATTTTGAAAGATACGAGATTTAAGGATGAATGTTAAATAAATGAAGGGGTGGAAGATTGACAGTGGGTAAGTGGGAGGTACAGAATATAAACTTTTAAATAAACAGTAGATGGACAGGAGAAATACATAAGTGATAAAAACAAAGAGCCTACATTAAAATTTCATTGGCTGTAGTAACAGAAGCCATGGAAAACAGAATAGTTATTGAAAAGCATTTAAAATCAGCTAATTTTTAAATTTGCTCTTTTGATTTAATAGTAGAAAGAGCTTTGGATTGGGAGTTAAAAAACTTGGATTTTAATATCACCTTATTCAGGTGTTAGTCCTTAAACAAGTCATTTTGTTTCATTGGTAAAAGACATGCCATTCATCAATATCTCTGGCAAATCTCTGTTATTATTATTCTTGCTAAAATTCTTCACTCTTTTAAGCATGTTTTGTGGCAAATTAACACTTGCTTTTGGCAGGGAAATTTGCAGATGGTAAGTGAGAATAGGAAAATAGAAGTGTGGTTTTATCCATACATGTGCGTCGCTGGAAAGACAATGTGTGAAAAAGGAAAGAAGTTTGCTTGTTCTTGGTTTGTTTTGTGTTTGCTTGTTTTCACTTTTGTATGAAATGAGCAGTATGTGTATAACTTCTTTTCAATCAGATAAGTCACTTTTGTCTCATTATATAATTATACTTTGACCCTACTTTTATTTTGTAGGGTTATGAATATGTCAAAAATAGTTATTTGTTTTTCATAGACATGTGCTTTTCAATGACAGCATTAATATAATAAATGCTACAATTGAAGTGAACATAATGCTAAAAAACTAAATCATTTATATTACACATTACTTTAAACATGGTAACATGTTAATTCTCTCTCCTATTGATAACATCATTATAAGTCTTACCTTAATGATAAATAAGATGAGATTTAATGAGGTTATATAGTTTGTTTAAGTGCACAGAAGTAACCTGTAGTGGAGTCTGAATTGTAATCCAAGAACTCTAATTATTGGATACAGTTCTTATGGGACAACAAAAGTAATCATGAGTCCTATATATAACAATAAATAAGTAAACAAAACCAAAACAAAACAAAGCAAAAACCTTTTCTGATATTTTCCTTTAGTGGCAGCTGTTGGGAGGAACATTTATCCACTCCAGTGGGTTAGGATAATGGAGATTTCCTGGGAGAAAAATCTGATATTCCTGAACAAAACCAGCACATTTATTTTTCTTTTTTAAGCAGTGGTGCTGCCACTTAAATAATCATCAGCACTATCAAGGATCAAGAAGCTTGCTAAAAATAAGAATCTAAAAAGGTTAATCAATAAATAAAAGTAAAAAACTTCTGACCCCACTTTGAAGCCCGGAATCAAATTCCAGCCCTGTTAGAACAAGGTGTCTATATTTTTAACAAATACTTTAGGAGCCAATAGCAGAGGTAAAATACGCTGGTAGATCTTTTTATAATTCCCATTAAAGACCATTTCTAAATGAACATCTGTTGTACAATCTCATTAAATTAGCATAGAAATTAAAAATTTTCTGAATGAAAATATATAATTTTCATACTGATTTGAATGCTGCACCACTGCATTTTTAAATCAATATTTCTTGGAATGATCATGTTGGGAATTATCCTGAAGATCTAAATTATTTTGAAGATCATGTTGCATTAGTGATTAGTCTAACAAACCATAACAGTTATTGGCCTTGAAACTGAACTCTACAACATGCTAATGGAAGATGCATCATCAAGATAAAGTATTTGCTTCCTTGTAGCTACATAAAAGTGGATAATATTCTTCAAAATTTAAACATACTTAATTGCTATTTGTAATAGAGGAGTTTTGTAGGATACTTGGAATTTAGATCTATAAAATGGTAAGTAATCTATAAAATATCTATGATTATCTTTAAATGTGTAATTGAATTATGTATAAACTAATAATATATAAACTAACAGCTCTGTTTTCTCTAGTATGCATATTTTAGTGTTTTCTTATTAAATCATAAGAGCATTGTTGTTATTTCCTCTTTAATGACACACATTAAGATAATAAACCTATGCTAGATGTTTCATTTAAACAAAAGCTTGAGGGTTTTGGCTCTTATTAATAAAATTTTTTAATAAGTTTATATTAGGAATTCTACTTACAAAATATCCATTGATGTAGTAGAAGACTTTCTTATTTAACTTTATATTTTATAAATGTATTTTAGTAAACTAATTAAGTATTCTTGCTACATCTTTTAAAACCTGTAGATTATCTCAGTTGAAGGACCTACTCATGAATAAATCAAAAGAAAACAGAACAAAACACAGAAACAAACAAAAAACTGTTGGGGGGTGTTGCTTAGGTATGTGTCCATACTACTTTTATTAAACATTTCATGTCTGCACAATTTATGCCATACAAAAGGCTAGGGAACCTGTGGTTTGCACCTCTGTGAATGTGAGACTATGAAATAATTATTTCTGACAGGCTCTCCAGTGAGGGGAAGACAGCTTGACAGGTGCACACAGATTGCACTGTAGCACTCAGTTCCGGCGAAGGAGTGATATCAGTTGTGGTTCTGTGTTAACAAGGAGTATTATGGAAACTGAATTACCTATAATAAGTTAAATTCGATTAGGCAAAAACATTAAGCTGTTAAAATTAGTATGTATTTGAAACATTTTATTGAATGGATTTTACAGTGCCATGAAATTGCTCTCTACTTTAATCACATCTTTTCAAATTAATGAAAATACAGAATCTCTATTTGCCCTAACCTTTATTTAATTTACATCTTTAACGATACTGTTAGATGAAATAGTCCAATTCACCCCTTGTTGAAGAAATTAGAAATTAACAGCATAGGGTAGATCAATATAAAACTATAAATATGTATGTGATTGCCATTTCTGATAATGTGCTCTTCATTTTGTAGTAAATTTTGCTCGATAATTTTTAAAAAATGACAAAGTGACATACAAAAAATGTCTCATAAAATTTTGTTGAAAAAACATGTTTATTTAATTATTAAGTTATTACTGATGTTCTATAGGTAACCATTACTGACGTGTGTGTTGTGTGTGTGTGTGTGTGTGTGTGTGTGTGTGTGTGTGTGTGTGACAACAATTTTCAAATTTACTCTTTCTTAAGTAGGTCTCATCTGAACAAAGTAAGGCAGTTCTCCAAACCACATTACATTTCTCAGCAATATAAATCCCACGAACAGGAAACCAGAAGGAAATCTGTAAAAACCACATAATTTATGGAGGAAGAAAATGCTTGAATGTCTGGTTAGTTTATTATATTTGGTAAGGTATTGGTAAATTTAATATTGCAAATAAAGCCCTGACCAGTTTTGCTCAGTGGATAGAGCATTGGCTTGCAGACTCAAGGGTCCCAGGTTAGATTCCAGTCAAGGGCACGTACCTTGGTTGCGGGCATATCCCTGGTAGGGGGTGTGCAGGAGGCAGCTGATTTATGTTTCTCTCTCATCGATGTTTCTAACTCTCCCTCTCCCTTCCTCTCTATAAAAAAATCAATAAAATATATTTTTAAAAAAAGATTGCAAATAAAGAATTACACTTTCAAGACTTTATTAACTTCTAATGTCCTCTGTGATCACATCCCTACCAGCATTTTATAAGACAGAAACTTCAGCATTATCATTAGTTCCTTTTATCTACCCAATTTTGCCAAGAAATCAACAAATTCTATCAATACTACATGTTAAATCCTATGAAATCATTGATATTCGACTATATTTTATGGAGTACACAGCAACTTCATCTGGTTTAAAACTCTCTAGTTCTTTTCATCCCATGACTGCTGTTCTAGTGATTTGTACCAAAACCATGTCATCCCTGTGTTGTTGAAATAGCATCTCTCCTAATGGGTTCAACACAACCACTCTGGTATGCTCTCCAGATGGTCACCTTTGCAAACTCAGTATCATGGCCTATAGGGTTATTAAACCAATATAAACCCTGACTGTTTCAATTCTGGCTCCCTACTATTTCCCTCCATGTTAACATTAGCCACCATAACCTTTTCCTTGGCTAATTGCTATTCATCTTTCAAGTCTGAATTTAAAAGCAATTTCCTCCAGGAAAGCCCTGACCCCTCAAATCTGGCAAAGGGACACCATCTACCTGTGCTCTCCAGTTCTTATTGTAGCAGGTATCACACTGTATCTAATGGCTTCTGCATTCATCTGTATTCTCCCAATGATGATAATTTTATCCAAGTGATGGCTTTAAAAGAACACACAAACTTCTCACGTTTAGAGTTCCTCACACATTGTCGACACATCAGGCAGTTAATAAAATGTCATCTATTGTGATTAGTGCTTTCATCTCCAATACTACCCTTTAATAGAAGTCTAGGAATGTCTACACAAAATAAATCCAAATATTTGAAAAACTCCAAAGAATCCAATCCTAATATATAAAAAGCCAGGGGACGCCACGAACTAAACGACCAAATGGATGACCAAACAGTAGGCTGTGTGGGGTGACCAGGCCAGCGGGGGGTTTGTGAGGGACGACCAAATGACTGAACAGCAGGCTGCATGGGATGACCAGACCATAGGAAGGGGGGGGGCAGTTAGGGGCAACCAGACCAGCAGGGGGGCAGTTGGGAGTGACCAGGATGGCGGGGGGGGAGGCAGTTAGGAGTGATCAGGCTGGCAGGAAGAATCGGTTAGAGGTGATCAGGCTGCCGGCGGGGGTGGAAGTTAGGGGCGATCAGGCAGGCAGGCAGGTGAGCAGTTAAGAGCCAGCGATCCCAGATTGTGAGAGGGATGTCTGACTGCCAGTTTAGACCCAATCCTGGCAGTTGGACATCCCCCGAAGTGTCCCAGATTGGAAAGGGTGCAGGCTGGGTTGAGGGGACCCCCTTCCCCATGCACGAATTTCATGCACTGGGCCTCTAGTATATATATATATATATTCTGTAATTAAATAAATAATTATTGATCATCTGTTATATGATAGGTTCTTTTCTCTGCACTTGGGATACAGAATAGAATCTGACTGTGTTCTTTCCTCATGGAACTTATTTTTTAGTAGGGTTGAGTGGAGAGGGGGCATTGAAGATATATTTTGGATCTGGGCTCTACAGCATCTCTAAGTTAGTACATATGTTTTTATAATATTACTAGAGGCCCAGTGCACAAAATTCGTGCATGGAGAGGGGGGTGTCCCTTAGCCCAGCCTACACGCTCTCCAATCTGGGACCCCTCAAGAAATGCCCAACTGCCTGTTTAGGCTTGATCCCACCGAGATCGGACTTAAATGGGCAGTCGGGCATCCCTATCACAATCCAGGACTGCTGGCTCCCAACTGCTCACCTGCCTGCCTGCCTGATTGCCCTTAACTGATTCTGCCTGCCAGCCTGATCACCCCCTAACCACTCCCCTGCCAGCCTGATCTATGACTAACTGCTCCCCTGCCAGCCCGATTGCCCCAAACTGTCCTCCCCTGCCGGCCTGGTCACCCTAACTGTCCTCCCCTGCAGGTCTTGTCCCTCCCAACTGCCCTCCCCTGCAGGCATGGTTGTCCCTTAACTGCCTCCCCTGCTGGCCCCGTCACCCCTTACTTCCCTCCATTGCCAGCCTGGTCCCTCCCAACTGCCCTCCCCTGCTGGCCTGGTTCCCCCAACTGCCCTCCCCTGCAGGCCTGGTTCTCCCAACTGCCCTCCCCTGCAGGCCTGGTCCCTCCCAACTGCTCTTCCCTGCTGGCCTGATCACCCATAACTGCCCTTCCCTGCAGGCCATCTTGTGGAGGCCATCTTGTGTCCAATGGGGGCGGCCATCTTTGGCCACATGGGGTCAGCCATCTTGTGTGTTTGAGTGATGGCCAATTTGCATATCACCCTGTTATTAGATAGGATATTTTATAATACTGATTCTATATGCACACTTCTGCTTACTTACAGAGCCATTTTTTGTTGAAAGGCTGAATGGCAGGGTGGAAGAAGGGTTGGGTAGGTTCAAAATGAGAGAGGAGGCCAGGCTGGTGTGGCTCAGTGGTTTAATGTTGACCTATGAACCAGGAGGTCATGGTTTGACTATAGGTCAGGGCCTATGCTCAGGTTATGGGCTTGATCCCCAATGTAGGATATACTGGGGGCAGCCAATCAGTGAATCTTTCTCATCATTAATGTTTCTATCTCTCTCTCCCTCTTTCTTCCTCTTTGAAGACAATAAAAATATTTTAAAAAGTGAGAGAGGAAATGGAAAAATTTATCATAATTCCCTGGCCTGTGTTCCTAAGATGTTCTTATAGTTAACTTCTAGTACTTTGAATCTCTGATCTTAGTCTTTCCTGATTTGAAAATATCTATTGACAAAGATCTTGGTCCTTCAGTTACTTGAATTGCATGCCTAAGAACTTTGTGCTCTTAGGTCAGTCCTAGTATTCATCACACAAGCACTCAGAATATAAGAGCCTCTGTTTATTAGAATTTCGATATTCTCCTCTAATCACAAAACTATTTGGGGGGTAAAAATATATGTGTACACAGTCATTAAAATAATGCTTCTTGGGAGAAAAAGAGTTGGCATATTTTAATTTGTTCTCCTACAAAGTTTCAGAAACAAGCAAAGCAAATATATTTTATTACAAAATTAGTATCTTACCTATTACTAGTAAATGAAAATGACAAGTAAATTAAAAAAGTATAGCTCACAAATTGTATTTGGCTTCCATGTTTTTGCCCATCCATGTGTAAAAAAGTGCCTAGCTTAAAGTCTAGAGATTTCAAGTTAAACAATGTTTGTTTTCATTATCTCTTTGAAAATCAGACTTTGCAAGGCTAAAATAAATTACCTAGATGACAACCACTAGCTGGCAGCACATTATTTTCTTTTAGTGTTGTATTTTTTCTCACCAGTTTGCCCCAATATTTACAAATTCACAAATGTGTTATAAACAGTTTAATGTATATCATCACTGTATGTTCAATGATCAATTGTAATTGATACCATGTTTTACACTATAATGGCATTTTATAGAATTACTAGAGGCCCGGTGCACGAAATTCGTGCACTGGGGAGGGTGTCCCTCAGCCCAGCTTGCACCCTCTCTAATATGGGACCCCTCGGGGGATGTCCAACTGCAGGATGTCCAACTGCAGGAATCGGGCCTAATCCTGCAGTTGGACATCCTTCTCACAATCCGGGACTGCTGGCTCCTAACTGCTCACCTACCTGCCTGATTGCCCCCTAACTGCTTCCTTGCTGGCCTGATTGACCCCTAACTGCTCCTCTGCGGGCCTGATTGCCCCCAAATACCCTCCCCTGCTGGCCTGATCACCCCCAAGACTTTTATTAGTATAGATATGACCCTGCACAGAAAATTTTACTAACCCTGCTTTACAATAAGGGCTTGACAATTGAATCATTAGGACCAGGATTTCCTTTCTTTGAATAGTGGAGGGAATACTTATCTTGTCTTTAAGTTGCTTGTAAATTAAAATGAGATAATGACTTAGAAAAGTATAAAAGCACCACATAAAGACAACTGTCTTTTTAATGAAGTGGCAAAATGAAAAACACTTTTTATTCTCCCCTTCCTTCCTTTACAGCTTTTATTTAAACTTTGAAATTTATAAAAATTTCACTCCAATTTTCATTTCTTTACATTCAACATTATTTTGTATTGGTTTCAGGTTTTATATTAGTTACAGAATAGTGGTTAGACAATCATATACTTTACAAAGTGTTCCCCGATATTTCTAGTACCCACCTGGCATCATACCATCATTACAACACTACTGACTATATTCCCTATTTAAGTGACAATGGGTTTACAGGTTCCTTTCAATCTTTCTTTTGTGTTTTTTGTCCTTACTTTTCTTTCTCACTTCTTCCCTCATTTTCTTTATATAGTATCTCAATTGGCCATCAAAGCTCAGTGAAGGCACTGGGACACGCTTCATCCATTTTACAGACCAGGAAACTGAGGCCAATTCCAGTTGGCTGTGGAACTTGACTCAGGAAGCCCTCAGAGCACACAGGAAGCCCTCAGAGCCATGCTCTTTGCGCTTCCTAAGGGGCAGCGGCCCAGCAAACAGAACAAACCTTCCAGTCAGGCTTCCGAGCCTCTTTCTCAAGCACCTCTTCATTGCAGATGCTCCACATTCTTTCCTCTCCCCCCATTCTTTACTGCCCCCCCTTCTCCGAAGCAGGTGGAAGGCTTCCCACTCACTGCCTAGGCATGCTCTGCTATGGGGCAGGGTGTAGCGAGCTTGCTTTTGGGTAAAGGCAGGAGCAGTAGTCACTGCCTCTGAAGTGTGAAGGCCACCTGAGCGAGGCCCATTAGCACTGGGAGCTTCTCTGAATCACGTCAGTCAGTCCAGTACCCTGCAGTGCATCACCCCTTCACTGAGGTAGCTCCACCCCTCAACCCCCGCCTCAGGGGTGAGGGTCCTTGCCCCTCTGCCAGGAGTCCTTCCATGCCCCTTGATCCCTGGCTGGGCCCACCCACATCTTGGGGGCACTGCAGAACCTCTGTCTCTCTGCAGATGAGGCAGATCCCTGCCCTAGGTCTCCGAAAAGCTATGAATCTGTGGCCAGAGGCCTGGTCTGGGTCTCAGCAACCACATGCCTGCAATGTTCCCAGGGACCCTGGGAGCGGCTGGGCGAGTCCTGCCACGCCCCCCCCCCAGGGTGGCGATTGCCCTCAGATCCCCCGGGAGCGCCTGGCTCGGTCCGGACACGCCCCCACAGGGTGGCGATGGCCACCTGGGACCCCCGGGAGCGCCTGGCTCGGCCCGGACACGCCCCCGCAGGGTGGCGATGGCCGCCCGGGACCCCCGGGAGCGCCTGGCTCGGCCCGGACACGCCCCCGCAGGGTGGCGATGGCCGCCCGGGACCCCCGGGAGCGCCTGGCTCGGCCCGGACACGCCCCCCTGTGGTGATCGCCCCCGGGACCCCCGGAACTAAGAGGATTGGGCGTCACCATCTTGGTCTTCTCAACGGCCGGATGGGCCACCCGGAGTCCCGCCCCCAGCCTCTCGCAGGCCCAATCATGGGCATAGCGGAGGTGCAGTCAATTTGAATGTTTCTCTATTATAAGGTAGGATACTTTTTTGAAGAATAAGTTTAATGCAAAAAAACATACTAACACTTATTTCTTAAGACAGTTAATCTGAAATTTATGCGTGCATCAAAATCCCTGAGGTATTTAATATGCAGTTTTCTGGTATACTATTCCCAGAAAGAGAGATTAACTGGGCATGATCACATTGCTAGTAATCTGTGATATTTCAGCCTTCTCCATTTAAGTTTCCTTAAGCTAATAGATTTGGTCAGATTTTTAGACTTTGTGGAATAATAGTAATAATAGCAAGGAGGTTTTCATAGTCAACTAATATATTAAAATATAGAAAATAGTAAAGAAGTTACTTATTTGATTGTTCTTCCCTAGTTATACACACATAGTAAATTGAACATATGACAAAGTAGTGCGGAAGCATTTAGTGTTTATTATTATTAAGAAAATTTGTTTCTGGGAATTCCTTATTACTATCAAGTTTATTCATGGGTTGAGCTTGGTATATAAAGACAACCAGATTAATTTCCAAGCATTTAAAGGTTGAGGGTGTTTTTTTGGTTGTTTTTGTTTGTTTTATTTTTAATCTGAGTGGGTTTTGTATCATCAGGGAATTAAATGGCTTTTGAAAGTGATTTTTATGTCGATATGCTTTGAAGCTTTTGTAGGTTTTGGGCGACCATTTAACTTAAAAGATATTTTGTTCAGGTAATGGATTTGTTTTATTCTCAGGTAAGTCACCCAACAATTCCTTTCTTTGCAGTTTATAGCTGCTGTAGCCAAGGTTAATTAATTAGAAATATTAAAGCTTAGATTAACATTTGGACCTCAATCACACTTCATTAGCTTGAAATTATGGAAGTTGCCTGGTAAATTTATTTTTTTAAACTTAATGCCACACTAGAGAAAACCAGATCTTGTAACCTTTTGTAGTGCACTAAATAAGCTGTAAGAGATTTTTAACAACAGTTTTCTTTTTTATCTGGTTTCCCACCAGCCAAACTGTCTTAAGCTATTCTTACTTGCAGCTATTTCTGGAAGTTGCTATCAAAGCATTTTTCTATGCATGGATTTTTTTTTTTAGGAAATAAAAAATAATAATTTTCTAAATAACTGTAAAATAAATAAACATGTTCAAATAGGTGTGGCATTTTACATTGAAAAGTAACATACATAATTGCTAAAAGATGTTTTCTATTATCTTCGAGAATGAGATAAACACAGGCTAGGAAACTAAGCGAATTAGTGAGCTCGAGTTGGCAAGTCGACAGTTTATGAGGATAACTTTTCCTACAAAAATGAAACTGGATATTTTAAAGGTGAACCTTAAAGGACTTTATGTACAAAATGCAAATATGTGGAGCCACATTGCCAATGTGTAGCCAAAAAAAGATAAAAACGAGGACATTATGCTTTCTGAGTTTTTACTGGTAGGAAAAAAAATCAAAATATAGAATGGTTCTTCAAAAAGGTTGATATAACAAAAGTTTTATTTTTGTACGCTAAACAAGAAATCTAGTTTCATAACATAATCTATGTTGATTTGGTCAAAAAACAAAATCAGTATCCAGTAAGAAGTCAGCAAACATTTTCTGTGATGGCCAGATCGTAAATATTTTAAGTGTTCATGGTCACATGATTTCTGTCATTCAACTCTGCCACTGGAGTGTAAAAGCAGCCATGGAAAATGTGTGCAAAATGAGTGTGGCTATGTTCCAGTAAAACTTTAATTATAGTCACTGAAATTTGAACTTCATGTAATTTTCACGTCACGATTCTTCTTCTTTTTTGAGATTTTTCAAGGATTTAAAAATGTTAAAATCATTCTTAGCTCAAGTCTTGTACTAAAACAAGTGTGAGGCTAAATATCCTCCAAGAGCTGTGATCTGCCACACCTACTCCAGCAGCATGCAAAATAGGCAGCTAATTCTGAGCTGAGGGAACACAGAGCTGGTAGTGAACACTGCACAAAGGTTAGGTCGTTGCAGTTGACCAATAAATATTGGCTGAATAAATTCACATTTCAAGGTTTAATCCTTCAATAGGCACTACTCATGGAGGAAAGAAATGATATTGAAATATATAGATGGTTAATATCTATTCTATTTTATGATATTTATAGTGGAACTTTAAATTTTAATTTCCTCACGATTCTAAAATTGAGGCTTTTATGTTTAGAATACATTTCCATTTCCTTTTCCAGTAAAGGAAGGCTACTTTATTGCTAATTAACCTGCAAAGAATACATTAAAAAGTTAGTCTCTCACTTTCTCTCCCTCTTTAAGGATATGGCTGTCTGAAAATTTGTTTGACGAAATTGAAAAGCTACCAAGGTACCAATATCTTGATAAATCAAATACCTAAAAAAGAGAGGCAAGGATGTCAATACTACTTTCTCTTTACATTATGTGCTGATTAAAAAAAAACACAAAAAACAACAACCCACATGGAACAGACAGAAAGCTTCTGGAAACCTACATAAAAACGGCTTCTGAGAGACAGAGGAGATGAGCAGAACTTATCTCCGTATTTTAGGCCTGAGAGTGTAAATACTGGAGTTCAGAACTCACAAAGTGAGGACCCTAATACACTCTACAGTATTACTTGGGACACCAGAAAAATCACTGTTATGGAAATAAGAGTGAACCAGAAAAATATTGCCATCATTAAATCAGAGTCTGGTTTTAAATATGTTAACAATCTAATGTGATCTTTCCTACCTAATTAAATCAAATTTTCTTACCTGACAAATATAACTGAAATTATGAACTCAAAATATTTGTTTAATGATAGATCAACATAACTGAAAAGACGTATAAAAATATTTCACAAGTAAGCATAAGGATTAAAATAGATGGCAACTACATAAAAGAACATTATACACATATGACAGATGATAGAACCGAAAGTTCTAATATAAGGGTAGCTTGAGTCTTATAAGAACCTCTGAGAGAGAATGGGATACAGGTAAAACATGTAGCATTAATGACTGAGAATTTTCACAATTTAAAACAACATTAGTTCACATTATCAATAAACACTATGAATGTGTCATTGCAATAAAAACACTTTTAGATACAATAGGTGTGGTTTCAAATCATAGAACATAAGAATCTTCCCTGAAAACACTTGTAGATGTTTGGACAATGACTCAATTGTATTTTTTACTATATTTTTTGTTTGTTTTTGGTAAGTGTTTTTTTTTGTTGTTGTTTTTTATTATGACTAGAAAAATATAGCACACACATATATTTCCTATGGTTAAAACCAGAAAACTAGGCAGTGTGGCTTCCTTTCTTTGGTATGGAGCAAGACATCATTTTTCTGCATCTCAGATATATATATATAAAGAGTTAGAAAAGTGGATACCAGAAATGAAATAATGTCTTAGTTAAATCTTCCCATAACTTTAAGTGGAAGAGAATAGAGCCTGCACTGAGCCACGGATGTGGGCCCTAACAGGAATGCCCACATGGTCAGGAAGACAGAGAAAAACAAAAACATTATCAAACCTGAAAGTATCAGATAAGCTTCTTCCTAATGAGAGGTATAATTTTTACCTAGCAGATACAATTTTTATGATTGGTATTCAACAATTATTTTGAGTATACTGTATATAATCTTCAATAATTTTTATAGAATTTCTCCAAAAGGCATATGCATGTTAATATATCTTGTTATCCTATAACTGGACATTGCAGGGTGCAGATTTGCCTATAAAAATAACACATTTTTGACTTTTTAGGTCAATGTAAAAATATACTTTATTAATTAAAATATTTAGATATCTCATAAAATCCATATTTCCTCATACTGTCATTAATAATTCTTATTAAAAATTGTTATGGTATAAATTGGCAGGTACAAAGAATAAAATTACTCTTCTATAATCCTTATTCTACACTAGTTGAGAGTCAAAAGTGAACGTGAGAAGAATAAAATTCACAACCCAACCTTGTGAGCTTTATACACTTGAGACTCTTAGGCATGGAATCATTAATTCAGGATTGCCTCTTTTAATTTATTTTTCCATAAGGAGGACATAAGATTATATTCTTTCATAAAGCAATTTGCATAATGATTCAAACAAAAGTGTCCAGGCTAAATTTGGGGGCACCTGGATAATCAGTAAAAAGTTCTAAAGGGATTAAGTAGGTGCCTGAATACCTAAATTACGGATGACATCAGGAAATTAAAAATTATAATAAGAAAGCCAACTTCTTACTCTGTCCAGACCTACTACTTCCATTCAACTTTTAAAACCCACACAAACTCTAGGAAGGAAATTGACTTTCTAATGCTGCATCATGTTAAAAGTGATCTGAAGTTTTAAAGGTCATTTACCTAAATTACTAATGGTAAGAAAGAACAATTCATTTAGAATTTAGCTAAATTCTAACCACACAGTGGGTGCTATATATATATATATATATATATATATATATATATATATATATATATATATATAAAATGAACAAATTACCTCTAATTTCATATTGGATATCAGAAAATAAAATTTTACTTTGATTATAATATTAGAAGCATCATATTAGACACTTCAAAACATTAACTGAGTCCACGAATGCCCATTCCGAATGTATTCAAGACTTATTTTAAGTAAAACATAGTTCACTTGATTGTTAATATTCTGGGTTTAAACTTCTTATTAACTACCAAGTATTCAAAATTTAAGTACATATACACTGTGATTTCCAGGTCTTGGTCATATTTTCTTAATATGTGTTTATATTTCCTTGAACCTTTTCAGGACATTGTTTTAATGTCCATGTCTGAAATTTTCATTAACTGAAATGCTTCTGGGTTTCTTTCTTTTTTTAATCTAGAGCTTTCGCTTTTTGGTGAATTTTCCTGTAAATCATGAGCATTGCAAGTGAAAAAATATAGAAAACATTAGGGGGGAAAGATGATATTGCCTTCCTACAACTTTTTATTTTCCATTTTCTGTATAAGTAAAAAATTTAAGTGACAATATCCTGTGAGCATGAAAGAATAATCTATCCTTCATTTTGATATTTCTTTGCTCTCTTTGTATCTTTTTTTTCAATGTTAACTACCTAGTCATACTTCTATGCACTAATAATAGCAATTGAGGCATTTAGGTTTTGAAGCAGTAGCTGTAATTATATTACTTTCCTATAAATAACATAGGGATTGATGCTTTTATGATGAAAATGAACCCAAGTAATTGAATATTTATGAATTGGAATCTTTTTAGAGGAGAATATGACAGCATTGAAAACATGCAATTACCAAGAATACCTACAGTGATTAAAATGTTAATTAATGACAGTTACTTTTATTAGAATAAACCAAATCGCACTACACATAGGAAAAATGAAATTACCTTATAATTTTTAAAACTCAGATTTATTCAGTCATTGAAAAAATTTACTTTTGAATATATTATGCCAAAGAAGTAAAATAATTTGTTTTCATTTCCTTCAAGGTATTAAGCAACTCAGAACTCACCATCGAATACTCCTATATCAGACCTACCTAAACACACACAAATAAAAATAAAACATTTTAAAGCTCCTGAAAAGTTGGGTTTTGTTATTCCTCACCATTAAGAGGAATACTTTGGAATAATTCAACAGCAACATTCAATACCCAACACTAAATTTATTCTAAGAATTTGCATGAAAATCAATCTTCTAGGCTAGAAAATATTCTTGTTCTAATTAATTCATATATTAATAAATATAATTCCCTATTTATTTGCATTGTTCCTTCTGTAATGTTTTCCGTTCTCTTGATGTTTATTCAATCACAACTGAAGTTTTTAATCTGAATTTCAACAATTCATGTATTTCTCAATTTATCTAAAAAAATTGGGATGTTGAAAATATAGGTTTCATTGTTCAAATATTCTATTATATGGGTGTTTCTCTTTAGGATAAATAATTTTGACATAGCAGGGCTTCATTTTAACATTATATACAGAAACTGCTATGGGCACATCTGGTCCAAGAGGTTTGATAAAGTTTCCAATTAATAGGTTGAGAACATAATTATTTGGCAAAAGACAATGGAAAATTTGAGGTTGAAGAGCAGACCAGAAAGCAAAAAAACCTTGAATCTCACTGCTAAAATAAGGAATCTAACTTAAAGAAAGCCGTGGGATGATAGAATAAGAAAATGTTTGTTTGTTTTAAAGGGAGACATAGACTTAACTAAGGAAAGCAGTTTCCCCATGGAGGAGGAGGAGGTGGAGGAGGAGGAGTTCAGTACAGTTATAATGGTTCCCAGAATCAAATACACCCACAGAAACTCTTAAATATTGCTCTAGAGTTAAAAAAAATCAAATATGATTTATTTTGCAATTGTTATGCCTTAACACAACAGAGGAACTCTGATGGTTTGGTAATCACTTGAAAGTTATCATGCCTAATAAAAATGAGTTACTATTGTTGCACTAGTGGTAGGTATTTTGCTAACCATTTCTACAATCTTCACAGCTACTGCCCAAAAAGGGCAAATTTATTGACTGAGGTTACAGAATTTTTCACAGTTAGGACTTGAACTCTTATCCATTTGATTTCAAATTCTGTGCTCTATCAACTATGCTGGTTCTTTTCAAGTTTTAAACAACAGATTATTGTTACGTATTTTTTCTGAACAATAGCTTGTAAGAAAGCCAAGGAGAAGGGATCAAAGCTCATTTGCTCCTTTTGAAGGGCCTCTATAGAATCCCGTGATTCCACGGCGGCTAGCTACAAACTCTGTTAGCTGTGCTTCCTTTCTCATAAGACTCAGCTTCATAAAAGACTCCACCCGAAAACATTCTCTTAGAAACTGAAAACTGTTATGTGAGCATAAATTAAAATATTGTAATTACTTTAGGATAAATGCAGATATGATAATCTTATACAATGACTTGACACCCAAGGAGCTAAAGAACATTTTGAGTGCAGCTTAGACAGAATCAGTTCAACAATGACCTCACAACTCCAGCTGGCTCTCATTCTGATACTTTCCGGAAAGGCATTCTCTGAAAACCACTGTAAGAAACACAAGCAATGACTGTCCCCCAGCAGAGGTGTACCTGACCCGGTGCCTGTGCTCTGCTTACTAGGGGCACTGGGCACATTATTTTCTCAGCTCTGCATTCAGTGGCTTTAGGTTGGTAGGAAGAAATCACATCACCTTGGGAGACATCTATAATAATAAAAGCATAGTATGCTAATTAGACCAGATGCCTTTCCAGACGTCCTTCCAGATGACCTTTCAGACAATGCCAGGGCTGCGAGGGAAGCCTGGGTCCCAGGTGCCTGCCAGTGGCTGGAGGGAAGCCAGTGCTGGCAGCCAGGGGAAGGAAGGCCTACTCTTGCACGAATTTCTTGCATCAGGCCTCTAGTTATAAAAATGCAATTTTTATAAACTGGTGCTTTTTTTCCACCAGAGATGGGGTAAACATTGCCAGCACACCAATGCACTCTGGCATGTTCTAAAAAAAAAAAAAATAACAGAAACCAGAGTTTGAAGAGTAGTGGCATTCAATGGTTGAAGGTATTATGTTAGCTTTTCTCACTTTAGAATATCTCCCGTTTTTTTGACATGTGAAAATAACCTTGATTGTTGGGAACTGCCTGCCATTGCATACAGGTTCCTAACAATGTGATAATTGGATTCAGAATTTATTTATATAAATCTAAAAGTTTTTGGTTCTAACAGCATACTGTACTTTATGAACTGATGTGAAATTAGTGTTCTATTTCATTTTTAGTAAATTTTCAATATGATTGATGTGGGCTCTTAATGTGTTAATTTTATAGAATGAATTCATATTTAAATATGACATGCTTGTTAAGAAAGTAAAATGGTATCAAGACAACTTAAATAAATGCCTGGAATAACACTAGGCAATCTGAATTATTGCTTTGCACCATGTTTGCTTTTTATGTAGATCCTTGCATTCGTTTAGCTGTTCAAATAGACAAGAGCAAAAAAATAAAACAACTTTAAGAGCAATTGGTAAAAATAGGCATACGTTTGTGATTATGAGTCATGAAATACAACCTCTATATCAAACCTTCAGTTTCTTTTATTTCAGTAAACACAATTCAAATTTTAAGCTATCCAACTCTTAGCAGTACAATAAATTAAAACCTTATATTTAAATTTTGAATTCAGTAACGCTTGTAGAAATATGTCAGCCTTCAATAGATACCTCTAGGTCAAGATTTAGGGGACAGGGTTAGAGTTTAATATAATATTATTTTACTAGAGGCCCAGTGTACAAATTTGTGCATGGGTGGGGTCAGGCCGGCCCACCCCAATCAGGGGCCATCGGGCCAGACCAGCCAGGGAGGAGGACACAGGAGGGTGGCCAGCCAGCTGGCCCTACCCCCTGGTCAAATTTCCGGTCAAGGGGACAATTTGCGTATTAGCCTTTTATTATATAGGATTGTCTTCACTCAACTTAGTAAAGTACCAATAAATTTTTACTTTCAATAAAAGCTAATACATTTTAAGGAATGTGTGTGGACGAAGACAGCATTTAATCCTTTTGGGGTCACAAATAAACATGAATAAAAGAAAATACTGGATTTAAGTTTCAGTAACTTAAATCTCTAGTCTTTCTGTGACGAGGATACATGATTTGCTCTTTCTAGGCTTCAGGTGTTAATACAGAAAAAAGGAAAAAAAATAATTAATTTCTAATGTTACAGATCTAACTACAAATTCTATTATTTTAAGTTACCAATTAAATATAATTCTTAATCCTAAAAAATAGTTCTGCTCTATTTCAGATACATTCATTCATTTATTTATTCCTTTATTCATGTACCCAATATATTTTAACAGAGTTTCTGCTATGGCCATAACACAGGCTACAAACACATTTCAACAATCATTATACGAGATTACTTTTGTTTTCTGTACTCTAATTTTAAGTACATAATGAGGCATACACTTAAACTGAGATTTCTAGATCTTCAAAATAAAGAACACCAACAGAATAAATTGGACTTAGGGGGATGGGGGAAGAATCAGGCAGTTTGAATACTGAGTTACAGACATTTCACTATAATCCTGAATGCTACACATGTTAATGTATCAATTATTTATTCATTTGATTAAACTGCTGAATTATATTAGACTACATTTTACATATTAAGGTCTTTTCACAGTAAGAAATACTTGGGGATTAAGAAATCCATTATTATGTATAAGCGCATATTGAGAAGAGTTCAATTACACTAAAAATAAAACTGGCCCTCCATTCGAAGTGTTCTTTTCGTATTTTGCAGATCATATGAAATTCAGCAGTTAGTTTTTATACAGAGCTTCAGCTATGTCATATGTGCTTTCTAGCTTTCCCCTTATATTTTGTTGCTGAATATTAGTCATTTTTTACTAAAAGATGTCCACATACTAAGCATGACAAGCTCAGGGGAGGCCTGCATGGCAGCCTTGCTGTTGCAGAAGACCAAAGAACACCAAGGACGCTTCAAAGAAGAGGAGGGACACTGTTTAATACGCCGGCGGACTCAGGGAACGGCCTTCCAAATCTGAGTGAAGGAACACGCATGGGGCTTTCCTTTACATCTCCCTCCCTGTGGTCTTTGTCCCGCAGATATGGATTATGCTTCCGGTCCTTTTCACGGGCCTTGCAAGAAAGCCCCCAGGTGTTGGGGGTCTCCAGGCCATATCTGATGGTCTGGCCTGGCACCAGCATTAATAGCCCTCCCTCCGGGGCAGTGCACTCTCCACAGTCCAATGGCCTCTGTAACCGGTTCTGCAAGACCAGTATCTGGGAAGGAGAGAGGGACTTAATTATAGGTTATCAGGAATGTACACTGAGCTTGCTGCCATGGGTTCAAATCACTAGCCTCCAAATATCAGGGTTACATTGGAATTAGCCCTTTTTAGCCTTCTCATTACAAACGCAGAGACTGAAATTAACCACATAGGATGGTTGGAAATTGAAACTTCTTAACTAAAAGTGAGTCATAGTGGATAGTCATATCCTAGACCAATATCTTCCCTGACAAGGTCAATGGTTACTAACTGAACTTGTTATCTTTTTGCATATAGACACCTTTGGAATGTCAGAGTAATCCCCTTTTTCCTTAGGGCACAATCTTCCACCAGAGCAGAGACCATGGAACCCCTCATTGTTATCTTGTTCCTCCCAAGTCATCTCAATGTGCTTTAAATGTTAACTGTGTGGGTTTTGTTTTTTTAATGTTTTTATTTATTTTTTAAAGAGAAAAGAAGGGAGAGGAATAGAGAGATATAAAGAAACATCAATGAGAAAGGAACATCCCTGATCAGCTATCTCTTGCATGCCCCCTAGTGGGGATTGAGCCTGCAACCCAGGCATGTGCTCTGACAGGAATAGAACAGGCAACCTCTTAATTCCTGGTTCAAAGCTCAAACACTGAGCAACACTGGCTGGGTTAACCATTAACTATCCTGTATCTACAAATGTAAAAGAAGTATTTTTCTCATCATTTTACCCATATCCAATCTCAAAGGTTTCTCTGCTTTCTCTAGCCTCCCTAATCTATCACTAATGGATTTCATATAAGTTCCCCTCCCCCACCCTTACCTCTCTTCTTTTGATTGTAATGCATAAAATAAACAGCAAAACTGCCATTCTCTGGAGCATTTTCTCTGTTGAGATTTTTCTTCCTGGCAATTGTCATCAGTTTGGCTCAAACAAAATCATAAAAATTCTCTACAGGTTCGGATGTTTCTTATGTTGACAAAAAACAGTTCTTGCATACCTGCTATTGTTTGGAAAGGTCAAAATAATACGTTTTAGAAAAAAATTTATACTTTTAAGTTTTTTATTTGCCTATGGTTAGAAGGGCATTTCTGATTAAAGAGTAAATAAACTGAAAAATCATGGTTTTCTACAATAGATTCAATTGGTGCTAGATGCTGTAGCTGTAAAGTTAAAATAGTATATACCACTATAGGTGCTTTTCATATACACAACAGTAATATGAGTATAAATATATAAGATAAAAGCATCCAAATGGTATTTAAATTTAAAAAATGGAAACACTAAGGTTTGTGAAAAATAATTCTGGCTAGTGTTGTGGAGCGGATGCGAGTGAATGACCACTGGAGCCCAGACCAAATTAAAATTTAGGGAGCCTTTATTAGCCGGGCGGCCGGATGACCCAGCGACTGCTCTGCCATTCTCCACGCAGGGAGACCAGAGAGCAGCAGCGACCCTTTGTGTAGGACCGCTTTTAAGCACATTAACCACATCCGGTTTTTGCAGAACAAGTAACCCAAGACAAAACAGTTTTTCCCAAGCAACGTCAGGATCATGCCAATGACGACCATGTTATTCACAGGTTCATCCTGTTCTTCAGAAAGCTGACAGTGTTCTATGACATAAGGCCTCCGTGCTGGGAAGGGGCCATGAGACCATATCTCAAGGCCTGGCCTAGTGTCAGCACTGACAACTCTATCTGGGGCATAGTCCAGGGCCTCTCTGGAATGCTCAAAAATTCCCACTCTCCAACAGCTAGTAATAAGTTATTTACTTATTTAATTCAACAAATAGATATTGCGAGCCTATTTCATGACAGACACTTTACTTAGGAGATAAACATACTTCCATGTTGCCAGCTTATTGTGAAACAGAAAAAAAACCCCAACTATATTAAAGAGTAATGTTTGATGATGCCCTGATATAATATGTGCTCATGAAACTTAGAACATGTAATATTGGAACTCTGTTTTGAAGGATTACTTGGAAGATGTCTTTACATGCTCCAATAGATGTATGCTTCTAATTTTTCAGTCGATCTCCATGGGTACATTCAATTTTAAAAGGTCACACATTATAGTATACATTTTCTAAGAAATAAGTTCTTTTTAAGTTTAATTTGTAGCAAACTGATGAAAATAAAACTTGCATATTTTATTCTAGATTCTAGCATCCATTGACAGGTAGTATTGACTTTAAGTTGAAACTTGACTAATATAAGAGGTATAGTCAACCTTGTGCAGAGGTTTCCTGGAAGAACTTTATTTCTCATAAACCACTTTTACAAATACAAACATATCATGGCATGATATTTTGGAATTCTTTAAAATCTCCCTTTGTCTGCATTATAATTGCAAATACATTATTCTGTGCTTTGTGTTTAAGAGTTCATCTAGGTGCAACTTAATTAAACTAATATAGAGTGGCTATTCTTTAATCACTCAAATATGTAACACATCGTTCCAGAAAAACATCCCAAAGGAGTTACTATCATATGATGACCATATCCTCTCTTCTGTCTTACTGCTAATTAGATTAATTAATAAAGTGGTTTTCCCCAAGTGGACTTGATTTTAATGTGCCTCATGTAATTAGCAGCACAGGAAATGGAGATGAGATGATTTTGCTCATAGTTACACAAAACTATGATCCAAAGAACTTTGTAATAATACAAGTGAAGCAAAATATTTTATTTTTTAAAATAAAAGTGTTCTCATTTGGGCAAAATATAGTAATACCACAAGAAAATATTTTTGGTCAGTGTCTACTAAACAGATATAATTCATATTTGTATGAAAGTTGCTGGAAGCAATAGGAGCTGTTTGGGAACATAAAATTGATTTTGATATTAATGTTAACAAAACACTTTTCACCATTTGAAGATACTATAACTTGATGGTCAAAAGCACCAATTCTGGAGCTACCCTTCCTACATTAGAATTTCAACTTTACCATATACTGGCTGGCTGATCTTTGGAAAAGTATATCATCCACATGAGACTGGGTTTCTGCAAATGTAGATATTATAATGGCTACATATTAGGGTTGTTTTGAAAGATTAAATGAGTTATTCCATGTAAAACAGTAAGATTTTATTCACTATTTTATTATTATATTAATAATACAATTTATATAATTCTATTTTTCATTGAATTATATATGTGAACATATAAGTCATAGATATTTACATGAAACTGTTGACTCATAAAAGTATAGATACATATCAGAGAAATCAAGTAGCAGAAAATAGAAAATTGCCACTGATATCTCTTCTTTTCTAGAAAAAAAAATAAACACAGTACTTACTAGTTTTTATTAGACACATTGAAATTGTTTTTGCTTTAAAATGGTCAGAAAAAAAATGGTCAGTAATGCTCCTTATTTATTTATTATCCCAACACTGTGCAATAACATTCTTTCATGTCTTTAATGTTCTTTTGAGACACTTTTCACATATTCCTTATAGCTCTACAGCTGAAATAAGTATTAGCATAACTATTGTTTTAGCCAATTTTTTCAACATTCTGAGGAATTTGAGTAAAATCTGAGAATTTCAGTAATTGTAAAAATAAATATTTATTTTTGGCAGTTTTCTTTATTTTATTTTTGCCTTTTGTTTGACTCTTAAGCCACCATGCTTGGGGACATCATTCAGATATCTCTTACTGCTCAACCCTCTTCTACTGATGGTGCACAGTGCAACTTGGTCTGAAATATTCTCTGGGCCCACTCTTAACTCTCTTCATGCACTCCCAAAAGAGAGCATACATACTAATCTTGTGTGTTCCCCAAACTACTTCATGAAGACGTAGTTCCTGAGTCATTGTTGTATTATTTATTTCTTGTCCTTCACTGTATCTAACAAAGTCCATGACAATGACTAGAACAACGGTCTTCTCTGCCAATGTCAGAGTCAGCCCCATTTTATATTTCTTCCCGTGAGAACAGAAGGTTTAGGTGATGTCCTACAACCACAATCTGACTCAAAAGTTCCGGTTCCCTCCAATCATGATAAAAACTTTTAACTCCATTTTGAACAATGGATTTGAAACAGCATTATTGATGATTTTCCTGCTAGAGTTTGAGTCTTATTTTGCACCATTTGACAGAACATTTAGTTTTGCTAATTCTACTTTTGAAATGTTTTTCTGCTTAGAGAACTACATCCAAGGGAAGAATTATATCTGCACTCATGCTCCTAATGGGGCATTTCTTCTTCTTTCCTAGAGGATTTTAAGTAGATGTTTTTAATTCATGCCTGTATTGTTGGTGTTATGTGGGCTAGACATCTCTCCCTGATTCATTTCTGGTGTCATACTATTTAGTCTAAAGAATCACCAAGGCCTTTTGCAATTCTGCTTACCCAAGGGATTGCTGACCGACAACCACATGGCCTGCCTGAGAGTTAATGCTGAAGCGGCCCCAGTTGTCAAGATTTCCTTTTTTAGAACCTTTACCATGGTAAAGTGTGTTCTTTATTTCCTCAACTAGTATTTTAGTAAAATACATGTGGAAATATTGGAACATATGTTTATATAATATATCATCCCCTATAGCACACCTAATGTCAGCTCTGTATTTAATCTTATAAGTAGATATATGATATTGGCATATACATATTACCAGAACCTTAATCTATGCATATCCTAAATGTTGAAAAAAAATAGTATAGTTAAAATCTTAAAAAAAAACTATATATAGGACTATAATATAAATTGTAGCCCACACACCATCTCAAACACATAATAGTTATTTTATTTAATAAAATTATAAGAAATCTGCTATTTCTAATCATCAAGTAAACAAGTAAAAAAGACCTCAAGTAACAATAAGAGCTCAATTTGAGACCATTTTGAGCTATTTTTTACAATTTTAGTATTGTTTTTCCTTTCTCACAGGCATGCCAGTTGTTAAGTATTTGTTCCTTAAATGTGCATTATTACTGAGGATAAAGTCCAGTACAGAAATTCCATCATCCAGTCCAATAATAATACCAAATTCTCAGTAAAAATGTGTGGTTTTTTTTTTGTATTTTATATGTTGTTATCAAATGTGTTTGCTTAAGTTTTAATTTTGCTCATCGTCATTTAATCAACCAATGTCACCTCCTCTACCTCTTTAGTTTCACATTCGCTATATAATCCTACATCTATTTTCTAATATTTTTGAGGTGCTGCCATTTAATGAAGAGAGAAACTAACAAGTGCTAATGAATGAAAGAATACGAACATGCTGTTTTAAGCTAAAAAAGTTGTATTGTTCTGAAACCACTTGTCCAAGTTTCTTTTCTCAGAGAACAAGTGCACAGCTCTGCCGTAACAGGCAAAACGATTAATTGATTCCAAGTAAGCAACACATCGCTACTTCCCCTGAAAGGAAGTCTGGGTTGCAACAGAAAACTAGACTGGTGGCACCTTGCTTTGATCCAAATGATTCTGGAAGCAGATGGATACAAGAAGACACCTTTTATAGCATCATGCCAGGAAGGTTAACTGCTTTTTATGCTTCAGAGTCACTCTCACTGTCTAGGGAACATCATGCCTAAATTGAAAAGGGTACATCTTTTTGGTTTAACTGTTGTTGTCTGATTAATAAAGGAAGCCAAGCTAGTTCTTTTAACCATTTATGGTTTATCATTCTACATTCTATATTGACAGAGGAGCAATTATATCCACTTGGTTCATATACTAGGAGGTTCTATAAACTAACTGAAAGTCAGAATAAATATTATTAGACTTTATCATATAATACACATTCATTTACTTATATTGCATATGAATAAAATTATAAAACATTTACATGCTTCTTTACCTCCCACCCCTTTTGTGGAGAAGGGGAAAGTTTGTCAGTCTTTTCATTTGGATTATGCTATAGTCAAGGAAAAAATAAAAATGTATTGGTATTCATAGGTAGGATCCCTTATGTGTGTGGTTGGAAGTTGAAGTCCTTTTGCTTCAGTGACTCTCTGCATTCACACCTTTCCCTCCTTCCATCCTGGAAAATCAAACACTCTTCTTTGGATTGAGTGAAACCGGGAGCTAGTAGGTAGGACTGTTGGAGGTTCTGTCGGTGGCTAATTTGGTGACTGCTATTGCTGGCACAATCAAGTGGGCTGAACAAAGGAGATGTTCTGCTTCATTAAATGCACAGCCCTCAGACCCTGAACATTTGTACTCATTCTGTATTACTTTTTTCAGTGTCAATATTCGGATGTCGGCCAAGACCCTTAATAACATTTTCACGTGTTCATTATATGCAAAGATCAAAGAGGAAAGATGGTTTCTGATGGCTACCTCACAATGGAAATTGTTTAGTTCTTAATTGTGCAGTCAGAGAGATTCAATAGGCCTTGGATGTTCTTATAAAAGTGCATTAATTTGCTATTTCAGTATAAACACAACCATAGACTTTGCACCTTCAAACAATACCCTTATCTGACAGTTCTGTGAAACAGGGTTGGTTCTCCACTTCTGGTCACAAGTGGCTGAAATCAGACCGGAAGCCAGTCTGAGATCTAGTCTGTGAACTCTGGGAAAGAATCCCCTCCAAGCTCACTCAGGTTGTTGGTGACATTCAGTCTCTCGCGGTTGCAGAAAGAGATCCCCATGTCCTAGTTAGTTGTCAGCTACCCACCCATCTGTTTTCAGCTCCTTATGGTTTGTCCACATTTCTCAGGACATGGATTCTTTATCTTCTAAGGCAACTATAGTATCTCAAATACTTCAATCTGACCTCTTCTTAACCTCTCCTCTTTAATACCAGAATATTCTTCCATTTGTGCCTAGAAAAATTAGAGAAATAAAGTCTGTTTTGTGTTAGACTAAAGTCGCCTCAATCAATTTCCCTCTTGAGAATTGAAACATGACAATTTTCACTGCCCATTTGTTATAAGAAAAGTAACGTAGCACTATTTTTTCCTAAACTATCTTCCCCAGCCAAATGATGCCTGAGGGATTCTTAGGGACCCCTGAGAGGCTAAGGTTGTTGCCAACATATGTCCCGCCATGCTCTGGGCGAATCTCATCTTGGACTCTACATAGAGCTGTTCCTGGGCTGCCGCAGTTGTGCAATGAAAAAAGGCCTAGAAGTAAGTGGAGTGGATTTGACACAAACCCCCTAGGATCAAGTAATTTGACCTCTGGGAGAGAAGTGCAGATATTTGCATTTTTACCAAGCATTCAGTATTAGTAACATTTTCAGAGATTAAATATATTCAGAGTCAATATATTTTCCCAATACCTTAGAAACTGTTTATCTATTTAGGGGACTTTCTCTATGAGTCTAAGTTACAGATAATTATCAGAGTTGTTTTTTCACAATCCCAATTTTGGCTAAAATATATATTACCCTTTCAGACTTTGAAAAGTGCCACATTTTAAAAATGGTGATGATATTAAAAAACTTACAAAAAAGAATGAAATATATGCTTATACAAATTATACATCATAGTAAATCATTGTATGATCTCAGCATTGATTTTCATAGTATTTACATACTTCCTTTAAATTTCTAGTTTATGCACGGGGGAGAGGGGAGATAAAGGTAGAAGGGGATATAGTGTTGGAAAAAAATAAAATAAATTTTAAAAATAAAATTCTAGTTTATGTTTAGCTATTTACATTAATGTCTGCTTTTCTTTCAGTGATACAATATTTGACCTCACTTATATTTCTCTTTTGGATAATACAAAAGAGAAGACTGCATAGAAAAAGGTAATTTTTTCAGCCTTTCACAAAATTATTTCAAATCCAATTTATGAGCTCCATTTTGGTTTCTCATTTGGTTTTAGTCAATAGAAAATTGTTAATTTAACATTGCACAGTTTGACATTTTCCTCAGTAATATTTGAGATGAGGAGTTCTGACTCAACACTCGCTAACAGGAGGATAGACAACTTCATTTCAGGAGCTTCCTGCATACACTGATTCTCCTGCTGAGCTATCTATTACCCTGTAGGATCATAAGTGATTTCAGTGTTATGTAAAATGCAGCATGAATCAAAGGTGGCATATGCCACTTGGGGGCTTTATTATAGTTCACCTAATAAATTGTAAGGACAGTCAAGTCAAAATGAGATTTCAGAATGCAAAATAGCATTGGTGCTAGTGGCTCACCTGGTGAGTTGTTCTATTTCATGTTAGTTGCGTCCCATTGCGGGGATGCCTCCTCAGAGGGAAGCCTGAGAAGTATCACTCAGTTCTCTCTCGCTAAGTACTACCTGTACATCTGTGATCCTGTAATCTCATTGTAAGTGTCTCTTGCAAATTGAATCATGCCCTATGAGGAGAGGTACTGATGTCTGCAAGAAAAATATATAGTGAACCACAAACTATACTCACTTGTGGCTAAATACAGTTTATAATTCCTTTTGGTGACAATAGAGGTTTCTTTTCTATGAGGTCCATTTTTAAAATGTATTTTAGGCATATGGCTCGGAATAAAAATACTTCCTTCTCGTCTTAGCAGGGTAACAGATAAAATTTGAAATGGTGCTTTCATGCAAACCCTAAAGCATGACAATATATTTGGAAAAGACAGCTCTGAAGAAAAGCCTTCTCTCTGGTTCTTTAAAACACACTCTTACTCATGTCTTGCCAATCTCATTATGCTTGTTTAATCAAAATTATATAAATATGTGAAATCAGTATACTAGTATACAGAATGCTCTTCAGTACTGGTGAAGTTACCAGGCAAATAGAGAATGAGAGAATGTGTATGGTTC
Source organism: Eptesicus fuscus (assembly GCF_027574615.1). Classification (NCBI taxonomy): domain Eukaryota; kingdom Metazoa; phylum Chordata; class Mammalia; order Chiroptera; family Vespertilionidae; genus Eptesicus; species Eptesicus fuscus. The sequence goes on along the minus strand of NC_072478.1, from coordinate 63,576,306 downwards.
CTGCTTTTGTGAAACACACATCTAAAGAGGAGGGAAAGTAAGCATTGTATTTAAAGCAACAAAACTGAGACAACTGCACAAACAAAATGAAAATTTTAATCAGCCATTTACTTAAGTAGTAAAAAATTCAGAAGCTGAAAAATAAAAAAAAAAAAAATAGAGAAAGTACTAGTAAGAATAGCCTTGGAATGATTTTATCCAATGAATTTTGAGCTGCTTGGATTAGAAATGTATGAAAATCAGCTCATATGAAAAAATAAACAAGCAAGAGAGTTACATTTCACAAGGAATGGGATATGGCTGTAGAGCAACTGTCTCAGTCACCATTTTTCTTATGATTTACTAGAGGCCCGATGCACGAAATCCGTGCAAGGGGCTCGGCCCTTGCAGCCCTGACTGCCTCGGCTGACCCTCGCAGCCCCTCGCCCCGGCTGGCCCTTGCAACCCCGGCTTTGTCTGGAAGGTCGTCCGGTCGGTCATTCTACTCTTTGGTCTAATTAGCATATTAACTCTTTATTATATAGGATATGAATCATTTCTCATTATTCTTGTTTCATCTATTGAAGGCTGTTGTCTTAGGTTGCATATGAACCAACATGAACTCATATTCACTAAGTTTTCTAATATCAAAGTACCCAATATTACTTAATGGGCTCAGTTTTTGTGCCCAAACCAAATTTACAAGAGAAATTATGTTTGCTATTTATCTTTTATTGGTGGCACATCTCACTCCTCGATCAATTGTTGTGGTTGAGAGGACAGAATACTATAGAAAAAAAACAGGTCCGAGAGTGTCAACTCCAGTAGGGAGTATGGATAATATCTCTAAAAAGAGGCTGTATATAAGAAAGCAATGTCTGAACTTGATACTACAACTTCTCATTTGAAGAAATATAGAATGAGCTTATTTAGATGAGTGAGCTATATTAGACAGTTTGTTTTCTTGTTTAGAGAGAATGTCCATTGTTTGGTGATCTGTAAATTAATACTTTTTAAAATGCATGTGTGTGATACTGAGTAGGGTAAGCCAACTGAATTCATGGAAATAAAATATGGTGCTGAGAAGATACAAAAGTGAAAGTGCCTTGTAAATAAAGCTCCTGTATTCCAGAGATATGAGTTATATTGGGATTTTGGAAGCCAAAGACAAAAATAAAAAATAAAAAATAAAAAAGCATATTCAGATAATGCATTGCTGACAGATGGGTTTGATTTGTTTTGTTTTTAATTGCTTGTTTGTAGTTGTTATAGAAAAAGATAAGGAAGAAGGAAGCCAAAATAAACATAATTTCTAATAAGAGAATTGGGGCAAAGTAAATTTATCTTAAACATTCCTCCATCTATAGCACAATTTCACAAATTAGTACCCGGATCATCTAAATATTTTGGAAGGATTCCAGTTGTACAGATAAACTGAACCCAATCATGGTATTATATTTCATTTTACTGTGTAATTTTTATTATTATTTTTGTTTCATCATCTCAGTTAACTGAAATAGTTTTGACCATGAGTAGATTACATTTGAAATAAAATGGCTGGACCACTCCAAGCATTACCTCTATAATATAACAGTTACTTCTAAGAAGATTATGTTACAGAATAACTATCCTCATCTGTCAATAACATCCTGCCCTTATCTATCCCTTTATTTACGTATTCGACATTTACCACAACCCAAAGTACTCTCCATTTACAAAAGGCAAGCAGAGCAGAATCTCAAAGACCCTCATGTCAATCTGTTGTGATCACCAGAATGAACTCTTGACAAGTACATGTTTGTTCAAATGCACTCTTACCCTGATGCCTTCACTAATATCTTGCAGACCAAAGGAGCTTTGATTCATCATTGGTCTGTGACTAATTTACCATGTGTGGAAGGGCAGGAGAACACCCAACTTTGCTTTAATGCAACACTTCTTTAGGTAAGTGTCCCCTGAATTCATTCTCTCTTCTCATCTGTAAAAGGATCCAAACAATAAAATGTGATTATTTTGATCATGTTAATTTATTTTATTTTTTATTTTGTAAATATATTTTTATTGATTTCAGAGAGGAAGGGAGAGGGAGGGAGAGATAGAAACATAAATGATGAGAGAGAATACTTGACTGGCTGCCTCCTGCCTGGCCCACACTGGGAATCTGAGCATATGCCCTGACCGGAGTCAAACCTTGACCTCCTAGTTTATAGGTCGATGCTCAACCACTGAGCCATGCCAGCTGGGCGATCATGTTATTTTAAAAAATTATATACTTACAAAATTTCAAATATTAGTATATAACCGGTGTTTTCAGAATAAGGAAAAAATAAATAGAAATGAAAAACTGGGAACTAGGCAAGACAATGAAAGGAAAAAATAAAAGAAAATAGAAATATTTCAGAGTTGTTTCTTGAGCTTTTTTAAATAAAGATTTTATATTACAACATATCGTTTTGAAGAATAAAACAATTAGAGGAGTGATATCTTTGCCCACTATTGAAATAATTGGAACATCTAATAGAATGTAGTTATGCATGCAGGACTCAGTCTTTTAAATCTTCCCACTCAAGTTCTAATGAACAAAATAAAACAAAAAACTTTTTGCAACGCCAAAAACTCTTAATAATACCACCCCATGGGTAGTTACGACTATAAAGGCAATTTTGAAATCATAAACAACCAGAAAATACTTGGCCATCTCAAACTAAACAAATCATTGAAATAATTTTGAAATAAGTTTTTATTTTTAAACTAGAATTCATTAGCTGCCTTCTCTCCCATCCAGGACAGAAAACCAGATTGTCTACATATCCCATTGTTATATGAATGAATTTTTTATAATGGAAGCCCATGAAATTATTTAAACTCTTTGATATATTATATTCTCCATGAAAAAATGTTTCATTGAATATTAGGAAAAATAACATTCCAGTTTATCTTTTTCCCCCCAGTTTATCTTGAGTTAAGAATAAAGAGCAAGCAGAGAAAGGAAAAAATATAAATTCCTAAACTCAACAAATCATATTTGAATGCTTGTTAGAATCTGAGAATTTGACTATTAGCTGAAATTAAGACAGCCATACATTTTGTCTATTTATAAGCACTGTCTTTATATAGAGATCTTAGTACTCCAGAAAACATACATAAGTAAAAAGGAGATCTATATGCACTAAAGAAAAGATTATAAAAATGATAAATGACTGCAATCACAAAATCATTTTAAAAAGATGTTGGGACTCCCATATGTAGCATCTTCGTGGATTAATGTACTAAAAGAACCACTCCATTGAGAGGGGAAAAATAAACTAAAATTGTAAAGAAAGTAATAAAATGTTAAAGTTAATCACTGACCTAGGAATATGCAATCCCAGAGGCCAAAATGAAAGTGTAACAAAGAACTATTATTAGTAATCATCTATACTAATAATAGCCTAGGGCTGTCAGGACCTAAACAACCAGACAGTCACCAGGAAGTGCATGGAGCACCTCTCTGTCCCTCCTCCGTGTCCCACAGGCCCCTATCACCGCAAGGCTTGCAGCAGGCTGACGGGCAGGCGGCGGGGGGAGTGGGTGGGGCGAGGTGGGCCTGGTGAGGTTGTTGGCCTCTGGCCTGGGCGGGTCCAGAGGCCTAACAACCTTGCTGTTGCTGCTGCTGTGGCGGCAGCAGCGGCAGCTGCAGATCAGGCCCAGAGAGAGGCTCAGAGGCAGAGGCAGGGCCTGATCAGCAGCCTCCGTGGCTGCTGGTGAGGCTAAGAGAAAGAGAGAGAGAGAGAGAGAGAGAGGGGCAAGGCCTGATCAGCAGCTTCCATGGAGGCTGTGGATCAGGCCCTGAGATAGGCCCGGGGAGAAAGGGCTGTCATCGGGGCCTTTCTGGATTTCCCAGAAGAGCCAATGTCTTCCCAGGAGGTGGAGCTTTTGACACTTACTGGCATACAAACCAACCAATCAGAACCAAATCTGGGTGAACTGCGAGGAGCCAATGGCTGCCTAGGAGGTGGAGCTTTTGACGCTGACTGGCATAGAAACTGACCAATCAGAACTTAATCTGCGTGAACTGCGAAGGCAGAACCTAAGGTGGGGGCTGAGGATGGGTTTTAAGGGCAACAGCTATTTGGTGTAAGGTGTAAGAAAGCGGTTCAAGTTTTTAATGACAGGTTTAGTAGTATAGTGCATATGGCTGGCTATCAGTCCAGATATAGCGATTATGTATTTTTGTCTGTCAAGAGCATCTCTTCCTGCTGAAAAAGGTCCCCCCCCCATTTAAGCAATCCTATCCTATATTATCTAT